>NW_027206664.1:314533-629066 GCF_032191515.1 Phaenicophaeus curvirostris | reverse complement strand
CTACAGCCTAAGGGAGTGGAAAGATTAAAATGCAGCCAAATGTGTCACCAAGCCCTAGATCTTCTTGCTTTTTCAATGCTTTGTAGTTTGGCTGTAGTTTGAGTTTCTTCTTTGGCTCTTAATGCTTTTAGATTCCTGCTAAGTTGTCTTCTGCTTTCCCAGGGTGTTTCTTCCTTAGGCTCTTTTTGGAAAGTGAAAAAACTGCAAACTCTTCTGGATATCCAACAACAGAAAGGAAATATGTCATCTTGGAGAGGCTGGAAATTCTTAGTTTTTCTTGGAACTTTTAAGCAGAACTTCAGCTGTGGCAAGACAACAGACCATCTCCTTTTTAGCTAATGTGGGCTTTGTCATCAATCTAAATAATTGTTAAATTTGACCGATCTCTTTGTGTCTGAAAGCCACAATTCTAGCTGTTCCAAAGCAACCTAAACTTTTGAAATGTAGTCTGACAAATGCTTCTTAGAATGGTTTACAAGTGTATAAATGCCTTTAGCACGTTATAATTGGCCCAATATTTTTTTCTTGTTTCAGAACTTTAAATGAATCTCCACTTATGAAGCAGCTATCCCTTTCTCCTGCCCGAAAAAAAGCATAATTAAGCATCTTCCAGAGAGGCAATTGGGAAGCTGCGGTTAGGCCAGCCCACGCGGGGAGACAGAGCCCTGCCCCAGCTGCTGTGCAACAGAGCTGCTTCTTCCAAAGTCACCTGGATGATCCATAAGCAGCAGAAAGACCCAGAGCCAGACTTTTACAAGTCACCTGGGGGCCTCTTGGCAACTTTCCCTTTCCCTTATTTGTTCTCTCTCTTCTTATCTTCATTGATGATGATTTCCAGTGGTGGGGGTTTGTTTATTGCGTGATGTGATGTGATTCTTGTTTCTCAAATCTTGGAGTTGCACAGCAGAAACATCTGCTACTTTGACATGGTTAATGAGTAGCACATCAAAGAACATGAACATTTTTGAATGCAAGATTCTAAGAGTACTTAACATTTCTAACAGTATGTAAAGCAAAAGACAACACTGCACACCTCACCAGAAAGTCTTCTTCTTACCACAGAACCAATAAATATTGCAACATCTTTCTTTTCACATTAAAGTCACAGTGCTTGACTCAGGAAAGGAAAGGTAATTGTCAGTTCCCTGTATTACCGTCATATGCACATGAAATCTTATTCACGAACAATATCCTAACTTTGAATAAAAGTTCTGAAATCTCTTGAGAGGCCAGAAGTGAATAATACTGAAGCGATTATTGAAATGTACTAATTACAATGAAGGTTACCAATATCTGTTTCTTCCCCATTTTTGGAAAAAAAGAAATCCCACTCTAGAAATGCTTCAAAGGTGAAAAAAAAATCTTCAGGGTATTGGTAGAACCAAACTTTGTGCAGCAGAACCAAGTTTTCTGTTAAAACATCTTTTACAACATTATCATAGCTAATATTACTAGAGGGACAAAAAATACTGACTGTGGAGGATTTTTCATTATACTGAAGTCTCCAGACATGGCCCAAACAGAGACCATTACTGTCATCTCACATTTATATCAATTAGTGTTCTATGCTTACCTTGCATTCTGCTTTTCATGTTGTCATCAGATATTGAAATAGAAATGTGAAAGGTTCCCTTGGGGGCATGGGTTGGGGAGGGAGAGGGAGTCATTTAGAGGAGATGTTTAAGGGAACGGGATGTGAGAGAACAGTAGAAGTCACATTTTGGAGAGAGCAGAGAACTTAATATCAAATGTCCTTTAATTCTGTATTTAAAAAAAATAGAAAAAAATGAGTGAGGAGTAGTAAAAGAATATAAAAAAATAGGTGGTAAAAGAAAAGATGAGTGTGCTCATTTGTAGTCAGTGAAACAAGTAAACAGATGAAAATGCACCTGAAAGAGCAAACAATTAAGGACAGAAAAAAGAATTTTAATTTTTCACTCAATGTATCGTGCTTTTAAACAGGGTTAACATGTACATCATGAAAATACGAAGTTACACTGCATATTTATTACAAGGGAACTGTCAACTCGTGGTGCTAAGAAACACATAATTTTGTTCTTTAATAATTTTCTCTCCTGTCAGTCCCTTGAGCCAGAGATAATAAAATTCTAGCTATGGATTTTTGCACCCATCACAGAATCACAGAATAACCAGGTTGGAAGAGACCCACCGGATCATCGAGTCCAACCGTTCCGATCAAACACTAAGCCATATCCATCAGCACCTCGTCCACCCGTGCCTTAAACCCCTCCAGGGAAGGTGACTCAACCACCTCCCTGGGCAGCCTGTTCCAGTGCCCAATGACCCTTTCTGTAAAGAATTTTTTCCTAACGTCCAGCCTAAACCTCCCCTGGCGGAGCTTGAGGCCATTCCCTCTTGTCCTGTCCCCTGTCACTGGGGAGAAGAGGCCAGCACACTCCGCTCTACAACCTCCTTTCAGGTAGTTGTAGAGAGCAATGAGGTCTCCCCTCCACCTCCTCTTCTCCAGGCTAAACGACCCCAGCTCTCTCAGCCGCTCCTCATAAGGCCTGTTCTCCAGCCCCTTCACCAGCTTTGTTGCTCTTCTCTGGACTCGTTCCAGAGCCTCAACATCCTTCTTGTGGTGAGGGGCCCAGAAATGAACACAGGATTCGAGGAGCGGTCTCACCAGTGCTGAGTACAGAGGGAGGATAACCTCCCTGGACCTGCTGGTCACGCCGTTTCTGATACAAGCCAAGATGCCATTGGCCTTCTTGGCCACCTGGGCACACTGCTGGCTCATATTCAGTTGGTTGTCAACCAACACCCCCAGGTCCCTCTCCTCCAGGCAGCTTTCTAGACAGACTTCTCCCAGTCTGTAGCACTGCATAGGGTTGTTGTGCCCCAAGTGCAGGACCCGGCATTTGGCCTTGTTAAACCTCATGCCATTGGACTCAGCCCAGAGGTCCAGCCTGTCCAGATCCCTTTGCAGAGCGTCTCTACCCTCCAGCAGATCGACACTTCCACCCAGCTTAGTGTCGTCTGCAAACTTGCTAAGGGTGCACTCGATGCCTTCATCCAGGTCATTGATAAAGACATTGAACAGGGCTGGACCCAGCACTGAGCCCTGGGGACACCACTTGTCACTGGCCTCCAGCTGGAGTTAACTCCATCTCCCACCACTCTCTGGGCCCTCCATCCAACCAGTTTTCCTCCCAGGAGAGTGTGCGCCTCTCCAGGCCGGAGGTGACAGTTTCTCAGGCAGAATGCTGGGAGAAACTGTGTCAAAGGCTTTACTGAAGTCCAGGAAGACCACATCCACAGCCTTTCCCTCATCCAGCAGCCAAGTCACTTTGTCATAGAAGGCGATCAGGTTAGTTTGGCAAGACCTACCTTTGGTGAACCCGTGTGGACTGGGCCTGATCACCCGGTTCTCTTGCATGTGCTTCATGATAGCACTCAAGATCACCTGCTCCATGACTTTCCCTGGCACTGAGGTCAGACTGACAGGCCTGTAGTTCCCTGGATCCTCCCTGCGACCCTTCTTGTAGATGGGCACAACATCAGCCTCCAGTCCAGTGGGACTTCCCCAGTCTTACAGGACTGTTGGAAGATGATGGAAAGGGGTTTGGCCAGCACATCCGCCAGCTCCTTCAGTACCCTAGGGTGAATCCCGTCCGGCCCCATAGACTTGTGGCTGTCTAGTTGGGCTAGCAAGGCTCTGACCACCTCCTCTTGGATCATGGGAGCCTCATTATGCTCCTCTAGCTCCTGGGTTAGTACACAGACGGAACGACCCTCCTTACGACTAAAGACTGAGGCAAAGAAGGCATTAAGTACCTCAGCCTTTTCCTCATCCCCTGTCACTGTTGTTCCTTCTGTGTCCAATAGGGACTGTATGGTCTCCCTAGTCCTCCTTTTATTATTTATATATTTGTGTATATATATATACACATATATATATAATATATATATTTTATCTTTCACATGTTCGCAGAGAAATGCTATATAGAATTACAGATTACATAGCTTATTAATAGTGACTTCATGAGTCACACAAAAGGATAATGAGCCATTTCTTTAATAAAAAGTGTTTAATAAGTGACTTTCCTTCTTATTCCTTTCTCATTTTAAATGGATACATTAGAGAGATATATATATGATTTTCTACATTTCCAGAAAAATACCTCATGTATTAGACCACACCTACCAATTTATGAATTGTCTGATTTTCCTTAGTTTTTAGTTTAGTAACACAAGATGTGAAAAGGCAGTCAACAGCGTGTCAGATAACATGTCAGTAGCAGCTTACTGGGAGTGAAATCCCAGCAGCAGTTTCACTGCAGGCTTCTTCATAGAACTCTGTTGCCTTAATGCAATTTTGTAGTCTACTCCCGTTTAAATGGAATCCTCGCCTCACGTAGAAAAGACTTCATTTTAAAATTCAGTATTGTTATAATATACAAATAAAGAATATGTAAAGTATAACTTTACTATTATCTGAATTTGTTTATGTCTTTCTTTCAGAATTCGTAGGATTAAAAGACAGACAGACTCATCTTTTCAAACAGCTGGGGATGATGTTTTTGGTTTATAAGTCTTCAAAATGAATAAATAAGCACATTGTTAATATATTACAGCATTTCTCTAATCTCAGAAACATTATGTTCTAAACCAAAAAAATCTTGCACTTCTGTGTTTCTCCATTTCCCACTTGTTGCTCATTTCTCAGACCTCTCCACCTGGTATCCATAGGGCACCGGTACACTTCTCAGAAGGCGCTCAGCAGCAAACTCCAGACCGTTTACTTGTATTTGTCACACGCAGATGTTCAAGTTACTGTTTCCTTCGGCCACCAGGTTGTGGTTCTAGAGAAAGAACCTAGTTTCCAGCTAATTAATAACCTTTTCTTTTCTATTCAGGATCACAGAGCTGAATTGATAGCCTAAACTGGAGTAAAGTGGTATGGATTAATCTTACCTGGACTTAATGCCAGAAATATGCTAGAATAAAGCCAACAAATCATAAAGCTGTTTTCCAAAGTTTAAAAAGGGCTTTTTTGCTACCGTTTATTTCACGTCATAGAATCATAGACTCATAGAATAGTTTGTGTTGGAAGGGACCTTACAGATCACCTAGTTCCAACCCCCCTGCCATGGGCAGGGACACTTCTCACCAGACCAGGCTGCCCAAGGCCTCATCCAACCTGGCCTTGGACACCTCCAGGGATGGAGCAGCCACAGCTTCCCTGGGCAACCTCTTCCCGTGTCTCACCACTCTCCTGGTGAAGAAATTCTCCCTTATGTCTGCTCTAAATCTGCCCTTTCCAGTTTATAGGCATTGCCCCTAGTCCTATCACCACAAGCCCTTGTAAACAGTCTCTCCCCACCTTTCTTGTAGCCCCTTTCAGGTACTAGAAGGTGCCTGCTGGCCACGCTTCTTTTGCTGCAGCCCAGGACACGGTTGGCCTCCTGGGCTGTGAGTGCACATTGCTGGCTCCTGTCACGCTTCTCATGAAACAAGCACCACGAAGTCCTTCTCTGCAGGGCTGTTCTCAATCACATCATCCTGCATCCTGTGTGGAAATTGGGGATTGCCCCGCCCCAGGCGTATGTTGTATTGTAATGTATTTGTGATATATTTGGGTTGGAATGTGTTTTGTGCCATATTGTATTTTGCATTTTATTTTAATTTGTGTTGTATTGTAGGGTACGGTATTTATGGTTTGGGGCTTGGTATGGTGTAGTGTGGTGTTTTATATGGTGTGTATGGAAATGTTCACTATGGTCTGTTGTCTGTTGTACGGAATGGTTTGATAGAATGTTTTGCGTGGTACGGTAATGACAATGGTACGGTGTGGATTTTGAAGCCAATACGGTGTGTTTTGTATTGTGTGTACGGTACCTTTTGGTGCTGTGGTTTCTACCGTGTGGCATGGCTGGTTTTCTAGGGTTGGTAGGAATGGTCTGCTAAGGCATTTCTGTCACCTGCTTGGTCTGCAATGTTATCGCCTTTTGTGCTGTGAGCATGGTACGGCACGGGGTACGGCACGGGATTGTGCTGCACGTGTGGGGATGCGTTTTGCTTTGGGTGGCAGGTTGTGCTTATGGTGTGGGGTGGGATGGGATGGGATGGGATGGGATGGGGTGCGGTGGGATGGGGTGAGATGGGATGGGATGGGATGGGATGGGGTGAGATGGGATGGGATGGGATGGGATGGGATGGGGTGGGATGGGATGGGATGGGATGGGATGGGGTGGGATGGGATGGAATGGGATGCGATGGGTGAGATGGGATGGGATGGGATGGGATGGGGTGAGATGGGATGGGATGGGATGGGATGGGGTGAGATGGGATGGGATGGGATGGGATGGGATGGGGTGAGATGGGATGGGATGGGATGGGATGGGATGGGGTGGGATGGGGTGGGATGGGGTGGGATGGGATGGGGTACGGCATGGGATTGTGCTGCACGTGTGGGGATGCATTTTGCTTTGGGTGGCAGGTTGTGCTTATGGTGTGGGGTGGGATGGGATGGGATGAGATGGGGTGGGGTGGGATGGGATGGGATGGGATGGGATGGGATGGGGTGAGATGGGATGGGATGGGGTGGGATGGGATGGGATGGGGTGGGATGGGGTGGGATGGGATGGGATGGGGTACGGCATGGGATTGTGCTGCACGTGTGGGGATGCATTTTGCTTTGGGTGGCAGGTTGTGCTTATGGTGTGGGGTGGGATGGGATGGGATGAGATGGGGTGGGGTGGGGTGGGATGGGATGGGATGGGATGGGGTGGGGTGGGGTGGTGTGGGATGGGATGGGGTGGGATGGGATTGGATGGGGCCGGGCGGGGAGGAGAAGGGAAGGGGAGGGAAGGGAGGAGAGGCGGGTGCCCGGTGCAGGGGCCGGGAGGGGCCGGGGGGAGGCGGGAGGGGAGCAGCGGGGGCGCAGGGGGGCCGCGCTGGAGGGGCTGCTGCTCGCCCCAAATGGGCGTTTGTTCGCGGGGGGCAGCTGCACATCTTCCTGCCAGGATCGAAGCTTGTGTTTCCCTGGAGGTGGTCAGCGTCCCTGGAAAGGTCTTCAGCACAGAGGCAGAGCTGGGTGAGCTGAGGGAGCTCCGGTCTGGAGAGCGGCTGTTCCTGCGGCCTCACAAACAGCCCCCGCTCACCGTTTCTAGGGAGAAAGGTCAGGCCGGCACCAGCACCTTCTCTCGGGTGTACTTGGAACCGTGAACCCCGGGGGAAGTCACAGAATCATAAACCGATATGGGTTGGAAGGGCCCTTAAAGATCCTCTAGTTCCACCCCCCTGCCGTGGTCAGGGATTCCTCTCACCAGATCAGGCTGCCCAAGGCCCCGTGCAGTCTGGCCTTGAGCCCCTCCAGGGATGGGGCTTCCACACCCTCCCTGGGCAGCCTGGGCCAGTGTTCCACTGCTCCCAGGGGGAAGAAATTCTTCCTCGTGTCTAGCCCAAATCTGCACCTCTCCAGTTCATCCCCATCTCCCCTCGTCCTGTCATTACAAGCCTTTGTGAACAGTCCCTCCCCAGCTTTCTTGTCGGCTTCTTTCAGGTGGTGGAAGGTTCCTAGAAGTCCTGTCTGTGAAGTTAGTCTGTTATTTCTGTGCTGACAGCTGTGGTTCTGATGCACAGTGATCAGCTCTGAGGGATCTTTGGCCCAGGTGTGTTCCCAATGCTTTTTTTTTTGTTGTATTGTGAAAATGCCTTTGAAAATGTTTTCAGTAGATACCAGCTTGTGTTCTGCTGGCATGGAAATTAATATTTTATCGATTAACGGGATTTATGTTGATTCCAACAGCTGTAGTTCTAATTCACAGTAATAAATTCTGAAGTATCTTTTGCCCTGGTGTGTTCTCAATGCGGGACTATTTTGTGCTCAAAATGGTTTTAAAAATAGTTTCAGTAGATACCTTACCAGGCTCTGCAGTGCTGGCACTTTACCTAGATATGTGTGAGTAACACCATGGCCACACCAAAATAAGATTAACGAAACAAGTCCAGTTCTGGACAGTTTGTGTGCATTTTTAAGGCTGAGTTGTTTTCTTTTAGGCAAAGTGGATCCGGGCGTATCTCCTGTGTCGCTTAGCTGTTAAGTACACAGATTTCTGGTAAATCTCAGCTACTCGAGTCACCTTCTCTGCCCGTGTTGAATAAGAACAAGATGGATGGAAATCTGCATGCAGGTTGGATTTTATCTGGGAGATCACAGGTGGCCCTGGGCTTTGAGGATCAAATTTAAGCATGATTCTAACAGAGAAAAGAAGTCCCTTTCTCCCAGTCCCCTGTGCCTTGACCAGTTTTGAGGTTTTGCAGTGAATTGGCCTCTATATTCTGTGTGTGTCCCTTGTCATAGCTAGGTCAGGAGGGTTATCTCCAGGTGTAAGAACAGGCGTGTGTTGGAGACTTTGCCGGACTGAAGTCAGGTCGATAGTAGCGAAGAGATATTTCCATTCAGAAAGAATAAACTTGTGGACTTTATTCTGAGCTGAATCAATGTGTGTCTTTGCTTCTTGGCAAGTGTCTCACATCTCTAATCGTGGACCAAGTGCTTTCTGGGGAGGATGGCATGGTTGGCTGGTCCTCTGTCCCTGGGAATGGTCCAGTTTTTTTAGAGCTGCCGAGTTTTTCTGCAGAATACAATCCTTGCACCATTTCGTCTTGGTTCTGCAGAGCTTATAATCAGAGGGATGCCTTGGTCTCTGCTGGTGGCATGTGTGGGTACTGAGAGCTCAGTTGTGCCTGCGATGGCAGTGATGCCTGCTGCTGTGGTTCCTGGATTCACACACAAACAAAGTTTGAACGGCGTCTGTTAACAGCTGTTCTCAATCTGTAGGAAAATCAAATTCTGAGACTGTAGTACTTATGCTGAAACTACTTTTTCTTCCAGGGAAAACGCTGCATGAGGTTAAAAGCCTTGTCACTGAGGAACCAAAGTCTTGGCTGGATGTAATCTCTACTTGGAGAAACCTTCGTGGGTGCGAGGGGAAAAAAGATGTGTTTCAAGAAAACAGATTGCCTCTCAAGAGAAAATCAGAAGAAGAGACAAATATTGTAACTAAAAGGCAGAAAGCAGAACAAGTGAGAGAGTCTGAGGAATGTCAGGCAGAAGATGGAGAGTTATATGGTACCCAAGAGAAAGAGCGACCAGAACTGTGGGACTGAAAGCCAGGCTTCCTTAGAAGACCCTTCCAAAAGCAGCAAAGAGGAACCTGTTGCAAATGAGGAATTCGGCTTCAGTTTCAGAGTTTCTTGTTGCTGTAGTGGAGCAACAGCCAAAATACTTACTTCACAGGTATGCTCAAGTATCTCTGTTTTAAAGTAATTTACCAACGGGGAAGGGAGGTGTGTAGTTTCATTTGTCATTTCAGTTGTGTTGTATGTTTTGGAATAATAAACTGCTGGAGGTTTTTCTGTATTTTCTCAACAAAGCCCTTAATCTACATTTATTTTAAATAAGTAGAAATGCTAGGGTTGCTGTTAATTTCTGGGCTCTGATACCCTGGATATTTTTCAGATCAGTGCCTTTTATTGAGGATAAGTTGAGGTACTTGGGCTTGTGGAGCCTGAGAAGTGATCTGATACTGGCTTGCACCTACTTAAAGGGCCCTTGCAAGGACTGTGGAGCCAAACTCCTCTCAGTTGTGGCAGAGGGTGTAAAAGAGAAAGGCACAGGCCAGAGCTTGCAGGTCGGTGGGCTCTGACTGGGTATTGGGGAGAATTTGTTCCCTAGGAGGGCAGCGCAGGCCTGGGAGGTGTCACAGGGAGTGGATCTTGGCCCTGGGAGAGAGTAGTGGTGGAGAGGACTTCCAGGGGCCCTTTCCATCTAGCACTGATCCCACTGTCGTGTTAGTCTTGTGTTCTGTCTGGAGCTCCTCTGCGCTTGTGGGCCAGACTTTGTGATGAGTTATGGATAAAAGCAAACTGTCCTTTGTGTCTGTCTGCAGATCTGTTCAGGTCATTTATTCTTTCATATTACATGGGCTTTTCGGGGTGGTTGTACTGTTGTCTAACATTGATTTTTTGCTGCCTGCAGGCTTCCGTTGGCAAACAGACAGTATATCAAAGCAGCAGGGCTGCGGTCAGCAGTTGCATGGGTCACGGCATCTCTGGCTGAAATCAGGGTAAGCCAAATGTTCATGGCAAAGCTGTAGAGTCCCAAATGATGGAGGGGTTGCTGCTTATCGGGGCAGGAGCAGGGAGCTTTGAAGAAGTGTGGTGATTGTAGAGTCCCATTCTCTAAGGCATGAATGAGGAAAAGGATTCACAGGTTTTTTCACTGTCCAGGCTTCAAGTTTTGTTCGGGGTTGCTCTTCTGAGGGAAAATAGAAGCAAGTGTGATATTTTCCACAGATTGATTTGGTACCAATATCTGTCTGCAGTCCACTTTTCATCTTTTCCACTAAACATCACCTCAGGGCTAGATACATCGATGCATTGTCTTTAGTGAAACTACTAATGTGTTTTGCTATGTTCTCTTGCAGGCCAGTTGGGCCTGGAAAACCAATATTTATGTTTACTTACACTGCATTCAGTGGGAATACGCAGGCGATCCATACGTCAGTAGTAAACTTTGTCCTGGGAGAGGAGTTTGTCTTGCTTGAGATGCAATAACCCCTTTATTTTTGCAGGCAGGTGCCTTTGTGCTGGATTCCATGTGTGGGCCAGGAACGATACTTCTGGAAGCTGCTAAAGAGTGGCCTGTGAGTATCACAGTAGCAACAGGTAGGACCTTTGTCAAGCAACTTGTAGTTCCATCAGGAAAAATCTGTGCAACCGTTATACCACAGTCTGTTACTGTAAAGCAAGAATCAAACTGATCTTTCTAGGCAGTTGTTGAGAGCGTTTCAGGACAAACATTGCTCTGCAGGAAGCGCGGGGTTTGTGGAAGACAGGCAAGGACTTCTAAAAGTGCCTCGACTTATCCTGGGGTCAGAGGTGTCAGTGGGACGGTACAGTCAGTTGGCACTATTAGAGGCAGCATGGCTGTTTGTAGCCAGCTGGGGTCTTGCTGATAGTACAGAGCCTCAATGTTTCTGTAAGTCACAAGTGTCTTGAGCAGACCAGAATATGGAAGGAGTCAAGAGTGCTCAAACTTCACCCAGTTCTCTGTCCTCTGTGTCTATGTATTGCTCTGTATAATGGTAGTAGATCTCCCAGCAAGGGGTTTATCTTGGAAGAGGTGTGCAACAAGACAGTTCTGAGAAGCCTTTATAAAATAAATACACCTGGTTCCCATCAAAGTGACTTTTCTCTTTTTCTCTGAACAGGAAGCGTGTTACTGGGGTGCTGATCTAAGTGATTCACAGTTAGAAGGTGCAGATGAGAATATTAGGACTGCAGCCTTGATGGATAAGATTGACTTAAAGCTTCTGTGAAAGGTATGTCTGTAGGCTTTCCAAGTGATACGTGTTGGAAACTTTTTGTAGTTTTAGGATTACACAGGTAACACAGGATCTCTTGAGGTTACGTGTAGTAGAGCCACCTCGTAATAAAAGAGCCAAGCAGTGACTGTAGTTCTAGAGAATGGATAATTTTTGGTTTCCCCTCCCTGCCTCCTGCTCCCAGGAACTTTGGTGAGAATATACTCAGCAGAAGACACTGAAAATAATAATTGTCAGACATGGGCAGTAGTTGTCTATCTGAATGGTAAATTTTTGAATGCCACAAAGAGTACATACTATATAAGAATTCTTTGTCTTATGGGAAGACAGCAAGGACAGATAAAAAGTGGCTCGTAACTTCAATTTACCAGACAAGTAATTGCATTAAGATCAGCCAATTTGTTGATGTTTTGTAGTACGAGTATCTTAAATGACGATGCCTTTCTCCTGGAAGACTCTCTCCTGCTCATGCTCTGAGTTCATGAGTTAATCAGGGGAGAACATAATAATTTAATGACCTTACTCTGGACCTCAAAGCCTGAATCTAAATTAGTCGTTTGTGAAATTTACGGCAGGCAAGAGCCGGATGTTCTTCCCGGTGCACGGGTGACGAAGGGTTCATATTTTTTAAACTTGCAATGTATTTCTTATCAGAACTGTAAGAAATATTAGGTGTTTTTTGTAAGAACATATATAGCATTATTTCTTCTTTAAAAGCTGTGATTGTGCTTAGCTTCTAGGATAACGGAGAGTACTTTGATGTCAGGCTTTTCTGACACTGAACAAGTAACTGGTGTCTTTGTCACTGATCAGATGCTGTTATTTCTGCATGTCTTGAAGGACTGTAGGTAACTTGTCCTTCCATTTGTAGATAAAATTGTTATAAAATTGTTGTGCTGCAAGTGTTGATCCAAGGATGGTCCAAGAAACATCTCCTGCCAGTTCTGGAAAGGCTGGCATAGAATCACGACAGGATTTAGGTGAGAAGGGACTGCTGGAGGTCTTTAGTCCTGTCATCTGCTGGGAATGAGGCTAACCCTAAAGCTGGGTGAGGTTGCTCAGGGCATTGTCCAGTTGAGTTCTGAGCATCCTGAGAGATGGAGAACCCATAGTCTCATAGTTTGTGTGGGCAATTGAATGTGTGGGCTACATTCGCAAATATTCTTTACAAGGCATGATGGTGAAATGTTTGAGTCACACTCACAAATGCACTTAAGGCAGAAAGGAGAAAGAGGAGAGGATGACCTAGATGAACTTAACGCACGGCCAGGAGGATAAAGCGTCTCCGTTGAGGTCGGCTTGTATAAAATCATAGGCTTTCCTTTTGGGTTCACAATCAAGCTTTTACTAGCCTATATTGTTGGCAAGAAAGATGTCAGACCAGAAAATGGTGGTATAAATTTTCCTTTCTGTCAGTGTATGTCCAGTTGGCCACCTGGTCTGCTTTTCGATGCCTCCTTTCATCTTTCACCCTATTGTTTTGTAGCAGAGTTCAGCCAAACTAATAGCAGGCTGCTTCTATCAGGCAGTTCAAACCATCTGCTTCTTTATTTCTTTTCTTGGCTGAAAGGATGAAAGTCCTTTCTGTAGGACTGGTCTTCAGCAGTGTTGATTTTGCTCACCCAATGCAGGAATGCAGTGAGAAGATGGAGGAGAAGGTGTGGTAGCTCCACAGAACAGCAGGGCAACCTTGTGTCAGCTTACAGTGACCAGCACTCCCTTGGATTCTGCTTGTAGTCTGCTCTTATTTGCTCTGCTGGGCCACTCTAAGCAAAATATTTCTGTGGGAATGTGGAAATGAGGAAGGGACCGTTACTGTGAGAGCCCCACGAGTAAGACTGTTCAATCCACTTGCTGTGAACAGAGCAAGGATAGTCCTATTTTCTCCCCTCTTTCAAAGCCAAGTGTCATGTTTGGCCATGTACTGTGAAAACTGGATTACACACAGTGATGAATTTTCCTCTGCTTCCTGAGTTTGCAAACCATTAAGGATCAGTGGAACAGAGAAGGAACAGACCTTTTAAAGTTTCCAAATGGAAAGGTCAGCTTCAGAATTGCCTTACTAACCTTTTGTTGCCCTGGGAAGCTGCTCCTTTGCAGAGTGGTGGAGGCTTATGCAACCCAAAACCAGTGTTTGAAATTGATACTCCCCTCAGTCCTTGGAATAATATCAAGAGGGGGAAAACAGAATCTACCTTCCCTGCTAATGCAGTGGAAAGAACTCCTGAGGCCAAAAAAGTTTGGGAGTTAGGACAGGACCTAGTTCTCCCATTTAGGAAGAGTTATGAAGATAGGGAGTTTAAACTCCGTTTGGAGGTGTAGTTTATCGAGTTGAGCCTTGAGCATTAATGTGCCTAGCGTTCTGTTGAATGCAAGTGCCATCTGAAGTGCCAGCAGTGTTGAGTTCTGCACAGATGAATGAACACCTAACCTATTCTTTTTCCTGTAATTGCCAGAGTGCTGCGTGTTGGAGGCACTATTGTATTGCTACTGAGCCAAGATCTCCATAAGTGCATTGATGGCATTGCCAAGCATGCCGAAAGTGACTCTCCTATTGTCGTTTCTGATGGCACGAGGGAAGCTGCCATTGCAAAAGCCCTGAATGTTGATGGGAACGCTTCCTCCTCAGTGAACGGTGTTGAAGAAGCTTCTGTCAGCAGCAGACAGACACGATTTGGGTCTCTGGTGCCATATGGTGTCTGTGGGGTTAGGCTTGGAAAGACGGATGCTTTCATACACAAATACAGGAAGATCTCTACTGCTGGGAATCAGTAGCTTTCTTGCACTGTGTCAAAGTGAACTTGAATCCTGATACGCGTGAAGAGTAGCATGGCAGTGATCTGGTGGAGCCTTGTTGATCGGAACAAAGCCTGTGCCATCTGTTAGTCCAGCTCACTTTCTTTGGATATCCGAAGGTTCTGCTTTTCTCTTCTTCTTTTGGAGAGGTGGAAGATGCCTTATAATGCATCAAATACTTTTACTGTAAGATATTGTAATGAGGTAGATTCCTGACATCTTTACTTAGACAAAACCTCTCAGTATTGGGAGGAGTTTCTTTGGGACAGAGACTTCATTTGCAGAACTGCTAAACCAAATGAGCTAATATTACCTGTGACTGGATTTTCACCTTCGGCAGTGTTTTTAGGAAGTACATCTTGTCTGCAGGAGTCTCCAGCTCTTTTTGAGGGCTAGATGTGTACTTTTACTGTGTGTCCCATGCAGTATTACTTGAAAGCTTGTTTCTGATGATTTTGAGATGTTGTTATTCAGATCCCTTGGAGTAGAAAATAAACTATTTTCTGTGTTAATTCTTTGCAGTGTTTGCATGTGTGTGACGGGTGTGCTTTGGCTTTTTTTTTTTTTTATTAAGGGTGAAGAGACTTAGTTCTATGAAAAATAATGATTTTCCTTACTTGGTGATGTTAGTCCAAAAGCACTGTGGAAGATGGAGAAACTTGCCAAGTTCAAAGTGACTTCTGCAAGCAAAGCAGCGTGTGGAAAAATTCTCCTGAAGAGAGAGAGTTCTCAGCAATTCTTGTAGTCTCTGCAAAAGGTTTGTTGGAGGGAATAATTGAATCCAAGGCTTCCCCATGGCTGCCGAGCTGGCAGGGAAGTATTGGTATGGAGAATGACTACGATTGCTTTCAGCTGCTATTTTGAGCAAGCCTTTGCAACTCGGCAAACTGAGATGGACTCATGAATTGTGTTCCTCTGCTGTGATTAGCATGGAGACAGCAATCGGTACTGTTTGTGCTGGTATGGGCTTTTTTGCTTTTTTTCTTTTTCTTTATTTGAAGTTCATTGTTGGAGCCTGTTGGAAGCATTTTTTTATGCAGGTGCTTTCCACAGCACAGGCTCTAGTCTGAAGATGTTAGAATTTGAAGTAAGAGCCTGCAGTGCAGACTGCACTACGGAGACCCAAAGGGCATGAGGATATGGGCCGGATTGGTAAGATCCTGCTGCAGTGACTTCTGCTGGTGAGCTGGTACCTGGAAATGTTCTAGTGCACTGCAAGTCTGCAAGTATGGATTTCTGGCTTAAACCAATATTTTTCTAATGATATGCCCCCCCTCCCCAAGTCAGCTTTCAAAGAAGTTTTAGCAAAAACTATAATGAACGTGTCACAAGAAAGGTAATGGATAACTTGTTCGTGCCATTAGTGCTCTATCAAATACATGCGGTCAATTATGTATCTTCTAACTGGCACCTGTGCAAGTTTGTTGTAGGAGGTGAAGCTTCACCTGGGTTTAATTGCAGCTGCTGCTCTGACAATCCAGCCCTCCAGGTGACCTGTGCTCATTATAACATCATTGTAATATCATTATCATACTAAAATACACCCCTACACTTAAGGCTACCTTCCTCCTCGACAAACCATTCCCATAGCCTCTCCTACTCAGCATTCACAGTTAAGTTTGGCAAGCAAAGTGAGAACAACTTCTCAACCAATCAGCAGGGTTGCATCCCAAAGGTGAAATTTGCTATAAAAATGTAAACAAAGGGGAAAGTTGTGAGGGGAAAATGTCATCTAAACTTCTGGGATCAGCCGGTGGGTAGGACCTCATCTTGCCTTCCCCTACAAGAGAGTCATCTAGAGGAAGACAGTGGTGTTATGTATGTCTTTACATCAAACTAATTACTAGTATCTCTCTGACTTTAACTACCTATATCTTACTTGCATATCGCTCCGATCTGTGCTCAGGTGCTTGACTTTCAATGTATTTTTGCAAACAGTATCTAATGCCCAGTCACCACCAAACTCTTATTTAGTCATGAGTTGCTGTAATCAATTGTTCTCAATAAAATTGACTTGTTTGCACATATACAAGTCTCGGGAATCTTACTAATTGTTAAGAAGGATTTAAAGGGAGCTTCTGACTCAAACTCAGCAAGCTAGATGAGATTGATTGTCTTTGCAAGACTGCTGATAAGCTTCTAAGTGAGATGGTGTGTAGTCCATGCTGGACAAATATTAATTGCTCTCACGTGATTGCTCAGCGTACTGTGCTCTGGCAAGCCGGACAACCTATTTTTGTCCTTGTGAAATTGTCACCTAAAGGGTTAAGCAGATCAGTAAACTCTCCTTTCTGAAGTCTCTTGTGTTTTTAGGACCGATCTCATCTTCTGGGCACTGTGTAGGGGCTGCAGTGGACACAGCATTCAGTGCAGGGGTGTTCCAGTACCAAAACTCCTATGGGGAGCGGAGATGCTGTAGCAGGAACTGCTGCTTCTGCGCTGGGGAGCAGCTTTGCTGCTGGGTGCTGGTGCATGGAAGTATCCTGAAAGCACTGGGCAAATGGCTCCACAGATTTCAGTTAGCAGTCAAATGCAACAGTTCTAGAAGAGGATTCATTATTATCATCATTTATGTCGCTCCTTAATGGCTTTAAAATAAAAAATCATCCTTGGTTGCTCATAGAATGTTGTCTGCAACATGACAGAGACCTATGCAAAATGCATTTAAGCTGCTAAGTAACTGCTGCTGCAGCTGGCCACAGAGCTGCTGTGTATCCACGAGGAATGCTTTCAAACTCCTCTGTTGCAGGCTTATTTTGTTTGCACCCTTGCAGCAAGGAGAGGATGCTGCTGCTGGTGCAGAGTAAGGACCAAGGGACATGTAGTGAAATGAGCATGAAGTGTTGTGTGGCTCTCATGGGAGCCTTGGAAGCAGTCACATATGCTGCAGGGTGCAGCCCTTGGTGCTCCATGGGCCCTGCTTGTCTGCTGTGAGAGCTGTGTACGTGACAAACGGCTTTGCAGTGGGTATCTCAGTGGTTTACTTGCTCACGGGTTTTAACAGCAAAGTACATCAGTAGTTTCAGACTTGTGTGGCTGTGCAAGTTTTCTTGAGCATTTTTAAAGCTTCAGATCTCGGTACAAATTAGCTGCCTAGTAGGGTTGTTTTGAAATATCTTGCCTTGTTGCTAGCAAGTAAGTCCAGGATGAGAAGCATTGTTGAAATAATGCTTCCTACAGATGTGTGCTGAGAAAAGAGCGTGCTAGCTGCAGAATTCTTGCTGTTTGTTCCCCTGTTATCAAGCACAGACATGGATTATTTTGAATTAGTGTGTTAGATCTACCTGAACAGAATGCTTATTTAGTGAACATGCATGCTGTAAGCCCAACAAAAAATAGGAGTTCAGTGTATTTTAGAAAAGAAATTCTAACTTTGCATGAGTCATTCATGTTTAAGATGTTTTAATTCATTGGCTCCTCATGAGTTGTTTTTTTTTTCTTCAAAAAGAACCCTGAACAAGCTGTTTCCCTGTCCTAGATGCTTGTGTATCTCAGCTGCTCTTTGACTCTGTGTTATCAGAGAAGGTTGGGTTGAGCTAGTAGCAGTTAAAGTAATAAAACTAGAACCGGGTAGGTGTTTCTTAG
The DNA here is from genome assembly GCF_032191515.1 of Phaenicophaeus curvirostris. NCBI lineage: Eukaryota > Metazoa > Chordata > Aves > Cuculiformes > Cuculidae > Phaenicophaeus > Phaenicophaeus curvirostris. Next base: position 611,328 of record NW_027206664.1, on the reverse strand, counting down.
CTGAAATAGGCTATGGAAACTAAATATGTTCAAGCTTAAAATACAATTGTGCAAAATAAATTGAGTCCTGTTATTGAAAAATGGCATAATTATGGCTTTTTAGGGCAGGACAAAATACACTATTCTAAAAAATAACAAGCATGACAAGCAGAAGTGAGAGGGGAAAACTGTAACTGGACAACACTTAAAGGAAAGCTGACTAAAGCATCAGACAGAGATTTTTATTTTTTTTGTCTTAAGTACTGTGGTTTCAACACATGTGATACAAAACCCTGCACAGAACAACAGAAATGAGGAAGACAGCAAGGAAGAGAAGAACTCACCAGAAGAGAGCGTAGAGGGGAAAAATAAGAAGAAAGAAAGGTGAAATAATAGCTGAGCATTATTATCCAGGACTTGAGTACATTTCCCAACATTCTCTTGAAGACTCTGATTAAGGCTTTGTTGTATTTGTGTAGATTTATGCTTGAACAGTGCTTATGGTGGGATTTCACGAAGCACATATGCCCTACAGCTCAGTTATCAGCCTACAAGTGCTTTCCTATTTAAACTTATTGAACTAGAGTATAGAGCACAGTAACTTGGGAAGTAAAGTGTCCAGGTGTTTTGTTTAACTTGTATCTGTTGGTGTTCCCTTCCAAGATTTAATTTGGGGGCTGGAAATATTTTAACTATTACCTGATTTGATCCTTAAGATCTATGCAGGCAAGAAAAGAAAGAAGTTCTTCTGTTTTTTTTCCCTTTACTGTTCTGGAAGTGATTAGAAATACTGTGTTTATAAAGTGCATGGACATTTCAAAATCAAGGCAGGACAGTATGTTACCATGTAGTTCCAAAAGTATATGCTTATCACACTTCTTTTATTCATCCTCCAAGTTGCAGTCTCAGATCATCTTGTGTAGTTCTCTTGCTTTGGCTTTTTATACCTTGCAGGGACTTAAATCGTGAGCTCAGAAGTGCTGGTTCAACCTGAGGGTGAGGGAGCAATAAGTCAGTACTGGGAATTGGAAAGGCTACAATTCCTCAAATATTTTGTATACATTTAGTTCATAGCTTCACTCAAACACATATTCAAAGCCTTGAAGAAACAGGTGAGAGAGACCAGGTCTTCAGTGATGTTTCAGCACCTAATCCTACAGGAATATAATGAGAATGTTGGTCCCTATTTTTAATGTTATGTGTTGAGCTCTAAGTCACTCAGAAAGGTTTTTAACATGGAAAGACATTCTTTGTGTTTTAAGTGACAGAATTTCTCAGCAGTCTTTTGCTTTTCTCAGAAAAAAAAATAGGATATTCAGTGAGTATGGCTGTCTGCCCATTTACATATATTTGTTCCTCCTCTAAGTTATAGAAAAATATTATTTACTGTGTTGTTTGTAAAATGTAAGAGCTAACATGCCAGAAGCTAAAGGACTTTAGCAAAACAATTTTGACATGGGGAAATTTCAGGGGAAACTGACAGAAAGGATGCTTAATCTTAAGCCTATTCTCAGAACTCATCTTTACCTAAGGAGCTGCTATCAAACTCTTGTATGGTACAACCAAGAGTCCTATATGACTGGAAAGTACCATATCATAGAATAAAAGACTCACAGAGTGCTTTGGTTGGAAGGGACCTTTACAGGTCATCTAGTCCAAGCCCCTGCAGAAGCAGGGACATCTTTATCTAGATCAGGTTGCTCAGAGCCCCATCCAACCTGACCTTGAATATTTCCAAGTATGGGATTTCTACTGCCTCCCTGGGCAACCTGTCCCAGTGTTTCACCACTTTCACTGTAAAAAATTTCGGTCTAAATCTATCCTTCCTTAGTTTAAAACCATTCCCCCTCCTTGTCCTATCACTTCACCCCCTGATAAAGAGCCTGTCCCCATCTTTCCTCCTGTAAGCCCTCTTTAAGTACTTGAAGGCTGCTATAAGGTGTCCCCAGAGCCTTCTCTTCTCCAGGCTGTAATGTGAAACATCAGTATCAATTCCTGTAAAAACAAACAGGCAGTTTACAAAAACACTCACCCAAGATTTGCAGTGTTTCCAGATCAGAAGAGTTTCAAATTTTCTGGATGAACCTCAGAAACACAATTCTGTGTTTCTACATCACTGGACTTCTTGATTTAATCCACTTTAGCGGAGACCTTTACGAAGCAGTAGACAGTTATTAAAGTAATCGGGTCCAGAGAACGGTCCCGGTTTTGAGAGTGTCCAAATCCCCAAATCCCCATCTCCCTCTGCAGGAGCTACAGCCACACTACAGGACCAAATCCTTATTTATATGCAATAAGACGTTTAAAAGGTCTGGATAGAGTGAAAACTACTTGATCAATTAAGATTTAAAATTAAGCAGTTACTAGGTCTCTGAAATTGTCACAAAATTGCATGTTAATTTTTAAAACTAGTGTTAAAAAAAATCAGCCATCAGGTAGTGGACGTGACAGAAGCTATTTATGTTAGCTTTTCTTTTTATTTACAACAGACGTAGAAACCGCTCTGGACATTACAAAGAAGTTACTCTTCTTCTATTAAATGTTAAATGTGCTGTTAGAATTTATGTCAAAATATGCTGTGGTGTTTTATTTTGAAACACAAGCTAAATTTACTCTGATTTGAGCTAACGCACATTGCTGAAAATCCTTTGAATACAAAAAAGTGTAGAACTTGGTTTAAGACATTCGCTCAGACTGGTTACAGGTTTCATTGGTTTATTTTTTCCATTTGTTTTAATTGTTACTATTTGCCTATTATTGCTGCAGATATTGACTTAGAAGTCCCAGAGAGTAAAATTATTTGTTTATTGCAGACTTCCTTCTGACTGTTAACACACACTGTTATGTAACTTTTACTGATTAGTGAGACAGTAATAACTCTGTCTACTAAAAGGGCATGGGGAGCTTGAATTCATCTACCAAGTGCCACAAGAACCCACATCATTTTTACTCAGATTGTGATCTATGTCATTTAATCTTACCACGGTTTCATCTACCCCTCCAAGTTATATTAGAATCCTACTGATGATCAGGAAAAGGAAAAAAATACCAACCCACAATACAATACCTGAGACAATGGGCTAACTCTGCAAATGAACCTGGACTACCAGTTGACCTTCATTATTATGGCCACATTCACTTTGGTCTTCCTCCCATCCAGATTATTCTCATGGCTTGTTTAAGCTCAGGGGTTTGAGTTGTGCTGAAGGTGAAGGTCATACCTAGCCTTGTCCTTTGCTGTCGTGACTTGATGACTAGTTTTCCTAGAGGAACCTCAGCCCTATGTTGTAGTCATGTCCTGAGCCCCAACTCCTGCTGCTCCTGACTGGTATCACTTGGTGGGCACTGGATTTATTGCATTACCTCACATGTGAGGGACTGTCAGTGGACCCTAAGAGCGACTCACCTGTGTCCCCTGGTGTTTTGGGATTGTGTCCTGCTTGCTGGGGTGACTGCCCTGCTGTGTCACCCTTGGGTCCCAGCTCATCCTCTCTCTCAGAATAAGCCTGCTCTTGCTGACACTGGGGATCTTTCCACCCAGCAAAACCTTCAGCTTTGACCTAGGAACTGAGCACTTAAGGACAGAGGTTACCAAAAGCAGCATGTTCAGTTAGAAGCTGTCCTATGCAGACCATAGGGAATGAGTAGGAAAAGAGTCACACAGAAGAATATAGGACTGCCTGTAGAAGTTCAGATTTAGCTTGACTAGATCTTCTGCAAGAGAAAGAGGCTTACTGGAACACAGCAGAGACTGATCCAAGCACATCCCTTTTTCTCAATGACAAGTAATAGAGATGTTCAGAAAAGCATAAAGAAATGGCACAAAAGGATTATTCCTTGTATACATTTCTGCGCATAATAGATACAGGGACCTACAAGGCAAAGTGACACCACGTTGCTGCATTTGATAGCCCACAGTGGACATAACCTCTGTAATCTTTTTAATCCATTTAGATGTTTGACCTCTACAATAACCCGTGTTAATGAGTTCTTCTGTTATGTGATGTGCATCCTTCCATTGTGAGCCTGCTGCTTGGATGCTGTCTGCTTCTTGCTGCAGAGAATCAGAAACCAAATCTCAAGAAAAAACAGGAGAAAACGTGAGACAAGAGGAAAGAGGAGCAAAAAGCATGGGTGACAATTCCCAAGCTGCAAGATAGACAAACAGCATTACGTATGTCCTCCTGCCCTTCTTATGATTGATATAATCAGGCTCTGTGTTCCAGAAAACATACTGCATGCAGCTTGAGAGCCTAAATAAGACAAATCTCTGAGGAAGAGTGGGCCAAAGTGACTTGTTTTTTCTTTCCAGCAGTATCCAAGGGACAGAGTTCAAATCTGCATGTGCTTTATTTGTGTGCGAGGTAAACACACAAGCCAGTAAGGGTTCCTGGGGGCAGTCAGCATAAACGCAAGGCACGCCTTCCCATGGTGCATGCTTTTTTTGTAAGAGCAGTAAAACAACAAACAGAGCTGAAAGAAATAACAAGAAATAAAATACTTTGTGTTCTAATCCATCTTGAATGTTTATCTAGTAAATATATAGTTCAAGTGCCTGAACCATCCAGATTTATTTAATTTTTAAAACATCATCTGTGCAGACCATGTTCCAGGGCAAACAGGTTTTATTATCATACATGACACGCTGCCTGCCTGGCTGCACAGCAGAGCTTTCAAATGGGGCTTTGCCGGCCTTTTTTTCCTGGGAGGAATAGCCCACTTGTCTTGCCGGGGCAGCGGACCTCACACCATGAAACAAACAGGAGCTCCTGTCCCTCGTGCAAGGCCTTACTATTTATTTCTTTGGATGTTTGGTCACTCTGGGAAACGTCCACTGTGTTGAAAAAAATTCCCTGTCCATCCATTTTCACTTCTGTTCACAATCAACACATGACTGGCTCTTTTATCTATTTAAACAGCAGCAGGTGGCATGTTGGCCATTTGGCTGTCAGTCCATGCTCACCTGTTGGCAGGTGCTTGTGGTTTTACTTTAAGTGAGACAGATGAAAATTACTGTCAAACAGAAATTAAACATTCTGAACTACTTGAGTAATCAGGTTGTTTAGTGAAGTCAGGAGTCATCCAAAGGGCATAAACAATGTATTTTTTTAATCTAAACCGTATGATTTTTCCCTCTCATCTGAAGAATAGTCTTACTGATACCAAATGCCATTTCGCATGCAAGTAATGGAAATAGAAAGCACATATTCTAGGCATTTTACTTTTACAAAGTACCTTTGAATATTATCTAGTTGACCAGAAGACTTGAAAAAGCAGACTACGGTCAGAAAGTGCTTTACTAAATTCTATTTGGTACAAATGATTAGAAAAGTATTTGAAGACATACTTCTTCCCACTTACACCAAAATTTTTTACTTAAACGCTTAAATCAAAATTACATTTGTTTTTGTTTTCAATACTCTTAAAAACATTGCTGTTTCTCTGACAAAATGGAAAATACAGCCTTCATAATAACCTTGTGAATTGCTTACTCCGAGTCCTAATGGTGTGTATGTTCTTCATTTTTATAGGCTGAATTCCTGCTTTAGCTCTGTGTTGCTGTGACATTCAGTACAGTCAGGTCTGCCACGGATCTTTTAAATTATTTCAAGTTTGCAAGGAATAAGAATGTCTTGGATAAATGTTCTGCTGGTATTTAACCTTAAAGGCTATGTTTCTGAGGAAACACCAGTATCCTCCCTGGAGGTGTTTAAGGCATGGGTGGATGAGGTGCTGAGGGATATGGTTTAGTGTTTGATAGGAACGGTTGGACTCGATGATCCGGTGGGTCTCTTCCAACCTGGTTATTCTGTGATTCTGTGATTCTGTGAATGGCCTCAAGCTCCGCCATGGGAGGTTTAGGCTGGACATTAGGAAAAAATTCTTCACAGAAAGGGTCATTGGTTCCTGGCAGAGGCTGCCCAGGGAGGGGGTTGAGTCCCCTTCCCTGGAGGTGTTTAAGGGACGGGTGGACGAGGTGCTAAGGGGCATGGTTTAGTGTTTGATAGGAATGGTGATCCTATTGATAATCGATGATTCAGTGGGTCTCTTCCAACCTGGTTATTCTATGATTCTATGATTCTATGATTCTAAGACTCACTCCCTGAGAAGGGCTGCAGCGATTTTGCAGGCCACGAAGCCAAGCGGTGAGTCTGTTCGGCGTGAAGCGCTAGAGATCTGTCCCATAGCTCACCCACCTACATCCCAAGCAAGTCCAGAGAAGCCTTCCTGGCTCTGAGGAAGCCTTCAAATCCCTGAACCTTGGCTGGTCCTACAGCACTAATTTTGCATAAATGCCTGATGTGATACGGTGTCACATTCTCCATCCTGTTTTTTGGCTCCGGCTGGCAAGGCAGCCAGTGCAGACCATCTGCACCGTTCTTCCTCCTCGCCCTCTGCACTCATCCCCAGCATGCTTTCTCTTGGGAGTGAAACACCTCTTCTTCTGCCCTGGAGCACCGTTCCGCCCATCCGACCTTCCTGCGAGCCAGGAGCTTCCACAGCTGCTTCCAAGGACACGAAGGCAGAGAGCTCCCAGCTCCTGCTGGCTGTCACTCTGCCAATCCTCCTGCCAGCAGCCGTTCGGGGAAGGAGCGTTGCCATCGCAGGCAGCAGCCAGGGGGCCAAAGCCTTCCAGGAAAATGTAATCGCTTCCAATAAGCACAAATGCAATATAGAGGAGAGCTTTGTGGCTAGAGATTACGAAGCCCAGAGGCCACGTGTGCTCAGCAGCTCTCTCAGTCTGGAGCAGAGCAGGGAGGCTGGCAGCTCCTATCCGTTCTGCTGCTCGCCTGGAGCTGTTCCATGCCAGAAGAAGAGTGTGGACCGTTCTCTGTCAACACGGCCGAGCCAGGCTGAGCACAGATCCTCAGCCTGTGAGGGCTGCCTGGCTTCTGGCTATCAGCTGGGGCTGGGGACTGAGGGGAGAAGGCTGGATCTCCGCAGCCTTGACAAGAGCAGCTCAAGTTTTCAGATGAGTTGTTCAGCTAGAGACACCTTCACACCACCTTTACACTTCGGGTTAATCATCTGCCCAAGAAAGAAGATGTAACAAGCGATGCTGTTGTCCTGCTGTGCACCAGTCACCCACAGGCAGGAACCGAAGGGCCAGCAGCATCGAGGAGCATCTCTTATCCGAAAGGTGCCAGTGAGCCCTTGGTACCTAGTCTTCAAACAAGTATTTTACATTCTGAATTGTGGAAGCTGGGAGCTGACTGCAGCTCTCCAGATCCCTGGACCAACCGCTGCAGTCGGCCCCTAGTTAAGAGCAGCCTCACCGTGTGTGACAGAGCATGGAGGTCTCCTTCCCTTCTACAGAACAGGGTCTGCTCAGGATGGGGTCAACAGCAAAAGGATTGTCTGAAAACCCATCTTTTTGGGAACTTGTGTCCCGCATGTTCCCCCAGAGCTGTTTGTCTATCGCTGCCAGCTGCTGTCACGCTGGTTCTACTGCTGTCACGCTGGTTCTACTGCTCTGGTCCATTTGCTGTGAACCTGGAAAGAGGAAAAGCTTTTGCCTCCTTGGCTGAGAGATGATGCCAGCTAGCAGGACAAGGTGGTTTTCTCCTGTGTCATCCTGAGTCAAGGTGAGGGAAGTGCCAATGTCTGAGATTTCATAAAGGATTCCACCGGAACTTGTCTTGGAAAGTGAGAGTCTAACAATGCTCATGAGATTAGTCTCCTTTCCAAATCTGATTTCAAAGTATTCATCTTTTTGAAAAGTTTCATGATAATTAGCTTCAATTTCCAAACAAGAGGTCAGTTGAACTGGAAAATAGATTATTTTTTTCTCCTTTGAGAACATCAAAACACTTTATTTTGACAACTTCAGAACTCATCCAAGTTTTTTCTGAGTCAATAAATTAATCAAAAGCGACCTTCTCTAAAAGTAATGTCAGCTTTGAAAAATATCAGTATTTTCCAGTGGAAAAAACACAATTCATCCAAAAATTTCTACCGTGCTTTCAGCCTGACTTCTTGTCTGTGTGCCTCTCCTACACTGCATTCCCAATAATGACGACCTGAGCTGGATTAATTAAAATAGGCAAGGAGACAAAGTCAGGAGCAGTTCCAGCCTAGGCAGAAAAATATGCAGTTTCTGAGATAGATTGAGAATGTTTTTCTTTTTCCTTGTTTCTACCAGTCAGAGGTTGAGCAGACTTCATGGTGTGGTGTCCACAGGGAGAGTTCCCTTTTCTGCAGCCTGTGACCCTTGAAATCCACCCCCCCTTCCACCAAGCGTGCGTTCCCTATTCATTCCCATTTCCCCCAAACCCAGGCTTTGGCTACCGAGCCTATAAACACAACTTCATCGCTGATGCAGTCCAGGAGGTGCTTTATAAAATCTTCACACCTCACTGAGACTTCACTTGAGCAACTCGGCTGGGAGCAGGCAGCGATCCAGGATACACGTGCGTGAGTCTGGAGTAACTCCACTGTTTGCAGTGGGCGTGTAAAGGTGCATTAGAAGTGGAGTCTGTAGAAAAGCTCTGGTTTCTGTAGGATTTGTTTACGCTGAAGAGACTGAGAGGGAAATGAGGACACTGATACCAGCAAGCAAAACTCTGTGGCAAGCTCTGTGCAGTGACTGATCGTGATATTCTGTGAGCTTGGATTTGGGAGGATCCACCTTTTCTGGCATCTCCTTGCACTACAGAGTGCAGGATGCAGTACTCGCAGCCCAAAGGGAGGAGTTTAATCCTCCTCGTGCTGGTGCCCAGGGGTTTGCCTGGGTGTCTCGTGCAGCAGTGGCTGGATGAGCGCTCAGCAAACCAGCCAGAGAGAGGATGCGGTGCCCCTCCTCACACACACCATGAGGAGAACTATTAGACATTCTGGGGGCCTGAAAGGGTCAAAGACAGAATAATGAAAGCCAAGAGCCTGGAGAGCAATATTCTGTCTGGCCTGAAAGGGTCAGGAACGGAATATCATGCCAACAACAAAGCTGCTCCTCCTGACAGGGAGGATGTGGACTATCAGGGCTCTTGGCAACATGCTTAGTTTCTCATCATTCCAGGGCCCGAGTTAAATATATTTCAAGAACACCTGCAGGTCTGAGATAAGACCAGCACAAACAGAATAATGTGTGAATCCTTGAACAGACACGTAGTCCCTCACTTGTAGAACTTGCAGAACTTGTATTCTCACGGTAAGAATAGCGGTAATGTAAACAGTGCACTCAAGCTTGGTAGAAACTGACAAGCTCTCCCAGGAGAGTATAAAAACTCTGGTTGAGGAATAAAGAATTGCTACTTGCCACCAGAGCAGTAGTCCGTCTAGTCTCTCTAAGACGTCCCTGTGAGCTGGTCTCCGTCATTTGGTGCCGAAACCCGGGATACTCGGTTGCTAAAGGACAGGACGTCGCTCGCCTTCACGAGCCGCGGTTGGTAAGTTGGAATCGAGGGCGAGGACAAGGGATTTTGAGGCAGACGAAAGAAAAGAGAAAGAGAGAGAAGAATAGAAAGAAAGAGAAAAGAAAAAAAGAGAAGAATAATAGAAAGAAAGAGAAAAGGAGAAAAAAAAAAAGAGAGAGAAGAATAGAAAAAAAAAAAAAAGAAAGAAGGGAATTTCTTTGATTAATGAACGTAACATTTTTGCAAGTATGTTAAAGTCCCTGCTTTGTGCTAGGGGGGTAAAAGTTACAAGAAAACAAGTTGATCATTTTTTAGATTTCGTACAAGAAGTTTGTCCATGGTTTCCTAAAGACAGTACAATTAATATTGAAACTTGGAATAAGGTAGGAGATAAGATTCAAAGCTATTATACTATTCATGGGCCTGAAAAGGTCCCTATTGATGCCTTCACCTTGTGGTCTCCGGTTAAAGAATGTTTAAGAGGAGACACAGGTGATGAAAAGTGGGTAAGAGAAACGCGCTCCTCCATTAAACGACTGTATCCTTCGCTTCCCTGTTCTAAGTCTCTGGATGCTTTTCCACCCCCCCACCCCCTCCAGGGTCCCGGAGCTCCGCTCCAGCCGCTCACCACCACCACTGCCGCCACGAAACCAAGTGGTGCTGCAATCGTCTGCACTTCACACAATACCACGGAACGTAAACGGACCATTGGGGGGTGGCTTTACTAACTTGCAATTAAAATGATTGTCAATAATTCGATTGGGAATCTTTGTTTTACCTGGGGTCATTAATGCAGGCTGTACTGGAACGATTTAAGCAAGAGTATGGATGCTGTCTCCACTAGTGTTATGAACACCATTTCCACTAGTATTAATACCAACAGATAGCCGAATAGTGTATTTAATTTTATTCAAAGCAATTGTGTTCCAAGCTGACTCTGTAGAGCATGACTCACAAAGATTTGAGCCCATTAGAATCCCTGAAATACATTTGGCTTAGTCCCTATAAACTCAGCCTCTTATGTTGAAATGTAGTGTAACCCTTAGTTGTGCACGTTCCACTAATCTTGTGGGGGAGAGATGTGTTAAATACAATGGGAATAGACATTGGAATCATGAACGAGTGAAAAATTGGGTACATTTCAAAATTTAGTGGAAGAGCAAATAGATCACGGGCATACAGTCCCATTTAATAGTCCTTGGAACATACCCGTATTTGTAATAAAAAAGAAATCTAGAAAATGGCATTTATTACATGACTTTTCTAGACAAACTACAAGAGACTCTAGATAAGCAAGCAGACAATATCACCGCTAGATAAGTGTTGCTTAAACGATCAGCCTAAAAGAATGCAAAGATGGACTTAGTGCATTGTTAATTGCATGATCACCTGTTACAAAGATTGCTTGTTTTACCAGAATTGACTGATGCCGACTTTATGAGAGCGATGCAAGTAATAGCTTGAATGCCTATGCCTCCTGACTTTATATCAAAGGGCACTAGAATCATTCAACTGATTTGTTTTTCAGCAGTTGCACCCCATGAAGAGACAGAGGCTGTGGTTCAACTGACCAGTCCGTGATTCTATCAATACAGAAACTACAAAAGATTACCATAAGTGAAATATTTGTTAGACAATCGATATAAGCCTTATTAGATAATGCATCTACGTAATTTAAGTGTTGTATGTTCCTGGTACCGTGTGTAATTTAAACATCCGTAACATGGAAAAATTGTGGATCCAATAGTAATAACCAACATTGTATGACTGTATTCGGCTAGCTGAGAAATGAGTGGGTGTGAGTGTGTGTGTTTGAAGCGCTTCAAACGTTTGTAAGACTTAAAAATTGTTTTTGATTAACCTTGAAAATATATCTCTGGGACCTTTCAATCTCAAATGTCCACTAAGCCGGCAAACAGGTAGATTTACCTGGAGATCTTTGGAATGAAAGGCTTCAGAAGGAAAAGTTTTAAAATACCTAGTAAAAGAAAAAAGTTTTAAAATGCCTAGCAAAACATGCAGCTGTATGTGTGTGAGTGCCCCCCCCACCCCCCACCCTCCCACCCTTCTCTTTCCTTTCTAAGTTTTTTTTTCTTTCAGCTTTGCAGCAGTCTAAAGGAGTTAACGGTGTTATCTTTCTAGGAAAATGTTGTGAGAACGCTCTGCATTCCACTGTTGCTCGTCAGCAATTGCTGGGTCCTAGTGCAGACAACCTTTAGAGATAATTGAGGCAATAATAGACGAAAATTCAAAAGCTTCATTACAAATTATTGAGTGGATATTTTGCCACATTAACCCCCAAAACTATATTCACTAAAATTGAAATGATTATAATGATAATCACTAAAGGAAGAAAAAGAAGTGTTCAGTTATTAGGCCAAGGCTCAACAATCATTTATATCACAATGATAAATGAATATGCTAAGTGCTGCATAGCAAATATTTTGAATTTATAAGTAGATCTAATAGATTATGCAGAAAGTATTGACATCCATTTACCCAGTCATGGCATTATTGAACCATCTACTTCTCCATGGAATTCTCCTATATTTGTAGTGAAAAAGAAAACAGGTAAATGGAGATTATTGCAAGATCTTCGGGCAGTAAATAAGGCCATGCATCCTATGGGTGCTCTGCAACCTGGGCTACCTAGCCCTATGGCAATACCACCAAATTATCAGAAAATAATAATTGATTTAAAGGACTGTTTTTATACAATATTGTTAGATCCCGATGATTGCCAGAGATTTGCTTTTACTGTTCCTTCTGTCAATTACAGTGAACCTATGGACCGATATCAATGGGAAGTTTTACCTCAAGGTATGGCTAATAGTCCCACTTTATGTCAGAAATTTGTAAACAAAAGTCTTGAACAAACTAGATTGTGTTTTCCAACATTAATTTGCATTCACTATATGGATGATATTTTGTTGGCTGCTGAATCTGTGGAATTACTGACAGCAGCCTATTCTCATATGGAACAACAATTAGAGCGAAATGGGCTGAAGATAGCCCAAGATAAAATACAGCGAACTTTTCCTTTCAAATACCTAGGATTTCAATTGTATCCTAAGTATTTTGCACCACAGAAAATTGCTCTTTCAGTACGACAATTAACAACCTTGAATGATTTCCAAAAACTTTTACGTGACATTAATTGGATACGGCCGTTTCTGAAACTCACCACTTCTGACCTCAGCCCTTTATTTAAGATATTGGAAGGAAACCCTGACCCTAATTCCCCTCGTGGCCTGACTGAGGAAGCCTCTCAAGCCTTGACAAAAGTAGAAAAGGCCATGACAGATGCGAGATTAAATTATGCTGACATAAATAAGCCTTGGGAATTAATTATTCTTCCCACTAAATTATCCCCTACAGGAGTATTGTATCAGGGTGGAATCCTCTGTTGGATTCATGGCCGTCATGGTCAGAATGTTGTCTTAAAATCGTACCCCCATAAAGTTGCAGAGTGTGTGCAACAAGGTCGAAAATTAAGTATAACTTATCTTGGAAAAGAGCCAGTAAAAATAATCTTGCCTTATAAACCTGATCAAATTACATGGTTGCTCAATATGATGGATGACTTTGCCTTATCCCTTGCAAATTTTCCAGGAGAAATATCTAACAAGTACCCATTAAACAAATTACTCAGTTTTGCAACATATCACTCTATTGTTTTTCCCAAAATTGTGAAACAAGCACCTTTACAGGATGCTTTGACTGTATATACTGACGGATCTTCAAATGGTCGTGCTGTACTATTATCACCACCTGATCATTTTGTTTGGATTTTACAGGATGTTTCTGCACAAATGGCTGAACTATATGCTGTTTACCAGGCATTATTAAAATATGCGCAACCTTTGAACATTATTACTGATAGTTTGTATATTGTACAGGCTCTGTGTATGCTTGAAACAGTACCAATGATACATTCTAAGGTAACTTTCATTCAACAGCACTTAAGTCTTAGACAGTCCCTGTTGCTGCAAAGGGACTGCCCGGTTTTTGTGGGGCACATTCGTAGTCATTCTAATCTGCCTGGTCCTATGGCACAAGGCAATCAATTAGCTGATGATCTGACAAAACCGCAAATATACAATATATGTAAGGCTAAACAACTCCATGTATTACATCACTTATCTGCCCGTACCTTAAGAAAAATGTGTAATATTACACGAGAACAAGCACGATTGATCGTTAAAGATTGCTCCTCTTGTGCTCCATTACTGCCTGCCCCTCACTACGGCGTTAACCCTAGAGGCTTGTTGCCTAATGATTTATGGCAAATGGACGTTACTCATATTCCAGCTTTTGGGAAACTTTCGTATGTTCATGTCACCATAGACACTTTTTCACATTTTTCCGTTGCATCTGCTCTGTCAGGGGAGAAATTATCGCACGTATGTACACATTTACTTCATTGCTTTAGTGTTACGGGGATTCCGAAAACGATAAAAACTGACAACGGCCCTGCCTACATTAGTCAAGGATTCAAAACCTTTTGTCAACAATTTTCTATTCAACACAAGACAGGCATTCCGTATAACCCGCAAGGACAAGGTATAGTTGAGAAATACAATCACCTTCTAAAAACTCAAATTAATAAACTAAAAAGGGGGACATGGGGAATAAAGGATACCCCATTTTCCTTATTATCACATGCCTTATTTGTTCTGAATTTTTTTTACATTGGATGAAGATGGTCAGTCTGCTGCTGACAGACATTGGGATTATAAAAATAACAATAAGCCTGAGATATATTGGAAAGATCCAATGGATGGAAAAATACGTGGTCCTGATCCGGTACTAATCTGGGGCAGAGGGTATGTTTGTGTTTTTCCAACAGATGAAACCTCACCCCGGTGGATTCCAGAACGGTGCGTCCGACATGCCAAAAACAAAAATGGGAAAGCTGCGGAGACGAATGCAAAGACTGTCGTTGAGCAGAGACTGGGAGACGAGGATCCGGTTGGTAGCAATGCTGCTGAGCACCCTATGGCTGATACAACACAGATGTAAGGCAGAAACCTATTGGGCTTTTGTCCCCAATCCTCCTGTTATCCATCCAGTCACATGGGAAGAACCAGTGGACATACCTGTATACAATAATCAGACTATATTTATGGGACAATATTCTGATAAACATATTATGGCTTTTTCAGCAAACTTTAACTTTTCTGGAAAAATAGATGGAAATCCAATGTGTTTTCAGACTAATCGTACTGAATTACTGTGTGAAGAAGTGATTGTTCAGCATGATTGGGATACTGATGTGTCAGCAGGGATTCATTGGGCTTTAGATTTTTATTATCCAAATCTTACGAATGGAAGTAAAGGTTCTGGAGTACCCCCGCCGCATATTCCCCCATGTCGAAATTTATCTCCTCCACAGATGGATTTTGCACCATCTTGGAGAGTGTGTCACGCTAATGAAACAACGTGTTCAAATACATCTCTATGTGACTGGAATATAATTAATAAACAATTGCGGCCAATAAATTTAGTTTCTGGAATATGGACAAAAAATAATCGTACATTCTATTCTAATTTATGGAAGGCTGTTGCCGCCATGGGAAAAGTTAAGGCAAAAAACCTAAATGTTACATGGACTCAAATAGGATCGGTATGGGCAATGGGAGAGACACAAAATGTCATTCAGTTTTATATGCGGGCTTGTGTTCCAGAACCTTATGCGTTCCTAAGTGGAATGTTGACCATTATTAATAATACAATTAATTGTACCAATTGTCAAATTTCCAATTGCATAAACAGCACTAGTGATTCCTTTTTATTGGTAAAACAGCCTGATTATGTATATTTACCTGTCAATCTATCGCAAAACTGGTATGCGGATAGAGGATCAGAAATATTGGAAAAGGCAACGCAGCAACTCATGCACCGGCATAGGAGAATGATTGGACTAATAATAGCAGGAATTGCAGCCTTAATTACTGCTATTACTGTAACAACAGTAGCCTCCATTTCTTTGACCACAAGTATTCAAACAGCCACGTATGTCAATGAGCTATCAATAAACATATCAAAGGCATTCCAAAATCAAATCAGTTGGGATGAGAAAATTGAACTACGTTTGAATTCGCTTAAAGACACTGTTGATATTATGGGGAGACAATTGCAGATCTTAGCAACTCGAGAATCCCTTTTGTGCCATGCAAAATATCGTACTATTTGTGTAACTCCAGTGAAATATAATTGCACTGTATTCTCATGGCAGAAAATCCAAAGTCACTTACAAGGCATTTGGGATAATGCCAATACTTCCTTGGACCTGGGTGAATTGAGGCAACATATTCAAGATATGTTAAATTCTCATAAGATAGATCTATCTGTAGCTGAACAGACAGAAACTTTTGTCAATGCTTTAAAATCTGCTTTTCCGTCTTTTGAATCTTTCAAACAAGGGATTTATGGCCTGATAATAATTGCTGTTGTAATCTTGTTGGGACTACTTGTCAGTCCATATGTACTAAGACTTATCATAAAACAATTCCGACAAGTAATAGTAGATTTGAGAAAAATTAAATTGGAACATATTAGAGACAAGCCAATACCACTTTCAATTTAACAAATAAGAAAGGGTGGAATGAGGAGAACTATTAGACCTTCTGGGGGCCTGAAAGGGTCAAAGACAGAATAATGAAAGCCAAGAGCCTGGAGAGCAATATTCTGTCTGGCCTGAAAGGGTCAGGAACAGAATATCATG
The DNA here is from genome assembly GCF_032191515.1 of Phaenicophaeus curvirostris. Lineage (NCBI taxonomy): Eukaryota > Metazoa > Chordata > Aves > Cuculiformes > Cuculidae > Phaenicophaeus > Phaenicophaeus curvirostris. The sequence goes on along the minus strand of NW_027206664.1, from coordinate 595,269 downwards.
CCAACAACAAAGCTGCTCCTCCTGAAAGGGAGGTTGTGGACTATCAGGGCTCTTGGCAACATGCTTAGTTTCTCATCATTCCAGGGCCCGAGTTAAATATATTTCAAGAACACCTGCAGGTCTGAGATAAGACCAGCACAAACAGAAGAATGTGTGAATCCTTGAACAGACAGGTAGTCCCTCACTTGTAGAACTTGCATAACTTGTATTCTCACGGTAAGAATAGCAGTAATGTAAACAGTGCACTCAAGCTTGGTAGAAACTGACAAGCTCTCCCAGGAGAGTATAAAAACTCTGGTTGAGGAATAAAGAATTGCTACTTGCCACCAGAGCAGTATTCCGTCTGGTCTCTCTAAGACGTCCCTGTGAGCTGGTCTCCATCAGAGTCCTACCTTAATGGTTTCATTAATGCTGAGAGTCCACTTAGATGCAAAATTTAGCAACCCTTTGGAAACAATTCTCCATTCAGCTTTACAATCTTTCTGAAAATAAGCCTTCAAATTCGTCAGCCTCTGCAGGACAAAATCCTGTATCGTAACCCTGACCTGCGTCAGACTGCAGAGGCATCAGGAAGCATCCATTTTCATCCAATTCAGGCACACGCCTCTGGGGAGACCTTTACTTGCAGTGCTTCAGACCCTCATGCTCCTTTAGTCTTGATCGTTCCAAAAACCACTTCCCAGAAGGTCCAAGACATCAGAGTAACTTTCTAACCCTGGCAGAAGTCTACGCCCAGAGAGAACCAGAGTCTCCTAAATGTTAATGCTGACATCTAGCTGTGGTAGAAGCAGGCATTCCAGGAATCCTATACATGGAAGCTACAGGCTCTTGATTACTTTGACCAACCCTAGCATACTTACATATTAATGCAGTAATTAGTATGGTAAAATGTTTACAGGCACTGCTCACCCAGTAGCAAAAGAAGCTGCTGGGGCTCTTTGCCCAGTGGACTTCTGAGCATCTCATGCTCAGGAGATGATAGGTTTCTGCTACAAGCCCTGGCTAAATTTCTACATGCAGGACCAGTACTCTGCCCTGGTGTATTTTTCTAGTATTCCTGGATGACTAGGTTAACATTTTAAAAGAGCAAAGGATTTTTTTCATGCTGACACATGAAAGTTTAAGGTACTTTCTGGAGCTGAAGAGCAGGCAAAGCTGCCACGGAGATAGAGGCTTGCTCTCGCATGACAGGCGTGGAAGCAACACCATTAACTCCTTAGGTTCAATCAGTATTTGCACCGGTTGTTGAATGTAATTGTTAGAAGATGCTAAAAAAACTACAAATACAGGTAGCAATGAGATTCTGGATAAATAATCCGTACCTGCATAACAATACTCTCACTACCACCACACTAGATAATGTTCAGAGACATTAATTTCTATTCTAGGTTTGGAAATCCATGACTGGTTCCCAAAAGAAATTTGTCTCACGATTAAGGAAAAATTGTGATCACTTGCAAGCCTTAACAACTGTGGAAACTAAACACAGCCATGGAAGGGAAGATTTCTGCTTAGACAAGTGCTGTGCAAAGAGAAACCCCTGAGTGAGCCGACCTTCAGTAGTTCCCTTTTATTATTAAATAATTGAAGAATGGTACAGATCAGAGAAGAGATCTACAGCTTTGATTTGTGGTTTATCAATGTCATTTTTTTAATTGGTATATTACATCATTTTGAAGCATGAAAATAGGAATACAATTTTGGGAATGAGAAAGCCAAAGAGTAGATAATTTCAAGAATAATCCCTGCTGAACGAATGATTTTCAGTAGTTATTGTATTTTTATGTTTCCTCAGCTGAGATCATCTAAGATAGGCAAAATGATGCCGTCTCTGTTTCTAGTAGCCTGAGAGTGCTGATGTTTAAACTGCAGCCCTCTAACCCTCTAAGATCAGGTCATTTAGCAGAAATATTTATCTCCAGTCAGAAGCATCAAGCCCTTTATTTCTCCGAAGTCTCATTGAAGAGATATATTGAATTTCAGCACACTTCAGTAAGAGCTGAAGAAACAGCCTCCCTAGAAGCACGGCTGCTCCCCAGCTTTGTAGGCTGAGCTGCCCGGCTCTGGTGCTCCCCCCAGGCTCAAACTATCAGCTGCCATCTCAGTCTCCCATTGTTATTATTTTAATTACTCAGCATCCCAGGGAAAAGCCTAACAAAACACCACTAAAATCAGATCTCCCAAACTGGCTGGAGTTCTCCTAATTCTTCCCTTTTCCCTTCATGTCTGACCTTTTTCTTTAAGAACATAGGGAAAGTAACAGTAAAAGGACGGAGTCCTTGTATGTTTTAGAAGACACCTGGGCCCATCAAAATAAATTTTCTCATGTTTTATTATACTCTTCTAACAGAAGACCAAATTAATCTTTGTTAGTTCAATATAAATTTCATGTCTGAATGTCCAAAAATATTTGCAAAGTGTCAGAATAATGGAGATTATGATTAAAGATTATGGGACTACTTGGCTAACTGCTTTTTCTCACCTGTAAAAGATGTCCTGCGTACCTTCTGAATCTCCCAGTTTTAGAAAATAAGGTGGTTACAGTTGCTTGGATGCCAGATTAGAGAGGGACTGGGAATTGAAACACAGAGAAGCAGCCCACATTTTGCATTGAAAGCTGTTCATAATTATTGCTATTTTCAACTGTCACTGACTGTTGAGGAATCAGTGTAGGATTCCCTTGCAGGAGTTAGTTGGGCCCAAATCATACGTGACCACACAGGATCAGAAAAGAACAAGTTTTTGTCTCTTTTCCCAGGCATCAAACCCAGAGTAAGGGTTGAAAAAATAGTTTCACTTATGTTGTTAATAAATCCAAACTTATGAGATGGAATAAAAAATACTACTGACCTCACTCTAAGGACAGAAATCACTTAGAAATGCAGAGTGAAGGTAGAAATAAATTCTGTGCTGAAAGAACATAAATATATGTTGGAAAGCAAAAGCAAGAGATTTACTCTTGAGTAGAACCTGTGGGTTCCCCAGCACAGGAGAGATGTTGCTGCCGGACTGGAGGGAGTGCAGCAGAGGAAAGGCCACCAAATTGGGCAGGGAATCACACAGAATCACAGAATCACAGAATAACCAGGTTGGAAGAGACCCACCGGATCACCGAGTCCAACCGTTCCTACCAAACACTAAACCATATCCCTCAGCACCTCGTCCACCCGTGCCTTAAACACCTCCAGGGAAGGTGACTCAACCACCTCCCTGGGCAGCCTGTTCCAGTGCCCAATGACCCTTTCTGTGAAAAATTTTTTCCTAACGTCTAGCCTAAACCTCCCCTGGCGGAGCTTGAGGCCATTCCCTCTTGTCCTGTCCCCTGTCACTTGGGAGAAGAGGCCAGCACTCTCCTCTCTACAACGTCCTTTCAGGTAGTTGTAGAGAGCAATGAGGTCACCCCTCAGCCTCCTCTTCTCCAGGCTAAACAACCCCAGCTCTCTCAGCCGTTCCTCATAAGGCCTGTTCTCCAGCCCTTTCACCAGCTTTGTTGCTCTTCTCTGGACTCTCTCCAGAGCCTCAACATCCTTCTTGTGGTGAGGGGCCCAGAAATGAACACAGTATTCGAGGAGCGGTCTCACCAGTGCCGAGTACAGAGGGAGGATAACCTCCCTGGACCTGCTGGTCACACCGTTTCTGATACAAGCCAAGATGCCATTGGCCTTCTTGGCCACCTGGGCACACTGCTGGCTCATATTCAGTCGGCTGTCAACCAACACCCCCAGGTCCCTCTCCTCCAGGCAGCTTTCTAGACAGACTTCTCCCAGTCTGTAGCACTGCATAGGGTTGTTGTGCCCCAAGTGCAGGACCCGGCATTTGGCCTTGTTAAACCTCATGCCATTGGACTCTGCCCAGCGGTCCAGCCTGTTCAGATCCCTTTGCAGAGCCTCCCTACCCTCCAGCAGATCGACACTTCCACCCAGCTTAGTGTCGTCCGCAAACTTGCTAAGGGTGCACTCGATGCCTTCATCCAGATCATTGATGAAGACATTGAACAGGGCTGGACCCAGCACCGAGCCCTGGGGAACCCCACTTGTCACTGGCCTCCAGCTGGATTTCACACCATTTACCAGCACTCTCTGGGCCCGGCCATCCAACCAGTTTTCCACCCAGGAGAGTGTGCGCCTGTCCAGCCCAGAGGCTGACAGTTTCTCAAGCAGAACGCTGGGAGAAACTGTGTCAAAGGCTTTGCTGAAGTCCAGGAAGACCACATCCACAGCCTTTCCCTCATCCAGTAGCCGGGTCACTTTGTCATAGAAGGCGATCAGGTTAGTCTGGCAAGACCTGCCTTTTGTGAACCCATGTTGACTGGGCCTGATCACCCGGTTCTCTTGCATGTGCTTCATGATAGCACTCAAGATCACCTGTTCCATGACTTTCCCTGGCACTGAGGTCAGACTGACAGGCCTGTAGTTTCCTGGGTCCTCCCTGCGGCCCTTCTTGTAGATGGGCACAACATCAGCCAGCCTCCAGTCCAGTGGGACTTCCCCAGTCTTCCAGGACTGTTGGAAGATGATGGAAAGGGGTTTGGCCAGCACATCCGCCAGCTCCTTCAGTACCCTAGGGTGAATCCCGTCCAGCCCCATAGACTTGTGGGTGTCCAGTCGGGCTAGCAAGGCTCTGACCACCTCCTCTTGGATCATGGGAGCCTCATTATGCTCCTCTAGCTCCTGGGTTTGTACACAGACGGAACGACCCTCCTTACGACTAAAGACTGAGGCAAAGAAGGCATTAAGTACCTCAGCCTTTTCCTCATCCCCTGTTACTGTTGTCCCTTCTGTGTCCAATAGGGACTGTATGGTCTCCCTAGTCCGCCTTTTATTATTTATATATTTGTAGAAAGATTTTTTGTTATCTTTCACTGACTTGGCCAATCCAATTTCTAGCTGAGCCTTAGCCCTTCTGATTTTTTCCCTACACAATCTCACTTCCCTCCTGTAGTCCACCCAAGAGGCCTGTCCCTTCTTCCAGAGGCCATAAACATTTCTTTTCTTCTTGATATCCCTCAAGATCTCTCTATTCAACCAAAAACCCGTGGCGCACCAGGAGAGGTTGTGGGAGCTGGGCTTCCCTTGCCTTCAGCAAATAAGACAGGCTAAACAGGGAAGCTGGCGGGCTCTTCCATTATCTTGTGGGTAGTTGCAGTCAGCACCCAGCCAGACTCTTCTCAGAGCTGCCCAGCCAAGGCAGGAGGCAGCAGACACCAGCTGCAGGAAAGGAGATGCCATCTGCACGGAGGAAGAAAATAACCTTCAGATTATTTGATCAGGGAGATCAGACAGGAGAATGAGCTGCCCAGAAAGGCTGTGGGGTCTCCAGCCTGGAGATGATCAGAACTTGAATAATCAAAGCACTCAGCAACCCAATCAAATTGTGAAAGGAGCAGGGGCAGGACCTGCAGAGATCGTAGCCAACTTAAATTACTCCGTGGCTCTCTGTACAGAAGTAGTATATACTACATTCTTCTGGGATATTTGGAAAATATCCAGAAGCTGTTTGGGAAAATATACCAAAAGCCATTACTAATACAAAGCGGGGTGGTGCCAACAAGAGAGATGATTTATATTTGTATCGGTTGTTTTGGGAGCCAAGGTTCCTGATTGACCGCAGCTCCTGCTTAAACTCCTGTGTCCATCCTATAGAATCACCTGAAATTTTCCTTACCAGGTCTCTGACGCAGCTGGTTCTGCAAAGGAAAATTCAGGCACAAACTTCTGTTTCACTTCCACCTGAAAAGATCGAGATTGTGCATTTTTTAGGTCCTTGGAGACAGCCTTAATTAGTCTGATCTTTTGCAGGAACTTTTAATTAAAGTAAAATGAGCAACAGCAGCATCTTAGCTTGCTGTTTGATATTTTGATATAGTTTCAGCAGATACAAAACTCAGTCCACAAACTTATCCTCACAGTCAGCACAATCTGCTTGCAAATCTTGAGGTTTGCTGAACTGTTTCCACTTCAGGTGAAAAACAAATCAATTTACAAAACAAAACGCCACTAAACAAAACTATGCTAAACTTAGGGTCTATTCACAGAGTGGAACTAAACTCTACTTTACATATCCCGAAGCTAGCTCTAAATGTTGAGGAGTTTTTAGATCAAAATGGGCACAGATATTTAGACGTGCACAACCCAGCTTCTGCACCTGAATAAAGCCAGCCTGGCAAAAGAATTAGTTACTGTAGAGGACACGTTGTCTTTAAGGTTTCTCTCTGTATCATTAGAAAGTTGCTCTGTCTTGTACTCCTCTCATTTCTCGGGAAGCTTCCCTCGGCAGTCCCTGACTTGTTCCTTTGGAGACCAGAGCGCTCACAGAGCCGCTTCTCATGGGAAAGAAAAATAATGTATGTAAACAATGATTGTTTACTGCTAAAGGAGAACTGACGAATCATCTTGTAACATCACGGCTGCCTCTGCTAAGAGAGGTATAAATGTGTTGTGAACTTGGAATAAAACGGCTTCACTAGATCATATTGGTCGTGTGATGTCCGTATCCTCTGCAAAACCCTGCACTGCACTGCTTACTCTTTGCCACCTCAGCCACTCCTTACACGTAGGGTGATCTTAAGGCCGTCACATGGATTATGCAGTTTGTGGCTGCTTTATATTAACACCATGGACAGCTGGAGTAGGCATATTTACCCAGTACGTCACTACCATCCTACTCTCTCTGGGTTGGCTCACACAAGGCGCTGTATTCACAGAAGAAATAATTCTTCTGTTTCAGGGCCACTGGCAACCAGAAACCCTCTGCCCATCTGCCCCAAACCTCTGTGGCCACACAGCTAATTAAGGTGAAATAAAACAGGCACAGGCGTGGGCTGCAGCCCTGCCCAGCAGGGTAAACGGTGAGTCCAGCCCCTGCATGGTTCTGCCTCAATGCAGTTGGTGTCTTCCCACAGTGCAGATTAGGGGAGGGAGGCTTTTTCCCTATGGGAAGCACGGGTGAGGCCACCTTGTTTGGGAGGAAAGAGCTATTTGAATGCATGGTGTTGACGGAGACCAGCTCACAGGGACGTCTTAGAGAGACCAGACGGAATACTGCTCTGGTGGCAAGTAGCAATTCTTTATTCCTCAACCAGAGTTTTTATACTCTCCTGGGAGAGCTTGTCAGTTTCTACCAAGCTTGAGTGCACTGTTTACATTACTGCTATTCTTACCGTGAGAATACAAGTTATGCAAGTTCTACAAGTGAGGGACTACCTGTCTGTTCAAGGATTCACACATTCTTCTGTTTGTGCTGGTCTTATCTCAGACCTGCAGGTGTTCTTGAAATATATTTAACTCGGGCCCTGGAATGATGAGAAACTAAGCATGTTGCCAAGAGCCCTGATAGTCCACAACCTCCCTTTCAGGAGGAGCAGCTTTGTTGTTGGCATGATATTCTGTTCCTGACCCTTTCAGGCCAGACAGAATATTGCTCTCCAGGCTCTTGGCTTTCATTATTCTGTCTTTGACCCTTTCAGGCCCCCAGAAGGTCTAATAGTTCTCCTCATTCCACCCTTTCTTATTTGTTAAATTGAAAGTGGTATTGGCTTGTCTCTAATATGTTCCAATTTAATTTTTCTCAAATCTACTATTACTTGTCGGAATTGTTTTATGATAAGTCTTAGTACATATGGACTGACAAGTAGTCCCAACAAGATTACAACAGCAATTATTATCAGGCCATAAATCCCTTGTTTGAAAGATTCAAAAGACGGAAAAGCAGATTTTAAAGCATTGACAAAAGTTTCTGTCTGTTCAGCTACAGATAGATCTATCTTATGAGAATTTAACATATCTTGAATATGTTGCCTCAATTCACCCAGGTCCAAGGAAGTATTGGCATTATCCCAAATGCCTTGTAAGTGACTTTGGATTTTCTGCCATGAGAATACAGTGCAATTATATTTCACTGGAGTTACACAAATAGTACGATATTTTGCATGGCACAAAAGGGATTCTCGAGTTGCTAAGATCTGCAATTGTCTCCCCATAATATCAACAGTGTCTTTAAGCGAATTCAAACGTAGTTCAATTTTCTCATCCCAACTGATTTGATTTTGGAATGCCTTTGATATGTTTATTGATAGCTCATTGACATACGTGGCTGTTTGAATACTTGTGGTCAAAGAAATGGAGGCTACTGTTGTTACAGTAATAGCAGTAATTAAGGCTGCAATTCCTGCTATTATTAGTCCAATCATTCTCCTATGCCGGTGCATGAGTTGCTGCGTTGCCTTTTCCAATATTTCTGATCCTCTATCCGCATACCAGTTTTGCGATAGATTGACAGGTAAATATACATAATCAGGCTGTTTTACCAATAAAAAGGAATCACTAGTGCTGTTTATGCAATTGGAAATTTGACAATTGGTACAATTAATTGTATTATTAATAATGGTCAACATTCCACTTAGGAACGCATAAGGTTCTGGAACACAAGCCCGCATATAAAACTGAATGACATTTTGTGTCTCTCCCATTGCCCATACCGATCCTATTTGAGTCCATGTAACATTTAGGTTTTTTGCCTTAACTTTTCCCATGGCGGCAACAGCCTTCCATAAATTAGAATAGAATGTACGATTATTTTTTGTCCATATTCCAGAAACTAAATTTATTGGCCGCAATTGTTTATTAATTATATTCCAGTCACATAGAGATGTATTTGAACACGTTGTTTCATTAGCGTGACACACTCTCCAAGATGGTGCAAAATCCATCTGTGGAGGAGATAAATTTCGACATGGGGGAATATGCGGCGGGGGTACTCCAGAACCTTTACTTCCATTCGTAAGATTTGGATAATAAAAATCTAAAGCCCAATGAATCCCTGCTGACACATCAGTATCCCAATCATGCTGAACAATCACTTCTTCACACAGTAATTCAGTACGATTAGTCTGAAAACACATTGGATTTCCATCTATTTTTCCAGAAAAGTTAAAGTTTGCTGAAAAAGCCATAATATGTTTATCAGAATATTGTCCCATAAATATAGTCTGATTATTGTATACAGGTATGTCCACTGGTTCTTCCCATGTGACTGGATGGATAACAGGAGGATTGGGGACAAAAGCCCAATAGGTTTCTGCCTTACATCTGTGTTGTATCAGCCATAGGGTGCTCAGCAGCATTGCTACCAACCGGATCCTCGTCTCCCAGTCTCTGCTCAACGACAGTCTTTGCATTCGTCTCCGCAGCTTTCCCATTTTTGTTTTTGGCATGTCGGACGCACCGTTCTGGAATCCACCGGGGTGAGGTTTCATCTGTTGGAAAAACACAAACATACCCTCTGCCCCAGATTAGTACCGGATCAGGACCACGTATTTTTCCATCCATTGGATCTTTCCAATATATCTCAGGCTTATTGTTATTTTTATAATCCCAATGTCTGTCAGCAGCAGACTGACCATCTTCATCCAATGTAAAAAAAATTCAGAACAAATAAGGCATGTGATAATAAGGAAAATGGGGTATCCTTTATTCCCCATGTCCCCCTTTTTAGTTTATTAATTTGAGTTTTTAGAAGGTGATTGTATTTCTCAACTATACCTTGTCCTTGCGGGTTATACGGAATGCCTGTCTTGTGTTGAATAGAAAATTGTTGACAAAAGGTTTTGAATCCTTGACTAATGTAGGCAGGGCCGTTGTCAGTTTTTATCGTTTTCGGAATCCCCGTAACACTAAAGCAATGAAGTAAATGTGTACATACGTGCGATAATTTCTCCCCTGACAGAGCAGATGCAACGGAAAAATGTGAAAAAGTGTCTATGGTGACATGAACATACGAAAGTTTCCCAAAAGCTGGAATATGAGTAACGTCCATTTGCCATAAATCATTAGGCAACAAGCCTCTAGGGTTAACGCCGTAGTGAGGGGCAGGCAGTAATGGAGCACAAGAGGAGCAATCTTTAACGATCAATCGTGCTTGTTCTCGTGTAATATTACACATTTTTCTTAAGGTACGGGCAGATAAGTGATGTAATACATGGAGTTGTTTAGCCTTACATATATTGTATATTTGCGGTTTTGTCAGATCATCAGCTAATTGATTGCCTTGTGCCATAGGACCAGGCAGATTAGAATGACTACGAATGTGCCCCACAAAAACCGGGCAGTCCCTTTGCAGCAACAGGGACTGTCTAAGACTTAAGTGCTGTTGAATGAAAGTTACCTTAGAATGTATCATTGGTACTGTTTCAAGCATACACAGAGCCTGTACAATATACAAACTATCAGTAATAATGTTCAAAGGTTGCGCATATTTTAATAATGCCTGGTAAACAGCATATAGTTCAGCCATTTGTGCAGAAACATCCTGTAAAATCCAAACAAAATGATCAGGTGGTGATAATAGTACAGCACGACCATTTGAAGATCCGTCAGTATATACAGTCAAAGCATCCTGTAAAGGTGCTTGTTTCACAATTTTGGGAAAAACAATAGAGTGATATGTTGCAAAACTGAGTAATTTGTTTAATGGGTACTTGTTAGATATTTCTCCTGGAAAATTTGCAAGGGATAAGGCAAAGTCATCCATCATATTGAGCAACCATGTAATTTGATCAGGTTTATAAGGCAAGATTATTTTTACTGGCTCTTTTCCAAGATAAGTTATACTTAATTTTCGACCTTGTTGCACACACTCTGCAACTTTATGGGGGTACGATTTTAAGACAACATTCTGACCATGACGGCCATGAATCCAACAGAGGATTCCACCCTGATACAATACTCCTGTAGGGGATAATTTAGTGGGAAGAATAATTAATTCCCAAGGCTTATTTATGTCAGCATAATTTAATCTCGCATCTGTCATGGCCTTTTCTACTTTTGTCAAGGCTTGAGAGGCTTCCTCAGTCAGGCCACGAGGGGAATTAGGGTCAGGGTTTCCTTCCAATATCTTAAATAAAGGGCTGAGGTCAGAAGTGGTGAGTTTCAGAAACGGCCGTATCCAATTAATGTCACGTAAAAGTTTTTGGAAATCATTCAAGGTTGTTAATTGTCGTACTGAAAGAGCAATTTTCTGTGGTGCAAAATACTTAGGATACAATTGAAATCCTAGGTATTTGAAAGGAAAAGTTCGCTGTATTTTATCTTGGGCTATCTTCAGCCCATTTCGCTCTAATTGTTGTTCCATATGAGAATAGGCTGCTGTCAGTAATTCCACAGATTCAGCAGCCAACAAAATATCATCCATATAGTGAATGCAAATTAATGTTGGAAAACACAATCTAGTTTGTTCAAGACTTTTGTTTACAAATTTCTGACATAAAGTGGGACTATTAGCCATACCTTGAGGTAAAACTTTCCATTGACATCGGTCCATAGGTTCACTGTAATTGACAGAAGGAACAGTAAAAGCAAATCTCTGGCAATCATCGGGATCTAACAATATTGTATAAAAACAGTCCTTTAAATCAATTATTATTTTCTGATAATTTGGTGGTATTGCCATAGGGCTAGGTAGCCCAGGTTGCAGAGCACCCATAGGATGCATGGCCTTATTTACTGCCCGAAGATCTTGCAATAATCTCCATTTACCTGTTTTCTTTTTCACTACAAATATAGGAGAATTCCATGGAGAAGTAGATGGTTCAATAATGCCATGACTGGGTAAATGGATGTCAATACTTTCTGCATAATCTATTAGATCTACTTATAAATTCAAAATATTTGCTATGCAGCACTTAGCATATTCATTTATCATTGTGATATAAATGATTGTTGAGCCTTGGCCTAATAACTGAACACTTCTTTTTCTTCCTTTAGTGATTATCATTATAATCATTTCAATTTTAGTGAATATAGTTTTGGGGGTTAATGTGGCAAAATATCCACTCAATAATTTGTAATGAAGCTTTTGAATTTTCGTCTATTATTGCCTCAATTATCTCTAAAGGTTGTCTGCACTAGGACCCAGCAATTGCTGACGAGCAACAGTGGAATGCAGAGCGTTCTCACAACATTTTCCTAGAAAGATAACACCGTTAACTCCTTTAGACTGCTGCAAAGCTGAAAGAAAAAAAAACTTAGAAAGGAAAGAGAAGGGTGGGAGGGTGGGGGGTGGGGGGGGCACTCACACACATACAGCTGCATGTTTTGCTAGGCATTTTAAAACTTTTTTCTTTTACTAGGTATTTTAAAACTTTTCCTTCTGAAGCCTTTCATTCCAAAGATCTCCAGGTAAATCTACCTGTTTGCCGGCTTAGTGGACATTTGAGATTGAAAGGTCCCAGAGATATATTTTCAAGGTTAATCAAAAACAATTTTTAAGTCTTACAAACGTTTGAAGCGCTTCAAACACACACACTCACACCCACTCATTTCTCAGCTAGCCGAATACAGTCATACAATGTTGGTTATTACTATTGGATCCACAATTTTTCCATGTTACGGATGTTTAAATTACACACGGTACCAGGAACATACAACACTTAAATTACGTAGATGCATTATCTAATAAGGCTTATATCGATTGTCTAACAAATATTTCACTTATGGTAATCTTTTGTAGTTTCTGTATTGATAGAATCACGGACTGGTCAGTTGAACCACAGCCTCTGTCTCTTCATGGGGTGCAACTGCTGAAAAACAAATCAGTTGAATGATTCTAGTGCCCTTTGATATAAAGTCAGGAGGCATAGGCATTCAAGCTATTACTTGCATCGCTCTCATAAAGTCGGCATCAGTCAATTCTGGTAAAACAAGCAATCTTTGTAACAGGTGATCATGCAATTAACAATGCACTAAGTCCATCTTTGCATTCTTTTAGGCTGATCGTTTAAGCAACACTTATCTAGCGGTGATATTGTCTGCTTGCTTATCTAGAGTCTCTTGTAGTTTGTCTAGAAAAGTCATGTAATAAATGCCATTTTCTAGATTTCTTTTTTATTACAAATACGGGTATGTTCCAAGGACTATTAAATGGGACTGTATGCCCGTGATCTATTTGCTCTTCCACTAAATTTTGAAATGTACCCAATTTTTCACTCGTTCATGATTCCAATGTCTATTCCCATTGTATTTAACACATCTCTCCCCCACAAGATTAGTGGAACGTGCACAACTAAGGGTTACACTACATTTCAACATAAGAGGCTGAGTTTATAGGGACTAAGCCAAATGTATTTCAGGGATTCTAATGGGCTCAAATCTTTGTGAGTCATGCTCTACAGAGTCAGCTTGGAACACAATTGCTTTGAATAAAATTAAATACACTATTCGGCTATCTGTTGGTATTAATACTAGTGGAAATGGTGTTCATAACACTAGTGGAGACAGCATCCATACTCTTGCTTAAATCGTTCCAGTACAGCCTGCATTAATGACCCCAGGTAAAACAAAGATTCCCAATCGAATTATTGACAATCATTTTAATTGCAAGTTAGTAAAGCCACCCCCCAATGGTCCGTTTACGTTCCGTGGTATTGTGTGAAGTGCAGACGATTGCAGCACCACTTGGTTTCGTGGCGGCAGTGGTGGTGGTGAGCGGCTGGAGCGGAGCTCCGGGACCCTGGAGGGGGTGGGGGGGTGGAAAAGCATCCAGAGACTTAGAACAGGGAAGCGAAGGATACAGTCGTTTAATGGAGGAGCGCGTTTCTCTTACCCACTTTTCATCACCTGTGTCTCCTCTTAAACATTCTTTAACCGGAGACCACAAGGTGAAGGCATCAATAGGGACCTTTTCAGGCCCATGAATAGTATAATAGCTTTGAATCTTATCTCCTACCTTATTCCAAGTTTCAATATTAATTGTACCGTCTTTAGGAAACCATGGACAAACTTCTTGTACGAAATCTAAAAAATGATCAACTTGTTTTCTTGTAACTTTTACCCCCCTAGCACAAAGCAGGGACTTTAACATACTTGCAAAAATGTTACGTTCATTAATCAAAGAAATTCCCTTCTTTCTTTTTTTTTTTTTTTCTATTCTTCTCTCTCTTTTTTTTTTTCTCCTTTTCTCTTTCTTTCTATTATTCTTCTCTTTTTTTCTTTTCTCTTTCTTTCTATTCTTCTCTCTCTTTCTCTTTTCTTTCGTCTGCCTCAAAATCCCTTGTCCTCGCCCTCGATTCCAACTTACCAACCGCGGCTCGTGAAGGCGAGCGACGTCCTGTCCTTTAGCAACCGAGTATCCCGGGTTTCGGCACCAAATGACGGAGACCAGCTCACAGGGACGTCTTAGAGAGACTAGACGGACTACTGCTCTGGTGGCAAGTAGCAATTCTTTATTCCTCAACCAGAGTTTTTATACTCTCCTGGGAGAGCTTGTCAGTTTCTACCAAGCTTGAGTGCACTGTTTACATTACCGCTATTCTTACCGTGAGAATACAAGTTCTGCAAGTTCTACAAGTGAGGGACTACGTGTCTGTTCAAGGATTCACACATTATTCTGTTTGTGCTGGTCTTATCTCAGACCTGCAGGTGTTCTTGAAATATATTTAACTCGGGCCCTGGAATGATGAGAAACTAAGCATGTTGCCAAGAGCCCTGATAGTCCACATCCTCCCTGTCAGGAGGAGCAGCTTTGTTGTTGGCATGATATTCCGTTCCTGACCCTTTCAGGCCAGACAGAATATTGCTCTCCAGGCTCTTGGCTTTCATTATTCTGTCTTTGACCCTTTCAGGCCCCCAGAATGTCTAATAGTTCTCCTCATGGTGTGTGTGAGGAGGGGCACCGCATCCTCTCTCTGGCTGGTTTGCTGAGCGCTCATCCAGCCACTGCTGCACGAGACACCCAGGCAAACCCCTGGGCACCAGCACGAGGAGGATTAAACTCCTCCCTTTGGGCTGCGAGTACTGCATCCTGCACTCTGTAGTGCAAGGAGATGCCAGAAAAGGTGGATCCTCCCAAATCCAAGCTCACAGAATATCACGATCAGTCACTGCACAGAGCTTGCCACAGAGTTTTGCTTGCTGGTATCAGTGTCCTCATTTCCCTCTCAGTCTCTTCAGCGTAAACAAATCCTACAGAAACCAGAGCTTTTCTACAGACTCCACTTCTAATGCACCTTTACACGCCCACTGCAAACAGTGGAGTTACTCCAGACTCACGCACGTGTATCCTGGATCGCTGCCTGCTCCCAGCCGAGTTGCTCAAGTGAAGTCTCAGTGAGGTGTGAAGATTTTATAAAGCACCTCC
Organism: Phaenicophaeus curvirostris; assembly: GCF_032191515.1. Classification (NCBI taxonomy): domain Eukaryota; kingdom Metazoa; phylum Chordata; class Aves; order Cuculiformes; family Cuculidae; genus Phaenicophaeus; species Phaenicophaeus curvirostris. The sequence continues at coordinate 580,140 of NW_027206664.1, read as the reverse complement.
TGGACTGCATCAGCGATGAAGTTGTGTTTATAGGCTCGGTAGCCAAAGCCTGGGTTTGGGGGAAATGGGAATGAATAGGGAACGCACGCTTGGTGGAAGGGGGGGTGGATTTCAAGGGTCACAGGCTGCAGAAAAGGGAACTCTCCCTGTGGACACCACACCATGAAGTCTGCTCAACCTCTGACTGGTAGAAACAAGGAAAAAGAAAAACATTCTCAATCTATCTCAGAAACTGCATATTTTTCTGCCTAGGCTGGAACTGCTCCTGACTTTGTCTCCTTGCCTATTTTAATTAATCCAGCTCAGGTCGTCATTATTGGGAATGCAGTGTAGGAGAGGCACACAGACAAGAAGTCAGGCTGAAAGCACGGTAGAAATTTTTGGATGAATTGTGTTTTTTCCACTGGAAAATACTGATATTTTTCAAAGCTGACATTACTTTTAGAGAAGGTCGCTTTTGATTAATTTATTGACTCAGAAAAAACTTGGATGAGTTCTGAAGTTGTCAAAATAAAGTGTTTTGATGTTCTCAAAGGAGAAAAAAATAATCTATTTTCCAGTTCAACTGACCTCTTGTTTGGAAATTGAAGCTAATTATCATGAAACTTTTCAAAAAGATGAATACTTTGAAATCAGATTTGGAAAGGAGACTAATCTCATGAGCATTGTTAGACTCTCACTTTCCAAGACAAGTTCCGGTGGAATCCTTTATGAAATCTCAGACATTGGCACTTCCCTCACCTTGACTCAGGATGACACAGGAGAAAACCACCTTGTCCTGCTAGCTGGCATCATCTCTCAGCCAAGGAGGCAAAAGCTTTTCCTCTTTCCAGGTTCACAGCAAATGGACCAGAGCAGTAGAACCAGCGTGACAGCAGCTGGCAGCGATAGACAAACAGCTCTGGGGGAACATGCGGGACACAAGTTCCCAAAAAGATGGGTTTTCAGACAATCCTTTTGCTGTTGACCCCATCCTGAGCAGACCCTGTTCTGTAGAAGGGAAGGAGACCTCCATGCTCTGTCACACACGGTGAGGCTGCTCTTAACTAGGGGCCGACTGCAGCGGTTGGTCCAGGGATCTGGAGAGCTGCAGTCAGCTCCCAGCTTCCACAATTCAGAATGTAAAATACTTGTTTGAAGACTGGGTACCAAGGGCTCACTGGCACCTTTCGGATAAGAGATGCTCCTCGATGCTGCTGGCCCTTCGGTTCCTGCCTGTGGGTGACTGGTGCACAGCAGGACAACAGCATCGCTTGTTACATCTTCTTTCTTGGGCAGATGATTAACCCGAAGTGTAAAGGTGGTGTGAAGGTGTCTCTAGCTGAACAACTCATCTGAAAACTTGAGCTGCTCTTGTCAAGGCTGCGGAGATCCAGCCTTCTCCCCTCAGTCCCCAGCCCCAGCTGATAGCCAGAAGCCAGGCAGCCCTCACAGGCTGAGGATCTGTGCTCAGCCTGGCTCGGCCGTGTTGACAGAGAACGGTCCACACTCTTCTTCTGGCATGGAACAGCTCCAGGCGAGCAGCAGAACGGATAGGAGCTGCCAGCCTCCCTGCTCTGCTCCAGACTGAGAGAGCTGCTGAGCACACGTGGCCTCTGGGCTTCGTAATCTCTAGCCACAAAGCTCTCCTCTATATTGCATTTGTGCTTATTGGAAGCGATTACATTTTCCTGGAAGGCTTTGGCCCCCTGGCTGCTGCCTGCGATGGCAACGCTCCTTCCCCGAACGGCTGCTGGCAGGAGGATTGGCAGAGTGACAGCCAGCAGGAGCTGGGAGCTCTCTGCCTTCGTGTCCTTGGAAGCAGCTGTGGAAGCTCCTGGCTCGCAGGAAGGTCGGATGGGCGGAACGGTGCTCCAGGGCAGAAGAAGAGGTGTTTCACTCCCAAGAGAAAGCATGCTGGGGATGAGTGCAGAGGGCGAGGAGGAAGAACGGTGCAGATGGTCTGCACTGGCTGCCTTGCCAGCCGGAGCCAAAAAACAGGATGGAGAATGTGACACCGTATCACATCAGGCATTTATGCAAAATTAGTGCTGTAGGACCAGCCAAGGTTCAGGGATTTGAAGGCTTCCTCAGAGCCAGGAAGGCTTCTCTGGACTTGCTTGGGATGTAGGTGGGTGAGCTATGGGACAGATCTCTAGCGCTTCACGCCGAACAGACTCACCGCTTGGCTTCGTGGCCTGCAAAATCGCTGCAGCCCTTCTCAGGGAGTGAGTCTTAGAATCATAGAATCATAGAATCATAGAATAACCAGGTTGGAAGAGACCCACTGAATCATCGATTATCAATAGGATCACCATTCCTATCAAACACTAAACCATGCCCCTTAGCACCTCGTCCACCCGTCCCTTAAACACCTCCAGGGAAGGGGACTCAACCCCCTCCCTGGGCAGCCTCTGCCAGGAACCAATGACCCTTTCTGTGAAGAATTTTTTCCTAATGTCCAGCCTAAACCTCCCATGGCGGAGCTTGAGGCCATTCACAGAATCACAGAATCACAGAATAACCAGGTTGGAAGAGACCCACCGGATCATCGAGTCCAACCGTTCCTATCAAACACTAAACCATATCCCTCAGCACCTCATCCACCCATGCCTTAAACACCTCCAGGGAAGGTGACTCAACCACCTCCCTGGGCAGCCTGTTCCAGTGCCCAATGACCCTTTCTGTAAAGAATTTTTTCCTAATGTCCAGCCTAAACCTCCCCTGGCGGAGCTTGAGGCCATTCTCTCTTGTCCTGTCCCCTGTCCCTTGGGAGAAGAGCCCACCTCCCTCCTCTCCACAACCTCCTCTCAGGTAGTTGTAGAGAGCAATGAGGTCTCCCCTCAGCCTCCTCTTCTCCAGGCTAAACACCCCCAGCTCTCTCAGCCGTTCCTCGTAAGACCTGCTCTCCAGCCCCCTCACCAGCTTTGTTGCTCTTCTCTGGACTCGCTCCAGAGCCTCAACATCCTTCTTGTGGTGAGGGGCCCAGAACTGACCCCAGGATTCGAGGAGCGGTCTCACCAGTGCCGAGTCCAGAGGGAGGATAACCTCCCTGGACCTGCTGGTCACACTGTTTCTGATCCAAGCCAAGATGCCATTGGCCTTCTTGGCCACCTGGGCCACTGCTGGCTCATGTTCAGTCGCTGTCAACCAACACACCCAGGTCCCTCTCCTCCAGGCAGTTTCCAGCCAGACTTCTCCTAGTCTGTATCACTGCACAGGGTTGTTGTGCCCCAAGTGCAGGACCCGGCATTTGGCCTTGTCAAACCTCATCCCATTGGTCTCAGCCCAGTGGTCCAGCCTGTTCAGATCCCTTTGCAGAGCCTCCCTGCCTTCAGCAGATCCACACTTCCACCCAGCTTAGTGTCATCCGCAAACTTGCTAAGGGTGCACTCGATGCCTTCATCCAGGTCATTGATAAAGACCTTGAACAGGGCTGGACCCAGCACTGAGCCCTGGGGACACCACTTGTCACTGGCCTCCAGCTGGAGTTAACTCCATTTCCCACCACTCTCTGGGCCCTCCATCCAACCAGTTTTCCTCCCAGGAGAGTGTGCGCCTGTCCAGGCCAGAGGTGACAGTTTCCTAAGCAGAATGCTGGGAGAAACTGTGTCAAAGGCTTTACTCAAGTCCAGGAAGATCCATCCACAGCCTTTCCCTCATCCAGCAGCCGAGTCACTTTGTCATAGAAGGTGATCGGGTTAGTTTGGCAAGACCTGCCTTTTGTGAACCCGTGTGGACTGGGCCTGATCACCTGGTTCTCTTGCATGTGCTTCATGATCGCACTCAAGATCACCTGCTCCATGACTTTCCCTGGCACTGAGGTCAGGCTGACAGGCCTGTAGTTCCCTGGATCCTCCCTGCGACCCTTCTTGTAGATGGGCACAACATCAGCCTCCAGTCCAGTGGGACTTCCCCAGTCTTCCAGGACTGTTGGAAGATGATGGAAGGGGGTTTGGCCAGCACATCCGCCAGCTCCTTCAATACTCTTGGGTGAATCCCATCCGATCCCATAGACTTGTGGGTCTCTAGTTGGGCTAGCAAGGCTCTGACCACCTCCTCTTGGATCATGGGAGCCTCATTTTGCTCCTCCAGCTCCTGGGTTTGTACACAGACGGAACTACTTTCTTTACAATTAAAGACTGAGGCAAAGAAGGCATTAAGTACCTCAGCCTTTTCCTCATCCCCTGTCACTGTTGTTCCTTCTGTGTCCAATCGGGACTGTATGGTCTCCCTAGTCCTCCTTTTATTATTTATATATTTATAGAAAGATTTTTTGTTATCTTTTACAGACTTGGCCAATCTGATTTCTAGTTGAGCCTTAGCCCTTCTGATTTTTTCTCTACACAGTCTCACTTCCCTCCTGTAGTCCCCCCAAGAGGCCTGTCCCCTCTTCCAGAGCCCATAAACATTTCTCTTCTTCTTGATATCACTCAAGATCTCTCTGTTCAACCAAGCTGGCTTTCTCCCCTGCCGGCTTTTTTTCTGGAACATGGGGATGGCTTTCTCCTGAGCTGCTAGGATTTCCTTTTTGAAGAGCTCCCAGCCCTCATGGGCTCCCTTGCCCTTAAGGACTGTCTCCCATGAGACTTTGCCAACCAGCCTTCTGAAGAGTTCAAAGTCTGCCCTCTGAAAATTTAATGCTACCGTCCTACTAACCACCCTCTTCACTTCACCTAGAACAGAAAACCCTATCATCTCATGGTCGCTTTGTCCTAGGCGTCCACCTACTGCCACATCCCCCACAAGGCCTTCTCTGTTCACAAACAGCAGGTCCAGGAGGGCACCCTCCCTTGTTGGTTCATTCCCCAGCTGTGCGAGGAAGTTGTCTTCCACGCACTCCAGGAACCTCCTAGACTGCTTCCTTTCTGCTCTATTGTACTCCCAGCAGATATCAGGAAGATTGAAGTCTCCCACAAGAACCTTGTTGCATCGATCTAGAGATTAACCCCAGCTGTTTATAGAAGAGCTTCTTCAGCTGCTTCTCCTTGGCTGGGTGGTCTGTAACAGACTCCCATCACAAAATCTACCTTCTGGTGGGCTCCTGTGATTTTAACCCACAGGCACTCAATCTCCTCATCGCCACAATCCATCTCAATGGTGTCCAAGTCCTCCCTTACAAAGAGGGCTACCCCGCCTCCTCTCCTGCCCTTCCTATCTCTCCTGAAGAGTTTGTACCCACCATAGCTGCACTCCAGTTATATGAGTCGTCCCACCACGTTTCCGTGATGGCAATGACATCATAGGCTCCTTGCCCTACGACAGATTCCAGCTCTTCCTTCTTAATCCTCCAGTTCTCCCAGTCAGATGGGTGTTCAGGCGGGCCAGTGACCCGGTGTGGGTTGCAGGCTGGAAGATCTCTCGCCTGTATCTGCGCCCACGAGACACAGAGTGGCGGCTGTTTCCTCAGCATGTGAATCCCTCCCCCACACCAAATCCCTCTGAATGTGCACAGTTGCCAGCAGATCCAGGCAGGTGTTTTACATTAGCACATAGATTTGAGGACACGCCTCAACTCCTGGGTTTAGTTCTGGGCCCCTCACTCCAAGAGGGACACTGAGGGGCTGGAGCGTGTCCAGAGAAGGGAACGGAGCTAGGAAGGGTCTGGAGAACAGGGGCTGTGGCTTGTGTTTAGCCTGGAGAAGAGGAGGTGAGGGGAGACCGCATTGCTCTCCGCAGCTCCCGAAAAGGAGGGTGGAGCGAGGTGGATGTTGGTCTCTTCTTCCAAGCGACAGGTGATAGGGCAAGAGGAAAGGGCCTCAAGGTGTGCCAGGGCAGGTTCAGGCTAGATATCAGGAAAAATTTCTGCACTGTAAGAGTTCTTGGCACTGTCAGGGGCTGCCAAAAACATCTAGACACACCTACTCAACCGAAACAAACTCTCCTGTGTCCCGCTAAGTGACCTAGAACCTCTCATTTATTCTCCCGTTGTCCCTCCTCACTCCTCCTCAGCCAGGCTCCACCTTGCCCTTTCCATGGCTCCCTTCCACCCTTACGAGCCATTCACCTCTACAACAACCCCCGTGTCAATCGTGGCCTTTGTTCAGTGGTTGGTACCATCCTCCTGGATGGATCCACCCGATCCACCCAAACCCTTTCCATGGTGATGGAGTCCAGCACCCAGCCTGCCGTGGGGTGAACGAGGCCACCTCCCAGCCTGCTGTGGAGTGAAGGACACCAGCTGCAACCCTGCAGGGGTGTGAAGGAATCCATCCCCAGCCATGCCGCCAGATAAAGGACTCCGGTTCCCAGCATGCCACCAGGCTAAAGAGGGAAATTCTTGAGACTTTGATTTAGCAGCAACTTTCAATTTATTGAGGTGGATCACAAAAGTAAATTAGCTATTATCTATTAACACTCAATCATCAGTTGGTCGACAAAGTAATTCTAAATTGTTCAGAAAGATTGGCTAGAAATGAATCAAAAACTTAACTGCAGATTCAAAACTGACAAGGGTCATTGCACCAGATCTTATCCATCGTGCTGCTCAAGCGTACATTTCCTTTATGGACTTCAGGATAGCCTGCAGCAGATTAACCAACTTTTTTATCTTCCGTCGTGGAACTGGACAGGGTGTCTTGCCCGTGTGTGTTGGCTGTGAGGTCGGTGCAGCCGCCCCTGCTGGGTTCATCCCCATCTTCACCAGGATCCAGTCTCGGAAGTGCTGCGTGGAGGTGTAGATCCCCGGCCGACGTACCCTGGCACAGCCTGTTCCCCAGCTGGTCAGTCCCACCAGCCAGAAGTGGTCCGAACGGCGCTTTTGCACATGAGAGGACCCCCGCTGTCCCCCTGCAGCAGAGGAGAGGGGATTGTGGGTGCTGGGGGGCCTCCGGCAGCATGAGGGCCGGCTCCCCCTCTCCCAGCAGCTGCCAGAGCTGTGTTCCCTCCACAGAAGGGCTCTGCTCCGCTGCAGAAGCTGGCAGAACCCGGTCTGGGAGGGGGTCGTTGGGTTTTCTCTCCTCTCTGCACGGCGTGACCCTGGCTGTGCGGAAGAGGGATGTTCCAGGATTGGCCCCTGGACCTGAGGGCGGCCAGGACCGCTGGGTGGGTTTTCTGGGCAGAGTCTGGAAGATGGGGAAGGGGAGGTGAGCCCCACGAGCAGTGGGATGGTTTGCGTGGCTGTGCCGGGGCTGCTGGTGCCGCTGGGACCCGACTCGTCGCCTGCTCCTACCTGACAGGTGTCGATGCCGCCCTGCGGGTATCCCGCACACAGGTTGTGGGGGTGGATGGCCCCGCGGTACCACCCGCTGCTGTTGCAAACGCGGGTGTCGATGAGGGGCACCTGGGCCTCCTGCAGCACGTGGGAGGTTCCGGCTGTGGGCACAGACAGAAATGAACATCCAGCGGCGTGTTGCCAGGTCTCCTCCTGCCCTGCCTGGGGTCGGCTTTGCCTCCGGAGAGGATTGTGCCGGTGTATCCCTCCCGTCTCGCCCTGGGGAATGGGGCAGGACCACCCCTCCAGGGGCAGACGCTGCCTCTCGCCCCTGCTGCCGGGACGCCCAACCCACCGCCCCAGGGTGCCAAGTGGGCGCTGGGGACACGAGTACTTTTGGGGAACTCACATTCCTCGTCGGTGGCGCCCCAGCCGCTGACGTAGCAGGGCGCGAGCTGCGACACTCGGATCAAGGCATCAGGCAGGCAGGCGAGCTGCATGTGGGAGCTGCACCGGACGGGCTGGTCCAGCTCCAGCAGGGCAATGTCGTTCCTCTGCGAGGTGGTGTTGTATTGTTCATGAATAATGAGCCGCTTTATGCTCCGTACTTGAGCCTTGGGGCCCAGTTGGGTCAGATCGGTGGCACCGGCCACCACACGCCACATCTCGGTGCTCCTGGAAGGCAAATGGAGAGCGGGGTGGGAGGGGGCACAGCCACGCGCTGCAGCAGCCCAGCAGTTCCCCGCTTTCTCCTTTCCAGGTGGGAGAGGAAAGCAGCGCTACGGAGCGACGAACACGGGGCTGGAGGCTGCCAGCGTTGCAGGGGAGTCCCTGTTCTCAGCTCCTCCTTACGTGGTCCTGGTGAAGCAGTGGGCGGCCGTGAGGACCCACTGTGTGCCGATGAGGGTCCCTCCGCAGACGTGCCCCGTGCCGGCTTGCCAGGGGCTCTGGATGCTGACGATCCAGGGCCAGGTGCCCGGCTGGGCATCTCTGCCCCCGACGACACGCGACTTGTCAGAATCGTAATCCATGGGCCGGTGTCCGCAGGTCCTGTGGAAACCAGAGGCTTGTGAGTGCCCTGCCGGGTGCCTCGCCACCGCTGGGGCTGAAGCTCGGCCGCCTTCCCTCGCGATGCGGCCAGGGAACGCCGTGGGGTGGGCGGGCATCCCCCCCTGCCTCAGCTTCAGCCCCGCAGAGGAGCTGTGCCAGCCCTGGGGAGCCGTGTTGTGGCCACGAGGGACCAGCGGGCGTCCTGCAGGGATCCCCGCAGCCCGGGACACTCACTCGCAGGTGTCCCCCGTGCCCTGCACGGGCCAGCACAGGGCCAGCAGCACGAGGACGAGGAGGATGCACATGCTTCCAGCAAGACGTGACACAGCGACAGGCGAGGGCTTCTTGCCACCAGGCAGCAGCCAACAGATGCCCGCGGCGCTGGTGCTGCCGGCGATGCCCTTGGCCACGGGATGAAGTCACAAAGACGTGGGTTGCGGGCACCCGGCATGGTGAGCTCGGGGCAGGGGGGCAACTCGGGACGTTCCAAGCAGAAGGGGAGGCAGGAGCTGGGGTCGGACGCCTCTGACAGACCCACCGAATGGTGGGTGACGGGGGGCAGCCGCCTCACAGGTGGCAGCGAGCAGGGAAATGCCACACACGGCGGCACGGCCTCTCTGGGAAGGGCGCTGCCACCCTGCTCCTGCAGCCGGGCCCCACCACGTCCTTCCCCCGGAGCATCCAGGACAGGGCTCCTACAGCTTCTCTGCTTAACACATTGCTGGTTTCAAAATGGATTTTTTGCAATGTGTGTTTTCAGTCTTACACTGCAATAAATCACAGCAATAAATGATGCGATGACTGCGTTCCTTTTCAGATCTAACTTTTCTTTAAAGATTGTGAGACACTGGGCTTGTGAGAATTAATTGAGAAGTTTTGCTGCAGCTGCTTTGTATGTTGAATTATCTCATCGTACAAAGCTGTCTTGTAAGATGTAGCTGGCTTAGGTGAGGAGATAACCTGAAGGGAGTGCCTGGATGTGGGTGGGTAATTGGGAAAAAAACCCCAAACCAAACAACATTGTTTGATTTACATGGTTCTTTGTCTGAAGTCCTGGGCTGCAGCGTGGGCAGCAGGGAGGGAGCGATCCGGCCCCTCCGTGCCTCTCTGGGAGACCTCGTCCGGAGTGCTGTGTCCAGTGCCGGAATCCTCAGCGAAAGGAGGAGATGGAGCTGTGGGAGCGAGGCCAGAGGAGGCCACGGAGATGATATGAGGGCTGGAGAACCTCCTGTACGAAGACAGGCTGGGAGAGATGGGGCTGTTCAGCCTGGGGAAGAGAAGGGAGACCTCAGAGCAGCTTCCAATAGGGGGAAGGTCTCCAGGAAAGCTGGAGAGGGGCTCCTTGTCAGGGAGGGCAGGGATAGGATGAGGGGGAATGATTTTCAGCTGAGAGAGGGTAAATTGAGGTGAGATCTTTGGGCAGCAGGGGTGGTGTGAAGGGCTGAGAAGCCCCTATCAGTCCAGGAGTGGGCGGGCACCTGTGTGGCACCACCAGACGAGGAGCAGGAGCCCATCTGAGCCCTAAGAGGAGGGTTGGTGGGACCAGACTTGTCCCTGAGGACAACTGGCATTCCTTCTCTTCTTCTTCCAGTCAGCGCTGGGCTTTGAATACAAGGGTGAGGTGGAGAAACACTCATCCCAGAAAGGCAAGTCCATACCCTGTACCGTCTGCTGTGGGGCAGCTTCTTTTGCTATCGCCCTCCTCCCACTTGTTTCAGAGTCCAGTTCCAAATTGGTCACTCTTGTAGCCCCATTCCCCGCTGTCCCGTCACCACCCTTTTTTACCCTCCACTGGTCTACATTTGGCTTTGACGGGAACTGTCACTGTCCAGCTCCACATTCTGGTCTCTAAATTGGAGAGATAAGGAGTTGACAGATGGACCACTTGGTGGAGAAGAAATCGACTGGATGGTCGCACTCAGAGAGTTGTGGTCAATGGCTCAATGTCCAAGTGGAGACTGGTGATGAGGTCTTGATGGACCTCTGTATGAGGATAGGCTGAGAGAGTTGGGTTTGTTCAGCCTGGAGAAGGGAAGGCTCCGAGGAGACCTTAGAGCAGCTTCCAGGACTGAAAGCTGGGGAGGGGCTCTTGATCGGGGAGGGGCTCTTGATCAGGGAGTGCAGGGATAGAACAAGGGTGGATGGTTTTAAGCTAAAGTAGGAGAGACTGAGATAAGATCTTAGGAAGAAATGTTTTCCTGTGAAGGTGGGGAGGCCCTGGCACAGGTTGATCAGAGAAATCATGGCTGCCCCATCCCTGGAGGTGTTCAAGGCCAGGTTGGATGGAGCTTGGAGCCCCTGATCCAGTGGGAGGTGTCCCTGCCCATCACAAAGGGGTTAGAACTGGATGATATTTAAGGTCCCTTCCAACCCAAACCATTCCATGATCCTATGAAATGTGGGTTTCAGCCCTTGCTGCATCTCCCAGAGTCCGTGGTTTTCATGTTTTCATTGTAACAAAGGTAAATCCCACAACAGGTTTCCGATTTCTTCTGTACTTTCAAGGGCTCAATATTCTCATTCACAGACCTTTTTAGAGACTGGAAGACCACAGGTTGAAGCCTTTGATCTGGAGATGCCTGAGTAGGGGGGTGGCCAAGCTGTCATTGCCCGAGTCATCCCCCTCACCACAAGAAGGATGTTGAGGCTCTGGAGCGAGTCCAGAGAAGAGCAACGGAGCTGGGGAAAGGGCTGGAGAACAAGTCTGAGGGCCCTGGGGGTGTTTAGCCTGGAGTAAAGGAGGCTGAGGGGAGACCTCATTGCTCTCTCCAACTCCCTGAAAGGAGGTTGTGGAGAGGAGGGAGCTGGGCTCTTCTCCCATGTGACAGGGGACAGGACGAGAGGGAATGGCCTCAAGCTCCACCAGGGAAGGTTCAGGCTGGACATCAGGATGAAATCTTTCCCGGAAAGGGTTACTGGGCCCTGGCAGAGGCTGCCCAGGGAGGGGGTTGAGTCACCTTCCCTGGAGGGTTTTAAGGGACGGGTGGACGAGGTGCTGAGGGACATAGGTTAGTGATTGATGGGAATGGTTGGACTCAATGATCCAGTGGGTCTCTTCCAACCTGGTGATTCTATGATTCTATGACTCTTGCTTTGGCTTTACGTCCTTGCCTGGCTGAGCTCCCACTGTCTCCCCAAACACCCTTGCCATGTTACTTTTCTTCCTTGCCCTCTCGGCCTCCTCTGTCTCCTGCTGCCACAGTCCCCATGACTCACACTTGCTTTGTGCACCCATTCTAATAGACTCTCATCCTCCATGGTCCTGATGGTGCTTCCTACCATCCACTCTGCCCCTTCCAAACCCCATTTCCTAGCTTTTTCCTTTGCCCCTGCTGCTCTTCCTCCTCCTTGGAGCTCCTCCCCGGTGCTGCTCCCCATCTTCTCCCCCTTCCCTCACCAACCCCATGCTCAGGGCACCATTTCATTCCGTGCACCACCTCAGATTACTCCAAGGGCTTCGGTGGCCGCTACGGCATGGAGAAGGACAAGGTGGACAAAGCAGCTGTGGGTTTTGACTGCCAGAGCCAGGCGGAGAAGCACGACTCTCAGAAAGGTGAGCTGGGGGAGCCCAGTGCTGCAGGCAATGTCAGGACTGGAGCTTGGGACTCTTCTTAGTGGGGCCGTGGAGCACTTGGGGTTTCCATGAATGGTGGAAAAGCCACAGGGAGCTGTTGGTTGCTCAACGCTTGGAGCAAGCGGATGGGACAGGTGAGGAAAGCCACTGGATGAAGAGGAGCAGCAGATTTCTATGGGCACAGGGATCTCCTGGGCAGTATAGAGACTATATGCCCAGAGAGGTGGTTGAGTCCCCTTCCCTGGAGGTGTTTAAGGGATGGGTGGATGAGGTGCTGAGGGACATGGGTTAGTGATTGATGGGAATGGTTGGGCTCGATGATCTGGTGGGTCTTTTCCAACCTGGTGATTCTATGATTCTATAGTCACCAAAGGGAGGGTGCAGGGAAACCCAGGTGGCTGCTCATAGCAGGTGGCATCCCAAAAAGCTATCGCTGCAGCCACCAGTGGGGAAACCTGGACTTGCTCCATGTCTTTCTCTTAAGTCCTGGGCAGGGAAAACTGTTACACCTGACCTTCACAGTGCTGCTACTTCTGTCTTTCCCTCCCTTGTTTGTTCTGTTCCACGCCACGACCCGGATGCCTGAGGCTGAAGATTATTCTGTGGGCTTTGGTGGGAAGTTCGGGGTGCAGAGGGATCGTCAAGACAAGAGTGCCCTTGGCTGGGACCACCAGGAGGAACTTCAACCCCATGCATCCCAAACAGGTAGGACAATGCTGCCAGAGCACGATTTCCTTGGAGCATGCACAGACCTAGAGCCAGTGGTTCGTACCTGAGAGAGTTCCTCCTGCTGAAAGCTGAATGTGGACACCACGTTGTGGAACCACCAAAACACAAGCATGAACTTTTCCAGAGAAGGCACATGCTTGGATCAGTGGGGGATATTGAATGCAAGATCCTGAATCCAAGCTTCCTAGACCATATTGTGCTTTCTCAGACAGGTTCGTTCCTGGTTATAAGCTCATTGGAAGGGTGAGTACATGGGAACCAAGCAAAGCAGATTCTAGGAGCAGCTTGACTGGCTTTTCATCCCAGTTCCTGGAAGCAGATTTGCCAACGTCCAGCACTGAAACCTGTGCACTTCATAGAATCACGGAGTGGTTTGTGTTGGAAGAGACCTCAAACCCCATCCAGTTCCACCCCCTGCCATGAGCAGGGACACTTCCCACTGGATCAGGTTGCTCAAAGCCCATCCAACCTGGCCTTTGAACACCTCCAGGGATGGGGTAAAAATTTCACTCAAAGGAATTAAGAATAAGCCTTAAAAGCTCTTGTCCATATAATTTTGCCTGTGTTGTCTCTGTTTAGTTCCATGTGTGATAAGAGTAGAATCATAGAATTGCTTGGTTGGAAAAGACCTTTGAGATCATCAAGTCATAGAATCATAGAATAGTTCAGGTTGGAAGGGATCTTAAATATCATCCAGTTCCAAGCCCCTGACGACACCTCCCACTGGATCAGGCTGCTCAAAGCCCCATCTAACCTGGCCTTGAACACCTCCAGGGATGGGGCAGCCACAGCTTCACTGGACAACCTGGGCCGGTGCCTCATCAGTCTTAGCATGAAGTCCAACCTCATTTTTGTTTTTTCCCATACAGACTATTCCAAGGGGTTTGGAGGCCGCTATGGGGTCCAGAAGGACAGGGTGGATAAGGTAAGACCACGTGCTGCAGCTTGAAATTGTTTCCTGCTCATCAATGCTCTTTGTGTTGCTACAAGGGAAGAAGCTTCCAAGCTGGAGATGTGATCCCAGTGCTGCGTGTGCACTACTGCAAGGGAAAGGGAACTCGTGTGGTTTAAATAGAAGAGGGTGTGGAGGAGTCCAGACTGGGGGGACAGATTTTTTTTCCATTCTCAGCTGCTTTTGAACCATTCCACTCTCAGACTGAACCATCACCCACCTCTTTCTCTGGATCACTGAAGGCTGGATCCCACCTGCACTTTCCTTTTTGTATGAAAGTAGATAAAACCCCTTGATCCCACTTCTTTTTTGCTGCAAATGCCCTAGGGATCATAGAATCATAGAATAGTTTGGGTTGGAAGGGACCTTAAAGCCCATCCCGTTCCAACACATCCAACTAGATCAGGCTGCCCAAGCCCCATCCAACCTGGCCTTCAACATCTCCAGGGATGGGGCAGCCACAGCTTCCCTGGGGAACCTCTACCAGGGCCTCACCACCCTCATCGTGAAGAATTTCTTCCTAATGACTAATCTAAACCTTCCCTCTTCCAATTTAAAGACATTCTCCTTCATCCTACCACTCCAGGCCCTTGTAAGAAGTCGCTCCCCAGCTTTCCTGGAGCCCCTTCAGATACTAGAAGGCTGCTCTAAGTTCTTCACAGAGCCTTGTCTTCTCCAGGCTGAACAACCCCAACTCTCTCTTCTTCATGATGAGGGTGGGGAGGCCCTGGCACAGGTTGCCCAGGGAAATTGTGGCTGCCCCCTCCCTGGAGGTGTTCTAGGCCAGGGTCCAGAGGAGGCCACAAAGTCAGTGGAGGGTTTAGAGGGAAGTCGTATGAGAAGCAGCTAAAATCACCTGGTCTGTTCAGCCTGGAGGAGGCTGAGGGGAGACCTTGTCATGGTCTAGAGCTTCCTCATGAGGGAAGAGGAGAAGCAGGCACTGAGCTCTTCTCTCTGGTGACCGTTGACAGGACACGGGGGAATGGCAGGAAGATGCCAGGGGAGGGTTAGGTTGGATATTAGGAAAAGGTTCTTCTCCCATAGGTGATGGAGCGCTGGAACAGCTGCCCAGGGAAGCCATCACGGCTCCAAGCCTGATAATATTCCAGAAGCATTTGGCCAGCTCCCTCAGGCTCATGGTGTGAATGTTGGGGTTGTCCTGTGCAGGACCAGGAGTTGGACTGGATGGTCCTTGCAGGTCCCTTCCAACTCAGGACATTCCATGGTTCTGGCCTCTTCTCGCAGGTGACAGGGGACAGGATGAGAGGGAAGTTAGCAGAGGAGGAGAGCAGAAGGCAGGCGGAGGAGGAGCGAGTGAGGTGTCAGGCTCGGGAGAGCGAGCCAGCTCGGTGGAAGGTGAGCCATGGCCATCCTGCGGTGTCCTCCAAGGCTTGTGAAGCAGACTTTTCCTTTCAGCTCCATCTCCTTCCACCTGGTCTCTTTACAGTAACCTCCTGCCTGAAGTGCTTCCCTGCAACTGCCAGGGTCTTTGCTCCTCTGCTTCTCTCTTGTGAGTCCTCATCTGGAGGACTGTGCCTAGTTCTGGAATCCTCAAGAGCAAAAGGGGATGGAGCTGTTGGAACTGGTCCAGAGGAGACTACAAGGATGATGTGAGGGCTGGAGCATCTTCCATATGAGGACAGGCTAACAGAGTTGGGGTTGTTCAGCCTGGAGAGGAGAAGGCTCCGAGGAGACCTCGTACTGACCTTCCAGTACTTGAAGGTGCTAGGAAAGTTACACTTAAAGTAGGATAAAACACTGATCATTGACTAATCAAGAACTAAGACAGAATATAAGAATTGCATGATTCTGTTGATTCTTAACGTATCCTAGCAACAGACCCCAAGGTACTTGCTCAAAAGACTTTATGTGACAATAGGATCCAAGTGTGCTTAGGAAAAGTACATACTAGCTACCCTACCCAAGTAGAACATACACCTGCAACAGCCAAAAGACCATCATAAATCTTGTGAAAGACAGAAGAATAGGTTTCAGGAGGCAAGAAAGATATACCTGAGCGGTCAAGTGGAGATAAGTGTGGGCCCAGCCAAGAAAAATCGACGAGTTTGCCAAAAGAACAAGAAGTAATAAAGACAATGCGAGGAAGACTATTTACTTCATCTGAGGAAGACTACTTACTTCATCAGGACGACCCCCAGAGGGGGCTACGCAGGCGCAATAGAGACTGATGTCGCAATAAAGCGATGAAGTAACCTACCTATGCATATGTATTAGATAATGAAGTCACCTGTTGAATATACAATAGATTGCGAAACTTTTAGAGAATAAAAAGCGGACGCGATGTGACGGTCTTTGGAACCAGATCTGGGTGCGTACCCCTGGTTCCCGGGGCCTCGAAATAAAGCACCACATATAACCTCCTAGTGTGGTTATGTGTTTGTCATTCTGCTAACAGTTTTTGGCGACCCAGGTGGGACCTCGCGGGCATTGCTGAGGCGGCTCGCGCATCGATCCTGCTCCAGCCGGCACCGAGTGATTCTCGGGGAGCCATCGACCGCGACTGACCTCCGCTGCTCCCGACGGACCAGGGATATTGGTAAGACACGGTGCTTTATCTGGAATGGTACCATTTGGGGTCTGGTAAAGCCTGCCTGTCAGACGCGGCGAAAGCTGCGCTTGGTTGGGCTCAGGGGTCTGGTAAAGCCTGCCTGTCAGACGCGGTGAAAGCTGCGCTTGGTTGAGCTCAGGGGTCTGGTAAAGCCTGCCTGTCAGACGCGGCGAAAGCTGCGCTTGGTTGGGCTCAAGGGTCTGGTAAAGCCTGCCTGTTAGACGCGGCGAAAGCTGCGCTTGGTTGGGCTCAGGAGCTCCGACGGGAAGCCTAGGCGCCGTCCGTAAGACAGCGGCGAAAGCTCTGCAGGTTCGGCATCAGTGGTCTGGTCTGGTAATTCCGGAATTCTGGTATTTCTGGTATTTTGTAGTTTTGTTCTGCTCTCAGTAATTTATACTTTCCTGTCTAGTTAATCCATTTTAAGCTGTTTGTGGTAAAAAGAGAAAAAAAGAGAAAAAGAAAGAAAAACTAAAAAAAAAAAAAAAAAAAAAAGAGAAAAAAACAAACAAACAAACAAAAAAAAAAACAACAAAAACTCAACCACAATGTCAATACCTAAGTCATCTCCATTAGGATGTATTTTGAGCCACTGGAAGGAGGGAAGATTTGGGCAGGATATGCAAAAAGGAAAGTTGATTGAATATTGTAATGTCTGGTGGACACAATATGAATTAGAAGACCAGGTTCATTGGCCAGAAAATGGGACTCTAGATTATAATACGATTTTTCAGTTAATGTTGTTTTGTAGACGAGAGGGAAAATGGGATGAAGTACCATATGTAGAACTGGTTTTTATTTTAAGGCGGAATGATGAATGGAAAAGAGCATGCGGACTAATGGTTGTCAGTGTAAAATCAAATGGGCAATGTCATGGTTGTGTGGCTGAAAAAAGTGCATAAAATGTTTAGCAGTAGAAAATGCTTCATGACATCAGCAAGATGATGATTTTGATTTATTGATAACCCCCTCAGCCCCAGACCCCAGGGAGGGGGGATCGGGTAATGAGGAGAGGGACAGAAAGGGGGGGGATTAAAAATGCGAATATGAGGAGGAACAGGTTTATCCAGGTACTCCGATCTCTCATCGAACGTGGCAAAGAGAAATCCAGGGGAGGGAGGCTGGACGTCAGCCATCTAAGGCATTACTAGCACCACTGCATCAGGGGGTCGGAGCGGAGGGTCCGGTATATGTTAAAGTGCCTTTTACGCCAGGAGATTTGATGCTTTGGAAACAGTCTGCTGGAGTTTATCGAGAAAACCCAGACAAGGTAGCAAGGGTAATAAAAATGATTCTAAAGACTCAGAATCCTGATTGGGATGATATTCAGGTGTTATTGGACACTTTGATGGATTCTACAGAAAAGGAGATGGTTCTGGGAAATTATGGAAACCAAAGCTGACTAGATTTAGAAAGCAGTGAACCCCTAGTGAAAATAAAATTAGGAGGGGAAGAGGTGCAATTTTTGGTGAATACTGGCGCAACATATTCAGTTTTAAATGATTTGTATGGAAAAATAGGAAACAAAACTACTACAATAGTAGGGGCCACAGGGAAAGAGGAAATACGGCCATTCATGCGACCCTTAGAGTTACGATTTGGGGGAAAGGAATTAACACATGAATTCTTATATGTACCCGACTGCCCGGTTCCTCTTCTGGGAGGGGCTTGTTATCTAAACTAAATGCAAAAATCAACTTTAAAAATGGAGAATTGATTATGCAAGTCCCAGAATCGAACGTAGGAAAGATTTTAGTAGTGAAGGAAAATCCCAAACCTCAGATACCCAAGAAGGTAGAAGAGGCAGTAATCCCTACAGTTTGGGAAACAAGTATACCAGGAAAATCAAAAACTGCTCAACCGGTAATAGTGGAGTTAAAAGAGGGAGCAAGGCCAGTACAAATAAAACAGTATCCCATAAAATGGAAGCCCGATACGGAATAGTAGAAATCATTGAAAATTTTTAAAATTTGGAATATTGGAGGAATGTGAGTCAGAATATAATACTCCGATCTTTCCAGTAAAGAAACCAAATGGGGAGTATAGGTTAGTACAAGATCTGAGGGCCATCAACAATATTACGAAAGATATACATCCAGTCGTAGCTAACCCATATACATTGTTGACATCTGTGAAGGAAAAATATAAATGGTTTACAGTAATTGATTTAAAAGATGCCTTCTTCTGCATTCCCCTTGACAAAGATAGTAGGAAACTTTTTACTTTTGAGTGGGAAAACCCATATAATGGACGAAAAACGCAACTCACGTGGACGAGGCTCCCACTAGGATTCAAGAATATCCCAACTCTTTTTGGAAACCAACTGGCGAAAAAATTGGAGATCTGGACTACGCAAGGAAAAATTCAGGTACCAAGAACACAGTATCTTTTGTTACAATATATAGATGACATATTCCTTGCAACAGAACAAGAATCATTATGCATACAAGTGACTATTGAGATTTTAAACCAACTGGGCCTAATTGGATACAAGGTTTCAAGAGAAAAAGCTCAAATTGCATGCACAACTGTATTTTATCTTGGATGTGAGATAACACAGGGACAACGAAGGTTAGGAACGGATCGTGTTAGAGCAATTTGTGCGATTCCAGAACCCCGGAACTTGCATGAACTGAGGACATTCTTGGGAATGGCAGGGTGGTGTAGGCTGTGGATAATGGACTATGGACTTATAGCAAAACCTCTGTATGAGGCACAAAAATTGCCTAATCTCATTTGGGAGAGACCTCAAAAGGAGGCCTCTAAGAAACTAAAAGAGGCCTTGACTAAGGCACCAGCATTGGGCTTATCGGATTTAACAAATACTTTCCAGTTGTTCGTTCACGAAAGACAACGATTAACACTGGGTGTCTTAACACAGAAATTAGGAAGCTGAAAACGACCAGTGGGATACTTCTCTAAACAGTTGGACCCCGTTAGTGCAGGTTGGCCATCCTGCCTGAGAGCCGTAGCAGCAACTGTAATTCTGATACAAGAAGCCAGAAAATTGACTCTAGAAAAAAACATTGAAGTTTATATACCTTACATGGTGTTAACAGTCTTAAAACAAAAAGGGGGGCATTGGCTTTCCCCTAGCCGAATGATGAAGTTCCAAGCCATACTCACTGAACAGGATGATGTAAGTTTGAAAACAACTAACCTGTTAAACCCAGCAGCCTTTTTAGGTGCAGCAACAGAAGATGGTCCTTTGGAACATGATTGCATAGAAGTCATAGAACACACATATGCAACGAGAGCGGACTTGAAAGATACTCCAATCGAACAGCCTGATCAAGAGCTCTTCACAGACGGGAGTAGCTTCGTGGAGAATGGGACGCGGTATGCAGGATATGCCGTGACCACACAGAGCATGGTAATAGAAGCACAGGCCCTACCGGTGGGGACCTCAGCACAACAGGCAGAAATAATAGCCCTCACAAAGGCATTAGAATTAAGCAAAAATAAACGAGTAAACATATGGACAGATTCAAAATATGCCTTTGAAGTAGTTCATGTACACGGAGCTTTATGGAAAGAACGAGGATTATTATCCTCGCAGGGAACCAATATAAAATACCAAAAGGAAATTTTAAACTTGATATCTGCTGTGCAATTACCGGAGCAGGTAGCGATCATGCATTGCAAGGCACATCAAGGAGGAGACTCTAAGGTGGCTGAAGGAAACGCATTGGCAGATCGAACGGCTCGGCGGATAGCACGACAGGTACAGACGATGATAGCCTTGATACCTACCAAGGTAAGCCCTTTACAAGATTACCTGACACAGAAACCGAAATACTCGGAAGAGGACAAGAAATTGGCCAATTTAATGAAGGCAAACCTAAATTCTGAAGGATGGTACGTAACTACAACTGGACAAATAATTGTACCTCCTGTCATTATGCGGGCAATTCTACAGGCAGAACATCAAAAGTGCCATTGGGGAGCAGAAGCATTAGTGACTTATCTGAAACGAAGCATAATTTCGGCACAGATGTTAACAATGGCAAAATCTGTAAATTCAAAATGTGAACTTTGCTTGAGGAATAGTCCTGTGGTTAGGAGGAGAGTAGAAATAGGACACATCAGAGTAGGCATGGAACCAGGAGATTATTGGCAAATAGACTTTGTAGAATTACCTAAAGCTCAAGGGTACAAATATTTGTTAGTCGGGGTTGACACTTTTTCTGGATGGCCAGAAGCCTTTCCCTGTCGCACCAATCAAGCCAAAGAAACAGTGAAATGGTTGTTGAGGGAAATTATCCCTAGGTTTGGGGTTCCCTTAGGTCTATCGTCTGATAGGGGACCACACTTTGTAGCCACAATTGTACAAGAAGTAAGTAAGGCATTGGAAATTTCCTGGAGTCTCCATACCCCATGGAGACCACAATCTAGTGGACAAGTAGAAAAGATGAATCAGACGATAAAAAGACAGGTCAGTAAAATATGCCAAGAAGCTAAAATTCAATGGCCCCAGGCATTACCAATAGCCCTTCTAAGAATAAGGATAAAGCCTAGGAGTGGGATGGGACTGAGTCCTTATGAAATCCTCTTTGAGAAACCATATGAGTCGCCACAACCAAACCCAAACATACATATTAAAGGACACCAAGATGTGTACAACTATATGTTATCTCTTAATAGAACTTTGACACAGCTACGAAGGGCCTTGATCTGGAACCGTCCGGTGTCATTAGAGAATTCAGTACACGAAATTAAACTGGGAGACCAGGTCTACGTCCGCGATTGGAGTGAAGAGCCACTGAAAGAACGGTGGAATGGACCGTACCGGGTGCTGCTAACAACTTTCACTGCGGTAAAGGTAAAAGGAATAGACTCTTGGATCCACTACACACGAGTAAAGAAGGCACCCAAGAACTGGAGAGTCGAAGTAGTTGGACCAACGAGACTGAAGCTGAAAAGCAAGTAAAATGTCGTACTTCGAGTACGGGACTTTGATTATAGTTTGGTCCTTGATACCTATAATAGGTGTCACATCTCTAGAAATTTCATGTAAGAGAGAAACAAGCAAGTATACCATTGGACAAAATGCCATTCTGTCTTGCAGGTTTCAAAGTCATGTCCCAATGAAAAGGAAATTAATTCAGATTTTTTGGGAAAAGGTGTCTAAAACTTGTGGAACACCTGAAACAATCCATGATAGCAAAGATTTGGGGTTAGATGGTTACAAACAAGAACTATGAGGGACATGGAAACTTAAAGGGAAAGTATCGAACAAGTTTTATCCGCGAAATCCCATACGAGGTGAGACAAAACTGGAGCTGACGAATTTAACTTTGACTGACCAAGGAAAATATAGGTGTTTTGCGGGAGCAGGAAATAATGTAGACTATGGAGAAAGAACACTGATAATAAATCCCCTTCAAGACCATGGAATAAAAGCAGGGCATACACATTATCCGGCTCCTCTGGGTAGTGAGGCACTTATTTACTGCCTCCTAGAGGACCCCCAGCCTGAGAAATTTGGATGGATAAAAGAAGGAAAAGCAGTTCTAAGTGATAAAAGACATTCAATAGAATTGAGACTGAGAGGAATGTTAGTCCAGATTATTAAAGGGATAAAAAGATCCGACTTGGGAACTTACAGATGCCAATATCAAAATGCTACTACCTTTGGATATAGCGAAATCAATATTACTGAAGCCAGAGTGAAACGAGCCATAGAACTGACCCAGGCACCCCAAGAGATTTATGTTCAAAAGAAAGATGCTGAAGAAAATTTGATGATTGGGTTAATCAAAGATTTTGCTAAAATGCAAAATACAAGTAAGATTACAGCATGCTTGCCTTTACCAAAAACGGCTGGAGAACCGATAAGCTGGGAAATATTGACTTTCCCACTCCCAGAGGTAAAAAGAATAAAACCGAATGTAAACAAATAATAACACCCATACAGAAAAAACAGAAAATAAGTATAAGAAGAGAGTGGAGAACTGCAAGAAGTCAAAGCAATTGTGAAAAATTACCAAATTATAAGTTCACACGTATCGGACGATTTAAAGATGTAAGATGGTGTTCATATGATGAAATAAAGGAAATAGTGAGGGAAAGAAATACAATGGAATGGGTGTGCCAGAAAAGAAATGATACAGAACAAAATTAAGACACAGTTTGGTCAACAAGTATTTTACAAAAATTCCAATACGGAGGAAAAACATCTTAATATTTTAAATGGACAGGAAAACAAAGTAGTGACAAATTACCAGTAAATGGCCGGATCAGTAGAGATCCTATTGATAGCGTTCCATAGTAGAATTGTTCTAAAATTTTAGATTGTGACCTAGACCCTGAAAAGATCACCATACCTCCAGTTAAAATGGCTCTAATAATAGGGTGTGCCTGTCGGGGATTTAAGGTCGGGGGAAAGGTAATACAAGTACCAGTTAATGGAATAAACTGTAAATATTCAACAGTACGCAGTATGGGTAATTTTGTTTGAGCATCTAATGATGGAACTTGGACTACACATTTATCAATGGAGGGTCCAGTTAAAGAAATAACTCTGGGGTTGCCTACCCTGTGCCCAATTTGGAAGCGATCCCCCTTCAGAGGTAAATTGGAAACTTTACAAATTCGTGCTAAAAGAGACATAAAAAATGATATTAAAGACATAGATGACACTTGGCAGAAGCCTGAGACAGGAGTTAAAGTGGGATGGGCATTAGAATCCCTTTTTGCCCAAATAGCGACGTATCGTAACAGAGAAATGATTTACAAACTAATTGGACAAACTGAAAGATTGGCAAAAATAACAAAGAAGGGATTTCGAGATTTAAACTTGCAACTACAGGCGACAACGAAAATGACTTTGCAGAACAGAATGGCATTAGACATGCCCTTGTTAAAAGAACATGGTGTCTGTGGATATCTCAAAGATCGAACTGATCACTGCTGTGTGCATATACCTAATGTCACAGCCGATGTGGAATATGATATCTCGCAATTGAGAAAAATAGAAGAAAAAGCTGAAAAAAAGAAAGAAGAAATTGGTCAAAATTGGGTTGGGGCATTATTTAATAAATTAAGCATCCATCTTACTGGCTGGATACACTCTCTCATTCAAACGTTATTCACACTTTTGCTTATATTCCTTACAATCTATCTGTTGTATTTGTGTATCCGGAGAGAAATTACTCGCAAACAAAACTGGACACACAAAATTATTGGAGCAGTGACACGAAAATATCCACAGCACCCAATACCCCCATCAACTTACCAAGAAACAGTTACATGAAATGAAAATACTTGCTAAGGTGAAGTATTTTCAAAGGGGGGAAATGCTAGGAAAGTTACACTTAAAGTAGGATAAAACACTGATCATCGACTAATCAAGAACTAAGACAGAATATAAGAATTGCATGATTCTGTTGATTCTTAACGTATCCTAGCAACAGACCCCAAGGTACTTGCTCAAAAGACCTCATGTGACAATAGGATCCAAGTGTGCTTAGGAAAAGTACATACCTAGCTACCCTACCCAAGTAGAACATACACCTGCAACAGCCAAAAGACCATCATAAATCTTGTGAAAGACAGAAGAATAGGTTTCAGGAGGCAAGAAAGATATACCTGAGCGGTCAAGTGGAGATAAGTGCGGGCCCAGCCAAGAAAAATCGACGAGTTTGCCAAAAGAACAAGAAGTAATAAAGACAATGCGAGGAAGACTATTTACTTCATCTGAGGAAGACTACTTACTTCATCAGGACGACCCCCAGAGGGGGCTACGCAGGCGCAATAGAGACTGATGTCGCAATAAAGCGATGAAGTAACCTACCTATGCATATGTATTAGATAATGAAGTCACCTGTTGAATATACAATAGATTGCGAAACTTTTAGAGAATAAAAAGCGGACGCGATGTGACGGTCTTTGGAACCAGATCTGGGTGCGTACCCCTGGTTCCCGGGGCCTCGAAATAAAGCACCACATATAACCTCCTAGTGTGGTTATGTGTTTGTCATTCTGCTAACAAAGGGGCTCCAGGAAAGCTGGGGAAGGACTGTTCCCAAGGGCTTGGAGTGATAGGACGAGGAGCAACGGGGATAAACTGGAGAGGGGCAGAGTTAGACTGGACATCAGGAAGAATTTCTTCACCATGAGGGTGGGGAGGCCCTGGAGCAGGTTGTCCAGGGATGCTGTGGATGCCCCAACCCTGGAGGTGTTCGAGGCCAGGTTAAATGAGGCTTTGAGCAGCCTGATCCAGTGGGAGGTGTCCCTGCCCATGGCAGGGGGGTTGGAACTGGATGATCTTTAATGTCCCTTCCAACCCAGACTATTCTCTGATTCTCTGATTCTATTGAACTTCACAGTTGTCACCATATTTTCCCTTCCAGCACACAGTCAAGGATGTTCCCTCACCTAGCCATGATCTCCTGCGCTTTAGCCTAGGCTCCCTCTTGCCTCTAGTATCATAAAATCATAGAGTCACCACCAGGTTGGAAGAGACCCACCGGATCATCAAGTCCAACCATTCCCATCAGTCACTAACCCGTGTCCCTCAGCACCTCGTCCACCCGTCCCTTAAACCCCTCCAGGGAAGGGGACTCAACCCCCTCCCTGGCCAGCCTGGGCAGTCTGTCGCAGATGGATTGTGAATGGTCCGTGTTTATACTGCCAACCTCATCTAGGAAGCTGTGTCTCTAGGTGGGCAGATACTGACTTAGGCATAGTTCTTTCTGAAGATGTGAGCCCATCAGTCTTTGAGTCATACCACACAAAATTGAAACTCATCTTCTCCTTATTTCTGTGCAGAAGAATGCTTTATAACAAACGTTACTCCGAACTCAGGGGGAACTAAGAGAAGCCTCCCAGCAGCTAGAGCAGCTCAGGCAGGAGATGAAAGAGCAGCGAGAGAACGGGCAGGTAAGTCTGACTAGAGGCTAGGTTGAAAGAACAGGCAGGTGGCAATGGGATGTGAGCTGCGAGAGCCAACTAACAGAGCAAAGGGAAGTAACAAGAAATTGCAATGCAAGTTGTAGGACTGAGAAGGCAAGGACAAATGCAAGCTGGGCAGGTAATAGATAGAGAACAGCCCTGCTGGGAAGGGTTTTGGGTTGCTTGGGGATGAGAAGCTCAACATGAGCCGGCAGTGCGTGTTTACAGCCTAGAAAGCCAACCATATTGTGTGCTGCATGCATACCCAAAGCATTCTAGGATTCTATGATTGTACTTTACTGCAGGCCCTGAAAGCACAGAGCATGGTAAGCTCCAGTGATCAGCAACAGGAAGGAAAGGTTACAACAGAAGCAGAGCTGGGTAGAAAAGCAGAAAGAGGTGGCTGAATGAATGTGATGTTGAGACAGAAGGACAAAAATGTTGTAGCTGTTGGCAGGTCCCAGTAACACATTCTCCACTTGTGTTTATAGAACGTCACAGAAAAGCTGCAGACAGAACTGCAGGGAAGTCAGAGCGAGATCAAGGCCATCAAAGAGGAAATGAATATCCTAGTTCAGCAGAGGAATGCTCTGCAAAAACAAGTGACTGAAATACTGATAGGTACTCCAGTCCTCAAACAGGCGGTCTCTCCCCTTCCTGCCTCTCCATTGCAGAGCAGGCTCATGGGGATATCCCTCTGACTGCCATCATAGTGTGGTCTCCATCTCGGCTGGTCTGAAGGAGACTTACTGGTCAGCTGCTGCCCTGGACAAATGGGCTCGTCCTTTTGCTTGATCACCAGCAGTCATCAAAATGGATTTCTGCTGGCCAGTTACTGCTAGCCTTCTTTTCTAAGGTGGTTCCTCAGACAGATGTGGTGACCCACTTGAGTTTTTAAACAAGTTGTCTGTATCCGTTGTCAATCTGGTACTGCCACAATGGGGTGAAATTTAAAGCTGTTCTTTTCCTCACAGGATATGATATGACTGACAGTGACAAGCTGTAGTATTTCACTACTTTGTTATGTTTTACTTCAGGTGGAAGAGTTGTCATCTGAGCTTGCAACCTCCAAAGAGTCGCAGCAACTGATTTGCCACAAAGCTCAGCAAGATCTGAATGAGGCACGGGAAGTGTCAAGAAAGAAGATGCTGGAGGCTGTGCACCTGCAGAAGATCCTGGAGGAGAAGAGGAGTCAATGGGAGGAGGTGGAACGTCAGAACAGGGAGCTGCAAGCATGTCTAAAGTCCCTGGAGATGAAGAAGAGTCAAGGGAAGAAGTGGAGCATCACAACATGAAGTTTCAGACTTCCCTAAAGGTCCTTGAGAGTGAGAATGCCAGGTAAATGGAAGCCTGTGAGACTCTCCGTTCTGTTAAATGGGTTTCCTCTTTCAGATCTTTGCATACGTAAGTGGCTCTGGCAGCATTTCATAAAAAGCAGAGTTCTGAACTCTCCATGCAGATGGGTTTCGTCCTCTTGATTTTGTGTTTCATTTTTTTTCCTTTAATCCTCCAGTTAGAGTTTCCCTGAAGACAGTGGCTTTTGGAGTAGTCCTAAGAGTTTATTAACTGTTATACCATGTAGTAATGAGTTGGGTGCTCTCTCTTTCAGGCTGAATCAGTCTCTGAAAGAGAAAGAAGTGAAGGTCAGAACCCTGGAAGAAAACAACCTTGCCCAGCACAAGGAGGTGTCTCGGCTTCTTTCTGCTATTGAGCAGAGCCGGCAGCAATATTCAGATGACAGAAGAGAAATACAAGCACTCCACAACCAGGTAACCTATGCACTAGCATCCTCTTCTCCCAGGACATGGAATAACACCTTCAGGCTGTAGGCCCCTCTCTATTTCCCCTCCCAACAACACACGCTCCTTCTTATTTTGCCTAGTCTTTGCCCATCGAAGTCAAGGCTGGATCTGCCTCTATTCTCCCCTGTTCCTTGGTGGTTCTTGGTATTAAATCTCTGAGGATCATAGAATCATAGAATAACCAGGTTGGAAGAGACCCACCGGATCATCGAGTCCAACCATTCCTATCAAACACTAAACCATGTCCCTCAGCAACTCGTCCACCCGTGCCTTATACCCCTCCAGGGAAGGTGACTCAACCCCCTCCCTGGGCAGCCTCTGCCAGGGACCAATCACCCTTTCTGTGAAGAATTTTTTCCTAATGTCCAGCCTAAACCTCCCCTGGTGGAGCTTGAGGCCATTCCCTCTCATCCTGTCCCCTGTCCCTTGGGAGAAGAGGCCAGCACCCTCCTCTCTACAACCTCCTTCCAGGGAGCTGTAGAGAGCAATGAGGTCTCCCCTCAGCCTCCTCTTCTCCAGGCTAAACACCCCCAGCTCTCTCAGCCGTTCCTCATAAGGCCTGTTCTCCAGCCCCTTCCCCAGCTTTGTTGCTCTTCTCTGGACTCGCTCCAGAGCCTCAGCATCCTTCTTGTGGTGAGGGGCCCAGAACTGAACACAGGATTCGAGGAGCGGTCTCACCAGTGCCGAGTCCAGAGGGAGAAGAACATCCCTGGACCTGCTGGCCACGCCATTTCTGATCCAAGCCAAGATGCCACTGGCCTTCTTGGCCACCTGGGCCCCTGCTGGCTCATGTTCAGTCGCTGTCAACCAACATCCCCAGGTCCCTCTCCTCCAGGCAGTTTCCAGCCAGACTTCTCCTAGTCTGGAGCTGCTCGGGGTTGTTGTGCCCCAAGTGCAGGACCCGGCATTTGGCCTTGTTAAACCTCATGCCATTGGTCTCAGCCCAGTGGTCCAGCCTGTTCAGATCCCTTTGGAGCCTCCCTGCCCTCAGCAGATCCACACTTCCACCCAGCTTAGTGTCGTCTGCAAACTTGCTAAGGGTGCACTCGATGCCTTCATCCAGGTCATTGATAAAGACATTGAACAGGGCTGGACCCAGCACTGAGCCCTGGGGACACCACTTGTCACTGGCCTCCAGCTGGAGTTAACTCCATCTCCCACCACTCTCTGGGCCCTCCAGCCAACCAGTTTTCCACCCAGGAGAGTGTGCGCCTGTCCAGGCCAGAGGTGACAGTTTCTCAGGCAGAATGCTGGGAGAAACTGTGTCAAAGGCTTTACTGACATCCAGGAAGATCCATCCACAGCCTTTCCCTCATCCAGCAGCCGAGTCACTTTGTCATAGAAGGCGATCAGGTTAGTCTGGCAAGACCTGCCTTTTGTGAACCCGTGTGGACTGGGCCTGATCACCCGGTTCTCTTGCATGTGCTTCATGATAGCACTCAAGATCACCTGCTCCATGACTTTCCCTGGCACTGAGGTCAGACTGACAGGCCTGTAGTTTCCTGGGTCCTCCCTGCGACCCTTCTTGTAGATGGGCACAACATCAGCCGATCCCATAGACTTGTGAGTGTCTAGTCGGGCTGGCAAGGCTCTGACCACCTCCTCTTGGATCACGGGAGCCTCATTATGCTCCTCCAGCTCCTGGGTTTGTACACAGACGGAACGACTTTCTTTACAATTAAAGACTGAGGCAAAGAAGGCATTAAGTACCTCAGCCTTTTCCTCATCACCTGTCACTGTTGTTCCATTCTGCGTCCAATAGGGACTGTATGGTCTCCCTAGTCCTCCTTTTAGTATTTATATATTTATAGAAAGATTTTTTGTTATCTTTTACAGACTTGGCCAATCTGATTTCTAGTTGAGTCTTAGCCCTTCTGATTTTTTCTCTACACAGTCTCACTTCCCTCCTGTAGTCCCCCCAAGAGGCCTGTCCCCTCTTCCAGAGCCCATAAACATTTCTCTTCTTCTTGATATCACTCAAGATCTCTCTGTTCAACCAAGCTGGCTTTCTCCCCTGCCGGCTTTTTTTCCGGAACACGGGGATGGCTTTCTCCTGAGCTGCTAGGATTTCCTTTTTGAAGAGCTCCCAGCCCTCATGGGCTCCCTTGCCCTCAAGTACTGTCTCCCATGAGACTTTGCCAACCAGCCTTCTGAAGAGTTCGAAGTCTGCCCTCTGGAAATTTAATGCTACTGTCCTACTAACCACCCTCTTCACTTCACCTAGAACAGAAAACCCCATCATCTCATGGTCACTTAGTCCTAGGCGTCCACCTACTGCCACATCCCCCACAAGGCCTTCTCTGTTCACAACCAGCAGGTCCAGGAGGGCACCCTCCCTTGTTGGTTCATTCCCCAGCTGTGCGAGGAAGTTGTCTTCCACGCACTCCAGGAACCTCCTAGACTGCTTCCTTTC
Organism: Phaenicophaeus curvirostris; assembly: GCF_032191515.1. Lineage (NCBI taxonomy): Eukaryota > Metazoa > Chordata > Aves > Cuculiformes > Cuculidae > Phaenicophaeus > Phaenicophaeus curvirostris. The sequence continues at coordinate 551,027 of NW_027206664.1, read as the reverse complement.
TGCTCTATTGTACTTCCAGCAGATATCCGGAAGATTGAAGTCTCCCACTAGGACAAGAGGTAGCGATCTTGAGACTACTCCCAGTTGTTTATAGAGGAGCTCCTCAGCTGCTTATTCTTCGCTGGGTGGTCTATAATAGACTCCATGCTCCATCTCCTTCTTCTGCACAGGGAGATGATGCCACTTTTCAGGACAGCAAGTTTATAAGTATTTATGTAGCCAGGTATAATAGATTAAGGTATAACAGGATATTTGAACAATAAAGCATATTTGATTGAACTTTGCTTTAGTGATCCTGTCTTTACACACTAGTATCTATACATGAACCTGATATATAATTGGTGATGAGGATGGGATACCAGTAGTGCAAAGCAATACATCTTTGGATTTTGAATCTGTCCTTTATGCTGGTCAGAAACCCCACCATGAAGGTAAGGAGCTGGGTCACCTCCCCTCCCTGCACACCACACAGCTTGCAGGTCTCCATGGTGCTCAGTTGGCTGCTCTGGGAGTGGGATGTTATTCTGCCCCTGTACTCAGCACTGGTGAGACCGCACCTTGAACCCTGTGTTCAGTTCTGGGCCCCTCACCACAAGAAGGATGTTGAGGCTCTGGAGCGAGTCCAGAGAAGAACAACAAAGCTGGTGAAGGGGCTGGAGAACAAGTCTTACGAGAAGCGGCTGAGGGAACTGGGGTTCTTCAGCCTTGAGAAGAGGAGGCTTAGGGGAGATCTTATTGCTCTCTACAACTACCTGAAAGGAGGGCAATGGAACAAGTTGCCCAGGGAGGTGGTTGAGTGACCCAGCCTGTCTAGGTCCTCCTGCAGAACCTTCCTGCACTCCAGCAGATCGACACTCCCAACTATATTGGTGTCTGACTGAGGGAGCACTCAATCCCCTCATCCACATCACGGATAAAGATAACAAATCGCAAAAAAATGGGTTGCCTCAACTTTAGGCATTTTTTTTTTATTTTGGTCATTGCTTTTAGAGAATAATTGGAGTCCATATACAATTTCCAACTCTTTTTTGCTTTCAGGAAGAGGCAAACCAACTGCTGTACAGTGCTGGCTTTCTCTTCACACAGGCAAGCACACAATTAGGCAAACAAAGCATCCACAATGCCCTAAGTATTGTCTAATATTAGTTTAATTCCCAACGCCATGTAAAAATACATTCTAATTAATTGCTTTTTCAGGGGACCTCCAGAGTTGAAGATAAAGATCATAAATAAACAACAAATCAAATCCCTGCAAACTCAGTCAGGGTTGTCAATTCACAACGTGCTCTCAGCCTCCCTTCATGATAAATTTGATACGTTTTAGCACAGCAGGATACTGGTACACAACTACATCACTGAAAGTTCTATGTGCAGGTTTCTATTCACTTCCCCTTCCACAGACTCGCTGGCAGAGGTTGGTTGCTTCCCATAAAATTTCTTATTCAGAAGAAAGATCAGAAGGTTGACATTCACTTTTGCTCTGTCAAACAACTTCATGACTGCAACACCTTCATACGGCAGCTGCAAATGATCCTGCAAAAGAGGATACCTTTACGAGCAAGGAGTCCTCATGAGCTTACAGAGAATATACCAGATCCTAAGGTACAGTAGGTAGTTAAGGATCACAAAGTACATGGCATAAAATAGAAAAACAAAAGACTCTTTAAAGTTCTGCTCATGCTGCACTAACAATAACATCCCTCTAAGACATTTAATATATTCATTTTTTTTAATAAACATGGGTTAAAACATGACAATGTACGAGAGCAGAAATAAAAGACCATTCTAAGAAAGCCGAATTTGAGATCCCATCATCTCCAGGCTTTCCATTTGCATAGTAGCCATGAAGTTGCTGTAACATTAGAAAGGGTCTCCTATATGCCTCATTATATCATGCACCCGAGGAACATGATGACGTTACACATTGTCACTTTCTAAAAGTCTCGGTTGCCACAGGTCTTGGTGAGGTGGTTTAGAGCACTGCAATACAGGGCAGAGAAAGAAATAGCATCGCTGTTAGGATCACATACATGATGCCAATTCAGCTGCTCGAGCCTTTATGCGGGCAGTATTTCCAGTTACACTTTGCACCCAGACTCACTGAACTGATTCATCTCAGTCATGAATTTCTGTCAGCAAGCCTGCTCTTGAACAGCAAACACTGGAGAAGGCATTCAGGTACTGCTACTGAAGGGAAATGCTGTATGCATTCTATAACCCAAATCTGCCTCCTGCAGCCGTCCAGCCTGCATGACAATGGAGCAAACAATGATAAAGCTATTTCTACTGCTTTCTGTAAAATTTTGGCAATGGTAACACAAATCTCTATTACTGATGCCGCTGTCAAGGCTATACTCGGATAACCAACGGCAGTTCCCTCATTGCTGTCCTCTCAGAACATCTGATTTTCCCACAAAGCAGTGCTACTAAGCCATAGTGGTAGAGCAACACAGGTACCTGAGCAGCAAACAAGCTCGGACAGCCCCCTAAACCAAGAAGTTTGTGACCAGCTCTGACAGATGAGGACCAGAATGAACTAGGGAAGTACTTGGAGCACATGAGGCCATGTGGGAAGTAGCCATGCCTCCCAGCAGCTGGTTAGGTGTCACAGACTTATCTCAATGTCAGGTGCTCTGCAAAATATGTTCCGAGACCCCCGAGGCATCCACGAATAACAAACCTAACAACACCCAAGTTGGTGGGCAGGCACAGAAATGGAAGAGGACAGAGACACCAGGTGTTGTAGCACTGGCGTTTGGGAAAAGGTCAGTCAGTAGGCCAGGCTACTGGAACAGCCTAAGCCAAGGCTGAAGACTCCGAAGAACTCTATGGCTAAAGAAACCAGTCAGTGTAGGGTGGCAGAAAGGATATCAATGCGAGAAGACCAGCTAAAGCCAGCACACCCAAGCCTATCTGACTGCCACCACAGACTCCCGATCTCTCTGCTGCATCAGGAAGTTATTGCAAATGCACATGTTCATTTTGTGAGTGCGCGTACAAGTGTCACCCAGACCACAGACCAATATCGGGCTTTCATTAGTAAAGAAACACAAGTAGTCTCAGTCCTCCATTTGTGTCGCATCTGTTTCGCCTGCTACAAATGGGTTGGATTTAAGAGCATTTTTCAGACTGTTCAGGCAGGAAACATCATTATTACCCTGATGAAAAGTACAGCAAGCAGAACTTACACGCTACTTTAAATGGGACAGATCTAACCTGATAATGTAACATGAATGTTTCCATCTGCACCCGCATGAGTTTTGCTTTTACCTCAAAACCTCCTACTTCTTCTGTTGGACTAATTTCAAATATCACATTTTTAAACCTATTAAGTTTGAGAAATGAAAAACCACAGCTGATTACTGAACAGGCAATTCCTATTGAAACAGCGAGAGAATGCAAGAGATGAAATCTGAAGATAAATTTCTTAGAAACCTATTCTTTACTCTTTATGCTTTATTCCCATTTGGAATGAGACCATAAAAGCTGACCAGACTCAACACAACAATGACTGGAAGCCTACCAGGTGCCATGTCACCTTCACACAAGTGTAGTAAGAAATGCGGGAATTTAGCCTAAGCGCAGTCTCCTTGGCGCTGCACGTTCACACCTCATTTAGTGAACAAAATACAAAACATGATTCAGGGTTGAAAAAAAAAATCTATTAACAGGCAGCTTCCATGGAAGATACACCAAGTTTAAGGCTAGCAAACTGCAGCTGGACAGACTGAAACTAGCTGACCTGATTTTTTGACAGTGAGGGCTATTAACCACAGCAACAATTCACTGGAGGAGGTACCCTTCTGTGACTGTGTGAGTGACAGGGAAGGGGTGGGTGGGAAGAAGATGTCACATTTAAATCTCATTGTGCTTCTCAATCAAAGTCCTGCTTCTCTTCAACCAGAAAGAGAACTGAAAAGTGATGTTTCTTGGCCCAAGGAATGCCAGCCTAGATTACCAAAATGATTACTTCACCTTTAATATTGGGTTCAATGGAGGGCTTGGGAAGGGAGTCACACACCATCAACCAGCAATGCTAAATTCCAGAAACAAACCCACAAGGCGGTTTGTCACAATCTCACACAGAATCATAGAATGGGTTGGGTTGGAAGGAACCTTAAACACCACCAAATCCCACCCATCCTGCCAAGGGCAGGGACGCCTCCCACTGGATCAGACTACCCAAGGCCCCATCCAACCTGGCCTTGAACACCTCCAGGGATGGGGCAGCCACAACTTCCCTGGGCAACCTGTTCCAGTGCCTCACCATGCTCATCGTGAAGAAATTCCTGCTTATGTCTCATCTAAAGGTTCCCCTCTCCAATTTATAGCAACACAATCTCAGAGCTTCTGTTCCTCAACTGCCTAGGGTAGTTTGGAGAAAGAGGCAAGAATTCAGCATACCTGAAGACAAAAGACCCATCCAAACAAGATGATCGGTCAAGTGAGTAAAGAAAATTTAGAGAGTAAACATTTAAAACTATTTGGATGAGGGGACAGAACCAGTAAAGCAAATCAATTGTGATCAATGCAGTTAACAGAAGATGTATTTTTACCAGTGAGTTTATCTACAAAGCACTTGTAACCCAGATTAGACCTTTGATTTTCTACTCTTTACCTATGACTGTTATGCTACAGTGGAAGAAACAAATAACCCCCCACTCCTCAAATTGTAACACCATGTGGTACTTCACAGAAAGTTAGGCTACAGGGGATCTGGTGACAACTGATGTGGAGAAGGCCGACACAACTCAACAACTTCCTTGTGTCAGTTTTCACTGGCAGTTCCTCTTCCCACATCTCACTAGGGAGGAAGACATTTTTTTTTCAGGAAAAACTGAACTGTCTAGCACTACAACAATGGACTTCATTCAGGATAAAAACAAACAATGTGATCAATGTTATCCTTGTAGATAACTATGTTATTGTCATTCTCTGCTCCTGGAAAGGATGACAGGACATGCTGAGCGGCACCCACTTTATCTGGAATACCTGCTTCATTCCCACCAGACTGTCTACACTCCCCTTACCCGAAGGAACCAAAATTATTTCAAGCGTGTCTTTTTAATCCCATTTGGGACAGTACCCTCTCCCTGTACTTACCCACCACTGGACCCTTTCCCTAGAACTATCACTGTGGTAAAGAGCATGACTGAGGAGCTTTGAGCAGATAGCATTATCATTCTTCTAGCAACGACCTACCCATGCTTCCTGTAAGAAGCACAACCAGGGCCACGCCATGGTTCTGAGACACTTTCTTGCCTTTGCTGGCCAGGTTATCCTAACAGGTTTTGATGTAGCTTTTGTAATAATCCACTTGTTCCTCATAAAAATGTAGCTTTGGAATTCAAGGCACTGTAGGTCTGCTGCATGTTTACCAGCTCTGTTTTTCTTCCCTGACGGTATCAATGCTGGTTTTGGATATCCTATGTCACAGAGGAAGACAGGCAAAGACTTAACAGTCATTTGAGCTCTCCAGCTGCTCAAGCACAGGGCAGAGAGTATTTGAAACACACCATTTGGTTTTGTTCAGTCTTGCTTCATCCTACAAGCTCAAGCCCTCCATTGCACTTGACCCAGGTTGTAAGTGTCACCACTTCTTCCCCCTGCTGACTACTTTTGGAACTAAACCATCTCTGCACAGCACTTCATTTGAACCTCTTGCTGCTTTCTCAAACTTCAGTGTTGTCCTAGTCACAATGACTACAGTGGGCACCAACAGCTACACAAATTAAAGGAAGGCAGCAAATTTTGCCACTGCTGGGTAGGAAAGCTATGTTACAAATCAAGCACTACAGCAGCGTACAAACTTACCACAAGAAATAGGAAAAATTATCACTAAGAACAATACTACCACCCATACAAATTAAAACATCAGGCTTATTGGCCACCAGTTAATTTCACCTATAATGACAGGGAAGGACAAATCGAAACCTATGTATTCACAATTCAAAGGGCAAAGTGTTAGATATTTTCCCTATTTTAATATTAGGGAACATCCATCAAGATACAAGAATCAGACCAATAGGACACAATGTTTGAGCAAAATATAACAATAACACAGTGAAATGATGGAGTTAGTACTGAAACCTGCATCCCAAAAGAACAACTAGGATGTATTTGTGAAAATACGATAACTTAAAGATCTGTGCTTAGACACAGAGGACAGTACATGTACCTTTGAAATACTTCCCTCAGGATGCGCTCAGTCACAGATATATTATGTAAAGAGAGGATGTGCCTGTATGTAGTCGTGCTAATGCTAGTATGAATACTTGTGAAGAAGAAACAAAGGCAACTAACTTCTGTGTTTATAATTTTACCAAAATACAATATCTTAATTTTCACTATTGTACTCCTATAACCACCTCTCAGTTAATATCTGACAACGTGTGCCACTGAGCTCCCTGTCTGCAGCTTTGGGAACGTGCTGGGAATAACCCCCTCATGGCTGTACTCCGGGGGCATTTCCAGGCTGTGCGTCCATGTGAAGTTGAAGATGTCATACTGGACCAGTCTGGGCAACTTCATTATAGAGAAAAATTCAAAAGAAAGAAAAGGAAACCCCTCCTGAAACTTCTAATCAGTCCCAGATCCACCTCTCGTTCGCTTTCTGTGTGGTTCTATCATGTGTGCCACTGCTCCTGCCTCTGCCTGTCTCTCAGTTTAATATTTCTACTCATTTTGCCCCGTGTTTTCTGGCTGTGTGATCCCTCTGCCGTAATTTCCATCTCCTCATCCAGTTCTGGAGTCCCAGGGGTTCCCTGCAGGAGGGAGACCTGGTGCGGGTGTAAACGTGGGGCAGGGACGGAGGGGAGAGAACAAGTGGAGAGAGCAGTAGAGACACCACAGGGTTTGATGGTGACTGGGTCCCCCTCAACACAGGGTTTAACAGGGACTGGGCCCCCCCCCCACCACCACCACCATGGGGCTTTACGATGTGAAAATTTATTGAGAAGTTTTGCTGCAGCTGGTTTGTATGTTTAATTATCTCATCATATAAATCTGTCTTAGGCTAAGAGACAGCCTGTCTTAGGGCTGTGAGAATGTATCAATGTGCTCAGTGGCCTTGTAAGATGCTGCTGTCTCTCTCTTTGTCTAGAAACCAGAGACGCAGCCAGCAAAGAAGCTGTCTGGGCTGGAGGAGATTGGGGTCTCTGTGCCCCGTAGAAGAGTCAGCACAGGACCAAAGCTTCCCACGTCCTCCAAGGTGCTGCAGGAGCCCAGACAGCACCTCCCTGCTGTGCCTGGAGTCAAGCCACCTGCTCCAGAAGGCTCCAGGCTGGCTAAATTGAAGAGGTCCCTGTTGACCGGTGGCGCTGTGGAGGGGAGCAGCTCCACATCACCACCACTAGCAAAGAAGCTGGCACTCTCTGCAAAAAAGGTGAGTCTGACTTTCTGCCCGGTCTTCAGTCGGCACCTTCTGATTCTTCTTCTACCATGCCCCACTTCCCTCACCCAGTCTGTCTGTCCCGTTTCTCTGGGGTCCCCTTTTTGATTTTCTCCTCTTGGGTCATGGAATCCTCTTTTCTTTAGACCACCAGATTTTTATTCCTGTCCATAACTACAGGGCAGAACTCCGCAAGCAGCGAGCAGAGGTGACCACTACACAGAACCTCACCCACAGCTTCCCGAGCAGATCCAGCCCACGGACACCACTCACGCTGACTCCACTGCCCAGCCTTCTGGCAAGTTGAGGTAAGCAATGCCAGTTGCTCCCAGGCAGCAGGGCCAGTAGCAATCTTCAGATACTCCATGAAGCAACTGCCTGGCACGGCAGCTGGCTCGAGGAGTGATCTCGGCAGCCGGCTCTCCTGTTCCCTGGGGCTGGCAGGGCTCGCTCTGGATCCCAGAAGCAGGGCGCTGTATTTGTTAGCACAGGGCGGGAGGCAGCTTTGCAGGCCCTCACCATGTACCGGTGTCCCCTGGGACCAGGAGGCACCAGCCTGGTTTAGGTCTTGCTCTGGGTTTTCCTTTGTAACCTTTGCCATCAGCACGTGCTGCAGCAACACTCGCTCCTTCCTAGCCCCCCGTGGGACAGCGTGTGCTCCGGGCGCGGGGCAGGTCATCGTGTGTGCTTGCAGCTGCTGCCCTAGAGCAGGTTCTAATTCAGATTTTGTGGCTGAGATGGCAGATGTGCGGTGCTGTGCTCGTGCATCTTGGGATGGTGAGGAAAAGAGGGGCTCCCACTCAGGACCTGGCTTTAACACCATATCTGCATCTTTTCCAGTCTTTCAGCCCATCTTCATCTGCGCTCAACCTGCCGAATACAGAAACACCTCCTCTGAAAATTGTCATCAAATTATCAACCCTTCAGGTGCTCAGCTCCCCCCTGAAAAAGCGCCACCATGAGGCAGATGGCAGCCCTCATTCTCCATCTGTCAATGGCAAAGGTGACACCTCCAGCCCGCCCAGAAAGAAGAGGTGCACACAGGGGGACTCGGTGTCCCTCACGGGGGAGGAGGCAGGCAAGAGCCCCAGTGGTGGCCAGGAGGAGCCAGGCTGCCCAGAGCTGGGTGCAGAGCACAAGAAGAAGAAGAACAAGAAGGAGAAAAAGAAGGAGAATAAGAAGAAAAAAAGGAGAATCGAGTCAAAAGAATGCTCTCCTGGGGTCTGTTGGTCCTCGGGCAGATGAGAGGCTGAGGTCTGTTCTGTCTCTGCAGCAAAAATATGTGCCTGGCAACACCAGGCTGGCGATGGAGCCAGGGTCTCCAAGGCTCTCCAGAGCCCCAAGCCAAACTGTGGGGCCAGCACACCACCTGGGAGCTGCAATGCATCCCATGTAGCGAAGGAGCTACTTAAGGACACCGTGAACAAAATCTACGTCTGTGCCATCCCTGAAGTTCGTATGCCTCGTCAGCCTTCTCGGGGCAGCGTGTCCCCTCAAATGAATGGGAGAGGCGATGCCACAGCTGGAGAGATGCCGAGTTGCCTCCTCCCTGGACAGCAGTGTAGGTCCAGTCTTCTGGCTGTGGGGAGACAGAAAACCCTGTGCTCTGACCCCAGGACACCTCCTGCCTTTGCGTAGGTAAAGAAGACTAAATTTAAATGAGTGATGAAATGGACTAGGAAAAAAACATTTGCCTGCCAGCAACTGAAAAACCAGCAGTCGTTCTGAAGCAATACTAGCCTGCCAAGGGAGCCAGCCTGAGATATCGGATCTGAGCTCCTGCTCCCTGCCCGCTTCTGTCCGTTGTTCATTCTCTCCACCTCCCATGTGGACAGGGCTGGTACCCACCGCCCTCCCCGCTCTTTGAGTTGTAATGCAGTTTTTTTTACCCCCCGCTGTCACCACCCCTTCCCTTGCCCTTCCTTCCCATTCCCTGCCTCTCCCACCCTCCTTTCGCTCTTCACCATGTCCTTTTGCTCTTCGCTGTGTCCTTTCATGCTTCGCCACGTCCTTTCACCCCTCGCCTTGTCCCTTCACCATGTCTCTTTCCCCCTCCCCGTGTCCTTTCCCCTTGCCGCGCCCTTTCACGCTCTCCATGTCCTTTCCCTGCTCTCCATGTCTTTTCCCCGCTCTCTGTGTCCTTTCCCTGCTCTCTGTGTCCTTTCCCCCTCTCTGTGTCCTTTCCCCTTGCCATGTCCTTTCCCCGCTTCCTCATGTCCTTTCCCCCTCACCATGTCCTTTCACCACTTGCCATGCCATTTCACCCCTCACTGTGTCATTTCACCCCTCACTAGATCCTTTACCCCCCTCACCATGTCTTTTTGCCACTTGCCGTGTCCCCTTGCCTTGCCACGTCCTTTTGTGCTCACCATCTCCCTTTCCTCTCACTATGTCCTCTCCCCTCGCTATGTCCCTTTGCCACTTGTGTGTCCTTCCCCCTTGCCATGGACTTTCCCCTTTCCATGTCCTTTCCCCTCACAGTGTCATTTCACTCCTCGCCATCTCCTTTCCCCCCTCCCCACATCCTTTTGCCCCTTGATGTCTCCTCTCCTCTCACCACCCCCCTCTTCCCTCTCCCCTCTCCCCCCTTTCCATGGCCCCAGAGATGGCGGGGATAGAGGAGGACGGCAGCTGCGGTCAGTGCGGGGATGGGGGAGCCCAGGGACTTGGGGCCAGCACTGCTGGAAGCTACAGACCTGCTGCCTGTGGCATCACTCCTGCCGGGTCATGGCCCTGCAGCGTTGTCCCTGCTGGGCTCTGGGACCTGCTGCGTTGCTCCTAGCAGGTCATGGAACTGCCGCCTGGGGCATCAGTGGTGCTGGGCTTGGGGACCTGCAGCATCGGACCTGCCGGGCTTTGGGACTGGCTGCCCGCAGCATCAGGGCTGCCAGACTCAGAGACCTGTGGCATCGCTGCTGCCGGGCTCTGGGACCTGCTGCCAGTGCTGTTGGTGCCGCTGGGCTCTGGGCCCTGCTGCCGCTCCCCCTTTGTGTTCAGCTGCTGCCTCTGAGCGCTGGCAGAGTTCTGCAGGGGAGGCTCGTGTCGATGGTGTCGGCTGAACAAACCTCTCTGGGTCGTGGGCGCATCTGCCTGGTGCAGGAGCACCCGGGCTGTGCCCAGGGCCTGCTCGCAGGGTGGGCCGAGCAGGGCGAGGGGGTGAGGGGTCTGCAGGTCCCCTCTCTCATGTGGGTGCAGTTTGCTTTCCTGCTTTTCTGCCTCCTCAAAGCTCACCCATCATGTGGGGTGAGTGGCCAGTGCTTGGAACTGGTGATGTGAGAGACCAGTGCCCTGGGGCACCTTCCCAGCCTGTCCCTGCCACCAAGGGCACCCACTGGCCTCCTCTCTCTTGCACCTGCAGGGCTGGGCTCTGCCCCTCACACCCTCTGCAGCGTGTCCTCCCCCTGCATGGTCACACAGCTCAGCCAACACTGGTGGTCTCCTCTCCCCGGCACTTCCCAGCTCAGCCCAGTCCCTCCCAGCTCTCCCCACAGCCCTGATTCCTCTCCAGCCCCACAGAGCAGCCCAGTCTGCGCTGGCCCCATGGCGGTGCCCACCGCAGGGTGCAGCAGAGCTCTGGGCTCTCCCCACAGCCCCAGTCCCTCTGGATGGCACGGCAGCTGCTGGGGGGCAGAGGTGGGTCTCAGTCTCACCCGCAGCCCAGGGCTGGAGGCTTGACCTGGAACAAGGACATGGAGAGCAGTGGAAATCCAGGACTCCTGATTTCAACCCCAGCAGATGCCACCACAGCCTAACTGCTCCCCCTCTGTGCCAGCCCCTCTGCCCAGTCTGGGATAGGAGTCTGAGCTCAGCAGCAGAGCACCCTGGCCCACAAGAGGGCTTGCAGGAAGAGTTTTCTTTTTCTCATGGATTCTTCTCTGCAGGCACAGAAATGCTCCCTTGCTCTTCCGCAGGGACATCCCTTTCCCCAGGGAAGCCTGGCTGCCAGTCCTGGTTCCCTCTCTGTGCAGCCCACAAGGCCATTTCTATGATCAAGCTTCTAAGTTCGGGCCCTTCTATGTACTGACCCTTGTATGTCTCAACTCTTCCGGGAATATTCTATGACCTGACTCTCCTATCACCCTTCTGTTACCCGACCCCACCACTCTATGACCTGACCTTTCTAAGGGGTCTCACAGGCAATGAGCCAACCAGGTGCCTTCTGCTGTCCTGTCAGAGACACTGCCAGGTGGGAGCTCCAAAGCACAAATCCCAGCCATGAGTCAAGGTCTGACCTGTCAGCTGCTTCAGAAAGTGGAGACCTCACAGTCTCTTTCCCAGCCATGTTCCTGCTGCTGGCCTGTCCCCTCCAGACGCAGAAGTTACCTCAAAGCCCCCTTCACGGCCATTGCCTTCTTGCTGGATTATGGGTTCTTGAGACACACCTGGCCACATGATACCTTGTCCACCCAAGTTGATGGCAGGAAGGAACACCAGGGGAGGTTTAGGCTGGATATCAGGAGAAGGCCCCTTCACACTCAGGACATTCTACCATTCTTTATTTTTCCTACAAACAAACCAACACCTCTCTCCAAACAGCCTCAGCAATCACCTGAGACAATGCACACATCAAATAAAAATAGTTGTGGAAAAGAAACTTGTAGGGCATTTGAAAGGGACCTAACAGCCCCCCTCCCATTTTCCTCTCCTACTCCTTCTCTTTGGCTATGGCTGACCTGAAGAAGCAGTCTGGCATCTGGGCTGTTCCTCAGCAGCCTGGTCCATCTGCCTGGTTGTGCCATGGGAACGGAAAGGGCTTTTCTTTTTGAGGGTTGTCAGGAGACTGTTCCTTTTCAGGAAGACAGATAGTTCCATGTGTCCTTACTGAAGACGGACAGGGCACTTTTCCTTGGAGGACTCAGGGACCTCAGACTGGGAGGGGACTTCTGCCAGTTATTCCTGTAGATTGGAAATCTGTAAAGGAAAAGGAAAGTCATTTCCTCGAGTCATGGAAGAGGCCAGAAGAGTCTCTGGGTAGGAAAGGAGTCACAGACTGCTCAGAGACTGAGGTTGTTCTGATGAACATCCTTCCTGCTCACCAGCTCAAGAGCAGCCCCCATGCAGGCAAAGCAGAAGGAGATGCCCTCTCAGTTGGTCAAAGAAACCAGGCACAGCAAGAGAAATGCTCTGCTAGCTTTGCTCTTACAAGACAAGGGCAAATATTCTCTAAGTTCTCCAGACCAAGGCTCCCCCTACAGCCTTCAGGCACAGGAATTGCTGCAACAGCTTCGCTGGGTGCTCCGGAAACTCCTGTCCTGATCAGAAGTCAGGCTGGGAGGGAGCAAGCCCTGCTTAGAAGATCTGCTTCTCAGGGCTCTGCAATTTCTCTGGTCAGGCACCAAAAGCATTTCCATGCCACAACTGAACAGCTGCCAACCATTTTTTCTGCAGCCAATTCCATTCAGAATGAGGGAGGCACAAACAAGCCATCGACAACAGCCTTGAGGATCACACTTAGCCCATGTTTTGCCAAGGGACGCTCACCCTCTTCAGCCAGACTGGGTCACAGGTATGAAAACATAAACCCCATCTGGCCGAGAGATGCACTGGGCAGGGTCGGTCCGGGGCTGCTCTTTCCAGCTGTGGACAAAGCCCTTTTCTTGGGCAGATTTTGCAAATGCTTTTGGAGATGGATGTCGGTGTACAAACAAAATTCCCTGGCAATTGTCAGCCTCACAAGTGGCTTTCATGGCAGTTGGATGTGCTGGTAGCACACAAGGCTCTGGTTGTTTCCGAGAAGGATGTCCCATCTGCCCAATTGCTGCCCAGAGCTGAGCCCCCATGGGGTGAAGGCCAGCAGCAAAGTCAATATCGACCTCCTGGGACTGCCCAGGGAATCCGCTCCAGTGTCTGCCAGCACACAGCACAGAGATGTGGGCAGAGCTCAGGCTGTTGGAACACCCTCCTGTCAGTCCTGAGTGCTGGCAATGCCTCAGAAGCTCCGGAGGAGCCACAAACACAGCCCTGCACATCCTGGGCAAGGAAAGAGCCAGAAATACCAGACCGCGCCTGCCTGGGGCCGGGCGGGCATCTGTCAGGCGCTACTGGCAGGCAGCTGGCCCAGGAGCATCCAGGAGCTCCCTGAGGGCACGGCTTCCCCAGCAGCACCAACCCTGGCAGGATTTACCTGGCTCTGCCCTTGGAGCTGGAAGGAGGCCTTCTCCGCCTGAAGCTTCTTGCATTCCCCCTCCAGATCCTGCCACCATGTCTGGAGCTGCTGCTCTCGCTGATCCAGCCTGGCCTCCTTCTCTGACACCTCCTTCTTCCAGGCTTCTCTTTCTTTCTCCTTCCTCCTCTCTGGGGAGGGACTGGACATTGTCAACCCTGCTGGCAGCAGGGAGGCTCAAGTCTCACTCTCTCAGCATTCCTCTTTGGCTGAGATGGGCAGCCTTGCAGTAACACAGCCTGTTGGTCTGGCTGATGGATCTTTCTCTCTCCCTTCTGCCTCCTGCCCTTCTTTGGGGCTCTGTGCCTGTTTCTTCAGATGGGAGTAGATCCACCAGCACCCAACAAGTCCCACTGCTCCAGGAACAGCATAGAACAGAATGTTTCAAAAGTGTGAACCCATGATACAGAGCCTCACTTGATCCCTAGAAGGAGAAACAGAAACTATGGTCACAGGGAAGGGAACGGGAAGCCCAGAGTTCCATCAATGCCCTCAGGTATTTCTGTCAGCATGAAGAGGCTGGTTTTCCAGATGCTCTGGACATCCCCACCTTTGCTCCACCCACAGGACTTGCAACAGGAGCCTCAGCTGAGACCAGGGATACCTGGACGCTGCTCACCAGGGCACTCATCAATCTCACCTCACCTTGATGCTTAAAACAATTCCCCTCCTTCCTGGGAGTGATCCCTGCTGCCAGCTCACGGGGTCACAATTCCTGCAGGACCAACCCTACGAGCTGTCTCACAGCCGCACCACAAACTGATGTTCATGGAGCTCCCGTCATTCCCCTTACACCCAGCAGTGAAAGGTGTCTCCAGAAAGCAGTAGGGTCAGGAATGCTGGTGGCATCACATAAGGCAGAGGTATAGCAGCTCCACAAACCCTGGACAGTATGTCTCGTGGAGGAGGGTAGTTCCTGATGAGTCTGAGTAGCTGCTGTACCTCCTCCTGGCATTCCAACTCTCGTGGCATTCCCCCAGAAGATGACGTTACACGTAGAACTAGAATGGGTTAGGTGTGTGCTTCATCAAAGTACATACCTAGCAAACACCTGCAGAAAGACATATTTGAAAACCAAAGCCTCCCACCACAAAAGGCAGTACTGCACCAGAGGGAAATCCGCAGACTCTGTCTTGGGAGGGTGGAAGAAACTCTGGCAGAACAAAGCTGGCAAGCCTTTTCATGCCTGGACAGCGATCTCAGACAGTCTGCAGAATTCCCTCATAAATGAACTGAGCATCACACACCCGTGTGAACGTAGTCTGCCTGGGCTCACCAGTGCACCAGCCCAGGAGCCAGCATCACCACAGGCTGGAGGAGATCCACCAGAGGTATGTCAGGGCTACAAATGACACGAGAACAGGAGCCTCCCCTCTCAGAAGGTGGCACTGCTGCTGCCCCAAGGACAAGCGAGCTCATTCACCAGCCAACAGTGCAGCCAAAGTGCAGAGTAAGGCTGATGCGGGCTGACCATCACACTTTATGTGCAGATCCCAGCAGAAAAGGCTAAGCTGAGTGCAGCGAGCCCATCCAAGGGAGCTGCCTTTCAGAGCTAGGGTAGCAATTGGGCAGGTAGGTCCTTGCCCCCTGTTGACTTCTGCATTTCAAGATTTGGCACAGTTTAGGCAAGGTTTCCCCATTTCCTTTTTGCCCAGTAGCCCAGAATTAGAATGTCTTTAAGGATTAAAGTCTAAATAAGGCAATGAAGGGAATATTCTTACAGATACATACACAAGAAAGTCAGTGGCTATGGTTCTTCAGCAAGTCTTCTTTTGTCAAGGCATACACATCTTCTGGTTCAAAGAGTGTCTTTTAAAATTGTTCTATTTTTCTCCTTCCAGGACACGGAAGAAAGCTTGAAGCAAGCGAGACCCCTGGAGAGGCAAGACAAAAAAAGCCTTAGAAAAGGAACATAACACCAAGGTATCCATCCTTATTGCTCTACGCTTATTGCTTACATCTGTACATTTAAATGATTGTCTTCCCACAGTACCTTTGAAAAGCAAGTTCTTTGAGAGTCAGCTAAGAGTACTGGTCTGCGTTTGTCAAAAGTTTAGAGGAGAAGCTGGTATCCCAATGAAAACAAATGGATAGCAGAGATTTTCTGATCATTGGAGGGAGAATCCTTTTAGGAACTCCCAGACAGTCATCAATCCCAACCTATCCAACTTTCTATCAAACTGCATTTGTAGTGTATGGAAACTCCTGTCTCCAAGCTGAAGTGAAGTCAAGTCAGGCTGCTCATTTCTTCACATTTTGTTCTAAAACATTATTCTCTAGAGTGCTTGTGAAATTGTAAAAGGGGATGGAAGTTGAATGGAAATAAATTTAAGATATCAGGAAGATTTCTGACCATAAGATCATTGTGAAATGTCCTAAAGGTTACTTGTGAAATACTGCATGGATGCTGTACAGTATTCAAATACTCATAGTGGCTGAGAACCAGCTGTAAGAGCCAACTCTGGGTATTGCAAGGATTTGAACTAAGGGATTCTCAAAGACACCTTACCTTTATATAAGTGTGGATGCAATCTTTTGAACATATCCACATACTATATTTCAAGAAGTCTATTTTTGTTCAACTTTGATCTTATAAAAAAGAAAAATATTGTTAAATAAAAGTTATTTTCAACAGAAGAATAATTTTCAAGTTTATAGTATCATATAAGCTCTGTAATTTCAGATAAGATAGAAATGGTTTCATTTAATGAGAGAGATCATCTCAAAATTGAACTAGTCTGGAAATGCCATGTTTGATTTGTAAATTGTTTTAGGACATCCTGTTACTCTTTACTGGTGTTGTACAAAGCCAGAATAATATTGTGATTAACCAGCTCTTATTTAGGAAACTGAAAGAGGCACTGGATAACAGGATGTGCTTTCATTTCTTAACATGGCATTCCCAGCTGATCAACATGCAATAGCTGCCTATTAAGGGTTTCACTGCTGTGTTAGAATTTTTGGGACAGCAAGATGGGAAAAATATTTTTTCTAGTTTGATTTTCTTAATTGATAAAGCACTGTTTTGTCCTTCTGTTGTTTAACGCCTCTGCAGAGCCACACACAGCCCTCGGATACACAAATAGCCATGGGAGTTTTGAGTTCTGCTGCTTCACTTTCTTTTACACAGTTTGCCCATGCAGACTTGAGAATGGCTGGCAAACAGAGAGAAGAAGAGGTGATTAGTTCTTGTCCCATTGTTGTTTTCTCTCTCTAGAGAAACCTGTTGTTTTTCAGGTTCAAGATGAGCTTGGCAAACATTTAATATTTGTGGGTGATGAGGACCTGAAGGAGAAATTGGTGGAAGTTGATGAAGATGACAAGGATAGAACTTTGGGAGACATCTTTGGAGACCAACCAGGTATTTCCTGGGGAAATACAACACTGAGTGTTAATCCTGAAAATTCCTTAGGCGTTAGGTCAATTCAGTTAAGTCTAGGCCATAGCAAGTTTATTGGATGAGCTCTCATGTTGAAGTATCACATCCTATCATAATATTGCTTTGTCTTTTCCTTCCACTTAGAGTCCGAAGGTATTGATGATACCAAGGAAAACAGAAAGCATTGGCAAGCCAAAGCCCCTCCCAGATTGCCGAATGTATTAACTGATAGTGATGTCACTTCAGTGGGTCCTACTCTGGCTGAAAAGGAACTTGGTAAGAAAGATTTGAGGTTTGTTGATTGAAAGTGGATTGCTGCTAACCCTCAGCCTGACTGCTTATAGACCTCTGCCAATCCAATTCTGCAGTCAATCATTCACATGCTTTGGCAGGCTTTTAATTGCAGAGCTTCCTAATAAATGAGGTTTTGGGATGTGTTCAACCAAAGAATGCAGTCATTGTTTCCCCTCTCTCTAATACGTCAACCACGTTGTGCTGCTCATATGTCTTGAGAGTTTTATAACTCACTCTGTGGCCTGGCTAACAAGGGTTAAAATGCCAGTCTACACAACTAATCAACACCACTTTCTTGGGCTTTGAGGTGATGAAACATGAGAAATGTGTCAGTTGGTGGCCAAGAGCACTCCAGAGTGTGCTGGAGCTGTGCTTTGCCCCTCCACATACACCAGGGCTGCTCCACAGTCACAAGTGTATCCTCCACACACGTGCCTACTCCTTCTCAGAAGCAGCTCATTGCTCTGTTCCTTACAGCACCAGTGCATCTATTGCGAGGCAGCCCCGTGTCTCCAGTGACCAGTTGCTGCAAACAAGGGGCTGTTCTTGTATGGTCCGACACTCTGGAGACACAGCAAGAGCCTGGAGAGTTTGCCTGGAGAGGGAAGACACAGCAGAATGTTGTTAACATGAACTTTCCTCTTCATTCTGCCTTAGATGAACAGGCATAGGGCACAAGAGAAACAGCAACACCTTTGAAGATATTTCAGCCCCATGAAGCCAACCAGGTTGAGACCAAGGACTGCTGAAGGATCCTGCACCTGTCTATTGCAGGCCTAATAAGCACTGATTTGAGATTATCCTGAATTAAGCCTTGTGTAAAAGTACTTTCATGACAGAGAGCCCAAACTAATTTTTATCCATAGTATCAATCAGACAACATACCTATTGATAATTCACTGTTCCACAAGGGGAAAAATCTCTAAGCATTCCAGAATTACACAAAATGAAGAAAAAAGTGTCCAGACTAGAAGGTGTGACCCTGACAAAAAGCTACAGGAGAACCTTCCTGTTCTTCAGGTGAGCATCTGCTCCTGCCTGAGGACATCTTGGAAAGGAGGGAGCAGTGGAAACAACCTCGGCCACAGCAGAGCTGTCTAAGGGCTCCTTCACCCAGCTTGGAGATGAAGAAGATATGATGTTTCTTACTGTTTATTACTTTGCATACACTTTGATAGACAGCTAACATAAAACTACAAGAATGTTTTCCTTCCTCTCCAGAAGGGAGATTAACTATAATGCTTCCTAAAGAAAACAAGGAAGAGGATTCAGAAACATATACTGCTGCTGCTGTTGCTGAAGGCAGACTTGAGTCAGGAGCAGGTGATGAAGACATGTAAGTCAAGCACCACACATCTGAACAGCATTCATGAAATGACAGGTTGCATTCATAAACAAAGAAAACTTACCTGTTTTACAGAGTCTGCCAACTGAACTTTCTTTTCTCTGATTTACTGTGTCACATAACAATGCTGTCATTCAAAATGTTACACAGAAATATTAACATGGTTTTGCAGCTCCTGTTTTCTTCCCTTATAAAAATATAGGGAAACAATCACACAGAGAAAGAAGAAACAGCTCATCTGATGTGTGCAGCTTATATATTCTTTAGAAAGCATTCCAAAAAACATCCAAGGCAAGGAAAGGAGAAAGTCTTGTAACAAAGATACATCAAATTCTATTGATTCTCTTGTTTCACTTGACAGAAATTTTGAAGCTTCTGCAGATGAACCTGGACATGACCTGGAGGAATCTCTGGAGAAAGTGGCAACAGCTGCAGCAGCAAGAACCAGAGAGTGTCCCATCCTTTCAAAAAAGAAGGATCAAACAGCTGAAGAAAAGATAAGTTCACCTCACCAACTGCTTGGAATAGCCAACAATTTAGAAAAGAACTGTTGGTCATTTCCTGCTGAGAACCTGAAGGAGAAATTGGTGGAAGTTGATCAGGATGACAAGGATAGAGCTTTGGAAGAACTCTTTGTATACGAACCAGATATTTCCTGGGTAAATGCAACACTGTGCATTAATGCTGAAAATTCCTTAGTCATTAGGTCAATTTGATTAATTCTAGGCCATAGCAAGTTTATTGGATGAGCTCTCATGTTGTAGTGTCACATCCTATCATAACATCGCTTTGTCTTTTTCTTCCACTTAGAGTTCGATGGTATTTGTTATACCAAGGAAAATAGAAAGCATTGGCAAGCTGGAGACCCTCCAAGACTGATGAATGTTTTAGCTGATAGTGGTGCCACTTCAGGAGGTCCTACTCCGGCTGAAAAGGAACTTGGTAAGAAAGATTTGGGTTTTCTTGATTGAAGCAAAACAGCATCTGCTCACGCCCATGGGCTACTTCCTAAGGCATTTGTTGTCCCTGGAGATCTTCTAGAGATCCACCATCCTGGCCCAGCTGATGCCCAGCTTTGTACCTGGGGACGGAACCATCTCTGCTCATCATGGTGTTGCTACTGTTTTCAGCACCTTCTGCAGGTGCAGAGGGTTTACTGCTGGTGACCACAGCCTGCAACCGTCACTGGGCTCTGTGCCACCCCCTGCTTGCTCCAAGACTTGTGAATTGGCCACTCTGTCCCCAGAGGGCAGCTGAACCTTTCCTTGGGGATTTCCCGTCATCTACAGGAATCGCTGCAGTCGTGTCACAGACAGAACCCTGTGGCCCCCGTGGAGTGAATGACTGCTGGGATTTCACCCCATTCCTGGTGCTGTCACACAGTGACACTGATGCTCCTGCCCTTTGCTTCCAAAACCTGCTTTTTAGTCCCCATCTTCCTCATCCTGTTCACGATCAACCTCTTTGTGTGTGTCAGAGTTGTCCCTGGATGGAACAGTCTTCCTATTAGGCGTGGGCAGACAGATCTCCACCTGCTTCTCTCACCTCACTAGGGCCACTGTTTTCTACAATGCTCTCATACTTGTCTGTGTGACACTTGGAGCAATCCTCCTGAGACAGTTTGACAAAGGCCTTCTGCACCATCCTTACAGCCCTGCACAATGCCCTCATCTAAAGCCTGGGGGCCAGAAAGGCTGAGGTGAGTGGAGCACTGAGAAAAATGTTCAGCAAAGCTCTGAGTTGCACAGAGAGCCCATGGGAGTCATGGGCCTGAAGAGAGCAATGAGAAGTCACTTCTGCTTCTCTTCTGAGCAGGACCTGGACAGGAGTAGGCTGAGTCCTGGACACTCGCCAGAAGTGTGGATACAGACAAGGTTTTTGGTGTGGAAATGCGCAGAGAGGTGCTGGTGGATCTCGCTGGCATTATTATGATGTTTCTTCCAAGTGTCTTGGAAAAGCCAAAGAGGTCAGGGAAGTTCCAAGGTCCTCATAAAAGGCAAATTTCAAACCCATCTTCAAGAAGGGCAAGGAGAAGGATTGGAAGAATGACAGGTTGGTCTGCTTCATCTCAGCCCGTGGAAATGGCATGGGGTTAATGGTCTTGCAGCAATCTCAAGGGGCTTGAAGGATAAGAAAGGGATTGCAGAACCCATTTGGAAGTGGGGGGGAAGGGCACAATGTGTATCTGGACATCTGTAAGTCCTTGAACATCTCCTTAGAGCAGAGTTTGGATGAGAGGGAATGGCCTCAAGCTCCGCCAGGGGAGGTTCAGGCTGAACATTAGGAAAAGATTTTTCACAGAAAGGGTTATTGGGCACTGGAAAAGGCTGCCCAGGGAGGTGGTTGAGTCACCTTCCCTGGAGGTTTTTAAGAGACAGGTGGACGAGGTGCTGAGGGGCATGGTTTAGTGTTTGATAGGAAGGGTTGGACTCGATGATCTGATGGGTCTATGATTTTATGATTCTATCTGGAGTGAAGAAGTGGATGATGTAGTGGGTGGGAAATTGAATGGACAGTCAGGAACAAAACCCCTGTCAGTGGTACAAATTTCTCCCTGGAGGCAGATATTCGCAGCACTCCTCAGTGATCAGCAAATGTCATAAAAATCATTAAAAGCCTGGCAATGCCAGAAATGAAGAATTTTCCAGCTCTTACATCGACTACTTTTTCCCCCCAGGCTTCCACATTTTCTACCATTTCCGTTCTGTGCACAGTTGTCAGTTGTTGGCACAGAGGCCATCACTGCCTCCAAGAATCCCCAGGAGGACGGAGGTTCCTGTGTGGGAAAGGTATCGCAGAAACCCTTCTGGTACAGGAGCGGAGTGGCAGGCAGGGAAGCTCTGGGATCGTGCAGGGCATCACCTTCCTCCAGTGCTGCTGAGCAGGCTGGGAGGAGGCCTGTCAAGCACAGCAGACGGTGCGTCCTCTTGGGTAAGGGCTGTGAGGTCACTTCAGACTGTCTGGGGGCAGGGAGAGAGATACTGTGAGGGCACGAAGGCCATCAGAAAGCTGCCAAAAATGAAGTCACACGTTGGGGAGTTAAGAAGGAGTCTGTGGAGAATGGGAGGAGGATTTGGGGGAGGGAGAGCAAGGTGAGCTCGAATCTCTGAGCCGTAACCTGCACATCCAGTCTGCAAAGCCCTCGTTTATGTGCTCTGGCCCCCCATCTGCAACCCCTCCAAACCCTTGCTTACTCCGTTTGGCTCCTCAAATAGAGCAGGTATCGGGAGGCCCCAAAGCAGTTGCATGGTGTTGGAGGAAGAATGCAAGGTGACCTTCAGCTGATCAGCTCACAGGCCACAAGGAGGAGATGGGTGGCAATGCTATGGTGTGGTGTGTTGCGTGCGCTTCAGGATCTCATGGACATGCAGGAGGCGCAACGCTCTGAGATCAATTCTGTGTCTTGAGTTGACAGAGCAGCAGCAGGGACATGGCTGGGAAAGAGGCTGTGAGGTCACTTCTTTGTCAAGCAGCTGACAGGTCAGCCCTTGATTCACGGCTTGGTTGTGTGCTTTAAGTCTCAAATCTGCCAGCATCCCTAGGAGGCCAGAAGGCACGTGGCTAACAAGTGAATCCCTATCCCTAAGTAGCTGGCAGACCCATCCAGGATGAGGGCTTGGATACGGATTGTCACATCCTTCACAGCTGAGGACCTGATGGGACAGCAGCAGGGAGATGGCTTGGTTATGTCTACTGGAGTAGCTGGAAGGCCAGGAGCAGGCACAGGGCTTGGAAGACCACGGTGAGGGAACTTCTGTTAGGTCACTTCATAGGCCACAAGAAGGCTGGTGGGCTGGGCTAATGTAAAGGAGAGGGAAGGGAATCAAATCTCTTGAATTTAAAAAAAAAAATAAAATGGAAACCCAGGTTTTTCCTGATTTGGAGGAATTGGTAAGAACTGGAGTGGCCCTAGAGGATATTGACCAGGATGTGGTTTGCAAGCTTTGTGGAGAGGGTGGAGGACCTGGTGTTCTTTAGCCTGGAGAAACAGACATCAGGCTCTGTTGTCATTGTCTGCAACAGCTTGAAGGGCTGTTCCTGACATAATGGTGCTTTTCTTGGGAGTGGGAAGAGAAGGCAAAACTCTACAAAGTGCAGCTTGGAAGGTTCAGACTGGAGGTGGGGAAAGGGAAATATCACTCAGAGGGAAGCGTTTGAGTGCAAGAGGTCCCTCCTAGGGAGCCTGGGTCAGCCCATGACTTTGTGTTCCAAGAAAATGCCAGCAATGGGTCAAGAGGCATCAGTAGAGATACAAAAATGCTGAGATGAGGACTGGATGGGGAAGCAAAAAGGGTGACCGCAGCCTGAAGGGAAAGAGGTGTGGGCATGGGGCAGGGTAAGACAGCTGCTGTGGAGATGGCCGAGACCCTGTCTTCCTTTCCATCTCCATCTCTTCCCTTACCCTGCCTGGGGAGGCCAGGAGGTGTTACACAGTTTCCTACCCTTGGCATTGCTCCACCTCCCATCCCACTGCCCTCAGGAAGAGCCGGGAGCCCCACGGGAGGGACAGGGTCTGCCTGCCCAGGGCTGGGGGCCAGGACTTGGCCTTTCTGCTTCACAAAGCGAACCCAGGCTTTTCTCAGCATCACAGCTGCCTGCACAGCGCCTTTGCCTGCCTGCAGTCACGGCCTCCAATTCTCAGCTCTAACGAGTCCCTGGGGAGGCTTTGTCAGGAACGATCTGCACTGAGACCAATTAATATTTCAAGGTCCTCTGGGTTCTGCTTTTGGCTTCTTGAGAGGTTTCTTCAATTTCCTCTAAGGAGCTGAAGTTCAAAGACTCAGCAGCAAATCCACCCTGGGTCTCATTAAAATACAGAAAGACTTAATGAGCTCTTTCTCTGCCTGGAGATTTCTTCAGGTCTTCAAGCCCTGTACAGATCCTTGCAGTCATTTCCCAGTGCGGTTAAAGAGTAAGATTTCAAAGTGCCCCTAAGAAAAATACGATTTATAATAAAGTTTCCATTTCATTCCTTTTCAGCTCAGAGAAGAGGTGACAGAACCTTCTCCAATGGGCATTGATGCTGAGTGGCTCCTCAGGAGGTCTGGGCAGCATGGAGAAGCAGTCCCTTGAGGTCTGACCCTGCAAGGACAGCCTTGCTCCTCCCCTCCCCAGACCCACCATTTCTGACAGTGACCACGTGGGACTTGCATCCCTTTCCCTTTCTATTCTCACAGCTTGGAGCAATCAGATCATTCCCTGTCACCTTCCTGGTATCCTGTCTAAGAATGGGAAAAAAAAAACCCACTGTGATTCTTGTGCTGAACTGTATTTCTAAGAGGAGCAGTGACACTGCAGTAACGAAGTCTCTCTCCCCAGGTGAGGGAGCTGAGAGCTCCTTGAGGGAGGGATCCTCACAGCCATTCACAGTGAGTATCTGGGTGTAGGACAATGCAGGTGCGGTTCCTGGAAGGATCTCCTGGGGAGAGCACATCCCCTTGCTCGTGGTGTCTGTAAATACAAATCTCTCAGTTTCTGTAGAGCAGAGGAGGAGGATATGCTGCAGATGAGGGACTTTCGCATTCAACCATCAGAAGGACAGAACACAACGGCTTCCTTTTCCTTATGGCTGTGGGGGTGAAAAGGTGGATCTGCACCTGTGGATGCTCAGGACTGTCCTTCCAAACAGGGTCCCTGTGTCCCAGTGTACTGGGACAGAGACTCTGCACCCGCGAGGGTCAGCACTCAGCCCATCAGGGCAGTTGATCACAGCGGTGTGGGGAGAGGCTGTGGGTGGAAGGAGAAACTCACAGCAAGGCTGGTTCCTTCTGCTTCCAAGAGGGTGCTGCAGGGGTCAGGGCTGCTCACATGTCTGGATCACCCTTAGAATATTTCCAAAGGTACGTCTCAAAGAGAAGGTGAAGGCAGGGATTGCTATAAAGGTAAGGAGCTTGCCTGAGACTGTGTTTCCTCTTTCCTTTTCCAGAGGAGTAGGAGGAGTGTGGGGGAAAGCAGAAGTAGAAAGGGAGCACTCAGTATTTAACAAGTCCCTGAGACTCCTGAACTGCAGCTCTGAGTGGTCACTAGGTCGACCAGGACCCTGGTAAAGTGCCATAGGAACTTCTCTACCTGTGGACAGCACCAGCATCCCCTCTGCTGGACCCATCAGGATTGTCCTGACCTGTCCTTTTCCACCTGAAATCAGGAACATGCGCCCAGGCAATGCCCTGCAAACAGGCAGGTTTGTGTAGGGCCAAGGGAAGTGGACAAAGATTTACATGTGGTTTGTATGTGCTGACAGGGAAAACACCTGGCACAGAGAAACATGTCCAAGGAGGAAAAGCACCAGGCAGAAGGTAAAAAAAGCATGGATTGAAACAGAACTTAAACCAGAGATGTTGTGGACGGGAGGGATTCAGAAAGTTTTGTGTGATCCCCTCACACATAGAGTCATAGAAAAGTCGGGTCATTTTAGGGTCGGGTTACAGAGGGACTGAAAAAGAGTCAGGGTATAGAATTTTTATAGAAGAGTTGACGGATAGAAGGGTAGGGTCAAAAGTGTTGTGTCATAGAAGAGTAAGAGAAAAATGAGGTCACTCAAAGTAGCACCATAGAAAACATTTCATAGAAGTGTCATAGAGGTGTTTGGTCATGCAAGGGTCAGGTCACAAAAGGGTGAAAGAATGGTCAGATCATAGAAGTGTTGGATCAGAGAAGATCTGGGTCATAGTACTGTTAGGTCATAGAAGTGTCAGGTCACAGAAGGGTCACAGAAGCGTCAGGTCATAAAAGAACTGAGTCATAGAACAGGATCATAGAAGAGTTGGGCCATAGAATAACAGTAGGGCCACAGAAGAGTTGGGTCAAAGAAGGGTCATAGAAAAGGTGGATTATAGAAGAGTAGACTGACAGAAGAGTGACAGAAGAGCTGGGTCACACGAGCCAGTTCAACGTAGAGTCCCAGAAGAGTCGAATGATTCAGCAGTTGGGTCTTAGAAGACTTGGGTATCAGAAGGGTGATAGGAGAGTCAAGTCATAGAATATTTGTGGAAGAGTTGGGTCAAACGAGTCAGGGCATAAAAGGGCCTGAACTTAGAAGGCTGGGTCATAAAAGTGGCCTTGTGGCTTGCACAGAGAGGGAACCAGGACTGGCAGCCAGGCCAGTCTGCAAATGCTCCCCTGGGGATGTCCTGGAGAAGAGCAAGTGCTCTGCAGCCTGCCATAGCCTCACACACCAACACTCTTTCACTGTGCACTGGTGTTTTCATCTCTGAGCCACTTCCTTGGTCACATTCTTAAGAGAAACTTAAGCAGAAGATCTAAACCTTCGGTCTCTGCCCTGAGGAGATGCCATTGCTCTATGGAAAGGCTTCTCTGGAGGCAGCTCTGTCACACAAGCTGTCACTGCCTGTCCCAGCACTGCCACGCAGCACCACCTTCTCCCCACCCCGCCCCCCCACCTCTACGCAAACCTTCCTGTTTGCAGGGCACAGCTGAGAACATGTTCCTGTTTGCAGGTGGAAAAGGGCAGGACAGAAGTACCCTGATGGGTCCAGCAGAGGTTCTGTCGGGGCTGTCCACATGCAGATGAGCAGCTGGAGATGCTTTAGGAAGCTGCAGTCAGACCTATTTATTGGCCACTCAATGTTTCTGCTCAGGAGTCTCAGTGATTTGTTCAAACATGAGACCCACTTTTTCAGTTTATCTCCCTCCAATTTCCTAAGTGCAGGGAACTGAAAACACTGACTCAGGAGAGTTCCTTATCTTTAGCATAATCCCTGCCTTGATCTTCCCCTTGAAATACCTTCTTAGAAATGTCCTGATCTGTAGGCGTGAGCAGCCCTGGCACATTCAGCACCCTGTCAACAGCAGAAGGACCCTCTGCTACCAAGAGTTACATCTCCCACCCACAACTTCTCCCCACAGTGCCAGGGGAAGCTCCCCAGGCAGGCTGAGTGCTCACCATGGCCAGCAGCAGAGTCCTTGCCCCGGTACGCAGAGCCTGGGGGCAGGGACCCTGCTCTCAAGGACAGCCCAGGGCACCCCTGGCTGCACACCCAGCTCCACTCTCTGATCATATCCCTGGGGGAAGGCAGATTCCATGCCCTGTCCCTCTGGCTGTGCAGCAGCAAAGCCCTGCTCCAAACCAGGTCCATTTTCTCCAAATAAAGCCTCCACTGGGATTTGGAGATAGGCAATGCCAGGGGCAAGACTCTGGAAAAACACCTCCTAAGAATGGACAAGGAGGCAATGAGGCCCCAGGGCTGGAAGGATTTGTCATCTCCTCATAGGCATCCATGGCAGAGACGCCAGCCATCACCAAAGTCAGGAAAAGGCTGCTCTGGTAGGGAGCTTTCAGCTTTGACACATCTCTCTGTCCTCTCCACAACACGCTGTCCCACAGTGTTGCATCGCCTGTGCCTCTTGCCCTGCAGGCTGCAGTCGTCTCCCTGGCTGCCCAACCCTGTTGTCACCTTCCTTTGCTCTTACTTGAAAAACAAAGCTCTAGGCTGATCCAGACTCCTCCTGGGTGACTTTTGTCACCATAGCACTGCTCTTTGAGGGACATTTATTTCCCCTCATGTCCAGCCTGGACCTCCCCAGCTACAAGTTTTAGCATTATTTCTTTCTCCTGCCATTTTACACTATGAAGAAAAGCTTCACCATCTCTGAAACCATCCTTGAAGCACTCCCAGGCGAATCCTACAGTGTCTGCTGTCTCCACACCAACGAGCCTGGAGACCACTCGTCACATGCTTGAGGCCTCCAAACCCCATCTTGGGAGGTCTCTGGGCACTCTCCAGGGTGTTTGCATATGAAATCATAGTGGTCACAGGCCAAGAAAGACTTTTTACCAAGGTCTGTAGTGGCAGGACAAGGGGCAATGGCTTTGAACTGGAAGAGGGGAGATTTAGACTGGATGTAAGGAAGAAATATTTTACAATGAGGGTGACAGCAGGAGGGTGTGAGGTCTCGTCACTGATGCTCCCCACGGCCGTGGGGTCAGTGCAGAGCAGCTGTGTCCATCAGAGGGGATCCTGGTAACAGGAGCTGCCCAGCACGGTGCCTGTGTAGCCGAAGGAGCAGCCCTTCAGGCAGTCGGGGTTGGTGGCTCAGGGGCTTCGCGGGGCTGTGCCAGTCTTGGTGCCAGGAGGAAACCAGAAACTTCCTGCCTGGGTGCTGCGGGGGAAGCGCGGCGAGCGCTGCGAGGCCACGGGGGCTGTGGTTTGTGCACCTGCAGGCTCCAGCTCCCGATCTGCCCGCGGGGAATAACGGCCCCTGGGTGACAATCTGAGAAGCAGGGACATGGCTGAGCCTTGGGGCAGGACAGCTGCTGCCAGGGCAGGGACAGGTCCCATATCCAGCTCCTGCCAGGGCCCAGCGTGGGGCTCTGTGGGGAGGGATGAGCAAGCCAGCACCCCTGGGAGGGAGCTCTGCCCCTGGTCGAGGCCTTTTCCCAGGAGCTGCTCCCAGCACAGTGGGGCTGGGCCAGTGACAGGGGCTGATTCCTCTCCATTCAGACACAGACCCCGTCCTAACCCAGCTCCACGGCTCCCACAGCTCAGGTGCAGCTGGATACGCGCCTCTTGGGTGCTTGGATGGGCCCAGTGTAGGAGAGGCTCTGTGTGCCCAGTTCCCACCCCAGGGTCCAAGGGGCGACAGGACCATTTCCCCACACACAGCTTGTCCCATGCCAATCCCCCACCGCAGCAACCGTGACGTGTGTGTCCCTCATATATGGTCATGAACGGCACTGGAGGAGTTCATTGGAGGGCTGGGCTGCCTTGGAGGGGAGATCGCTCCCGATAATGTCTAAAAAGGTGCTGCTGCTCTGATTGGCTCCTCCTGAAGCTGGGTCGGCATCTGCAGATCCATCACCCCGTTAACTTCCCCACGAGTCCCCAGGAGCCGTGATAAGGAGTGGGGTCCAGCAGGGTGGTGCCAGCAGAGCAGGAGGCTCAGGATGGGGATGAAGGGGCTCCTGTCCCCTCGGGTGCTGTGGCTGCTGCTCTGGGTGCAGTCATGCAGGGGTGAGTGCCGGGTCCCTTGTCCCACAGCCTGGGCCCAGCGGTCACCAGTGCAGCCACTGGGAAACCTCTGGGAATGGGGTTTCTTTGCAGGTGATGCTGAGAAAAGGTGCAGAAGGTGCTCAGGTCGATAGATCCCCTGCCTTTCCCCATGCCTTTGGGTGGGAGAGGGGGCTGTAGGCTTGGGGCACAGGGCTGCACAGGGGCTCTGGGCTGCTCAGGCTGGGTGCAGTGAATGAGCAGGCATGGGCAGAAGGCAACTGAGGTGGGAGGAGGTCTGAGGCTGTAGGTCAGCAGCCTTGCTGCTGGGCAGTCTCAGCGTTTTCCAATGCATGGGGCAGGAAGGATGCATACACTGCTTTGGATATGACCCAGAGCATGAAGGGCTCCGTCCCGCATGACCTCTCCAGACCTGCTGTGTGGGGCTTGGTTCTCTACTGACCCATCCCGTGTTGATGTTTGAAGGGGCCGTGGACTTGAGGCTGGAGAACGGCGGCGGGCGCTGTGCTGGGAGAGTGGAGATGAAAGAGCAGGGCCAGTGGGGAACCGTGTGTGGTTTGTTATGGGACATGGATGATGCTGCAGTGGTTTGTAAGCAGCTGGGCTGTGGATCTGCTCTAGAAGCTCATGACAAAGCACACTTTGGGCCAGGATCTGGCCCCATTTGGCAGTTTGGTGTTGTCTGTGATGGAACCGAGTCTGCCCTGTCTGACTGCACAAACTTGGAATGGGTTCAGGACTACTGTGATCACAGCTGGGATGCCGGAGTGACATGTTCAGGTACAGTGCAAGCCCATTTCCCACCACTGTGGTTGGGATGGGGGAAGGGGCCTGGCTGTGCCCTCAGGGAAAGAAGGAGGTACTGGGGACTGGCCACCTCATTCCTCTTCCAGGATCACCTCCTGAAAGCAGCCCACATGGAAACATTCCTGTGACAGCAGCACTTCCCTGCCCAGCCTCTCCTGCCTACCCCAGCCCCTGGCTGCCCTGGGCACAGGGATCTGCCAGCCCTTGCTGGCTCTCCTCGGTGCCTGTCCCTGCTCTGGGAGCTTGAGTCAGCCCAGTGCTGCTCCTCTGCCTGCTCTCCTTCACCCAGATGCTGGCAAGGGCTCTGCTGAGGACCCTCCCTAGGCTGGGAATGGAGCTGGGGGCTGGTGGGGACAGTAACCACGGGTGCCCACGTACCACATCTGTGCCCTGGTACACATCCCAGCTAAGAGCAGGTCCCCAACCTGGGGGATGAGGGGCATTGCTGGTGGCTCCAAGGAGTTCCTCAGCCTAGACGTGAGCTCGGTGGAGCAGACCAGGCTGCAGCAGCCAGCAGCACCCGGGACCATCTCCTTAGCCTCGAGTCCCATGGGTGCTGCAATGCTGGGGCCAGAGCAACCAGTTTTTCTGGGCAGTGCCTGTAGCTGGGTGTGGGACAGGAGTGAGCCCACAAGTCCTGCGGTTGTGTCTGGGGAATGGCAGAGGGTCCTGGGTGTGTTTGTGCCATCAGCACCTACTGGGAGATGCTGGGACCCTGTGGGTCTCTCTGTCTGCAAGCTGCCCCAAAGAAGAGGTGGGAACTTGGGTGTGTGACTGTCATGAGGAGCTGGGAACTCGCAGAGGGTTTTGTTTCTCCAGGCTTCGTCCGGCTGGTTGGAGGGGACAGTCCCTGCTCAGGATACGTGGAGATCCATGATGAGGACCAGTGGAAAACTGTTTGTGACTCGGGCTTTGGTCCTGAAGCTGCTGTGGTTTGCAGGGACTTGCAGTGCGGTGCAGCCCTGTCTGTCCATGGGGTAGCTCACGTTGGAGAAGGCATTGGTGCCCTTTGGGACAGAGAGCTGCAGTGCGTGGGGAATGAATCCCACCTCGCCTTCTGCCCCAGGGGATCCTCTAGGGGCCAGCCCTGCCCCCAGGGCAGCGCTGTCAGGGTCACCTGCACACGTAAGGGCTCAGCGTGGGGTGTTGTTCTGCCGGGCTGGGCTGGGGGTGGGAGCAGGGCAGGGGCCATGCAGAGACAGGGTTGAGGACAGAAGGGGGACGTGGGTGTCTGCAGTCAGGAGGAGAAAGGCCAGCTGTCCATTTGGTCTCTCCTCCAGCTGCCAAGGGAGAAGAAGCACAAGTCAGGCCCAATAATGCTTCTGTGTCCATGGATTCACAGGGTTCAGGCTGGTGAATGGCAGCACAGTGTGTGATGGGAGGGTGGAGGTCCAGGTACATGAGACCTGGGGCACCCTCTGTGCCTCCCATTGGGATCTCTCCGACGCCCACGTTCTCTGTCGTCACCTCAACTGCGGCTTTGCTGAGTCCCTTCCCAGAGGAGGGCATTTTGGAGGAGGAACCAGCCCCATCTGGAGAGACTCGTTCCACTGTGATGGGACTGAAGCCCACCTGGGAGAGTGTCCAGTGACTGCCCTGGGGGCCTCACCATGCTCCCATGAGAACATCGCTGCTGTCATTTGCTCAGGTGAGGGCTGGGAAACAACTCTGTTGATTCCATTTGCCATTGGGTGCGTCACGGACACCCAAAGCACGGACTTCATGGCAGCATCAGGGTCAATTTCTGCCTGGAGAAAGCCTGTCTCCACCAGGAGTGATTTGGAGAGCTTTGTCTGCTCACATTGACTGCTCTCATGTGGGAGAGCTGAGGGCTGAGAGGGTCCAGGTGTCTCTGCCTCTGGGGTAGTAGCTCAAGCTCTGGGGCTACCACCAGGCCTGGGCTTCCCCGTGCTTCTGCTGTGGGACTGACTCAGGATGGGGCTGTGGGTTCAGCTCCACCACTTCATCTGCCAAAAGTCCTGTCCCAGACCACAGGAGCCTCATGGAGCCCAAAGCCAAACTTTAGGGCTGCCCGTGTGTCCCCAGCAGCAGCCCCAGGTGGGAACTGCAGGTCTGGGCTTTGACCTTGCTTCTGGGGCTTCTGCCCAGCATGAATCCCAAATGTTTCCTTGTTGCTTGGATACCCTGCATTGCTGTGCTCCCTCACAGGTACACAGGCTCCCCAGTTCCCAGGGGTGCAGAAGGGCAGAGGTGTGGGCTCTGCCCTGGGTTGCCCCCATGCCAGCACTGAGTCAGAATCAGAGAATGGTTTTTACTGGAAAGGACCATCCCATTCCAACTCCCTGCCATGGGCAGGGACACCTTCCACTGGGTCAGATTTCTCAAAACCTCATCCAACCTGGTCTTGAAGACCTCAAGGCTGGGCGCTCTTCCTGGCGCTGCCGTTCCTTCAGCTGTTGTATGCACGGCTGCATCCTGTTCTGGGAGCTGCCCCATTGGCCTCAGCAGGGACTGGCCGGGTGGCTCTGCTGCACCAAGAGCAAAGAGATTCTCTCCTAGCAAGGCTCAGGGACCTGGACCCCAACCCATGGAAACCTGCCCCTGGAGCTCCCCATGGAGGGCTGAGGGTGGGCAGGTGCGCTTCAGGGCACCCTGAGGGTTCCAGAGCCCTACAGAAGGGCTGCAGGTTTCTGGTCTCTCTGTTGCTTCTGAGGCCATTGCTCCTCTCCCCAGGCCCACCCAGCTCCGCATCCCTGCGGCTGGTGGGTGGAGAGAGCCGCTGCGACGGGCAAGTGGAGATCTTCCAGCATGGAATGTGGGGCAGAGTCCTGGATGACCAGTGGGATGAGCAGGAGGCCAGCGTGGTGTGCCGGCAGCTGCAGTGTGGAGAGGCAGAGAGAGCCTACAACCCTCTGAAGCTGGAGAAGGGGACGGGTCTCGTGGGGCTGCGAGGGGTGCAGTGCGCAGGGCACGAGGCCAACCTGACCCTCTGCAACACCTCGGTGCCTGAGAGCACGCTGGCAGCAGGGGTCGCAGAGGATGTGGGGGTTGTTTGCCGGGGTAAGTTCCCTGAAGGCCCCGCCACCTCAGGACTGGGTGTCACCAGCCCCTGGTGGCAGCTGGGGTTCCTTCCTGCTGCAGGGAGCCAGCGGGTGCGGTTGGCAAATGGGCAAGGGCGCTGCGCCAGGAGAGTGGAGATCTACCACCAGGGCAGCTGGGGCACCATCTGCGATGACGGCTGGGACCTGCCTGATGCCACCGTCGTGTGCCGCCAGCTGGGCTGCGGGGGAGCGGTGGAGGCGCCTGGTTCTGCTCGGTTTGGGGAAGGCTCCGGGCAGATCTGGCTGGACGGCGTGAACTGCTCCGGGGCTGAAGGAGCTCTCTGGGACTGCCCACCAGGGGTCTGGGGGCAGCACGACTGCGGGCACAAAGAGGATGTAGGAGTCAAATGCTCAGGTTGGTGCCAGGAGCTGGGGAGGACTCAGGGCCATGGAAGCAGGGACAAGGGGAGAGCAGGCAATGGCTGAGGCTGTTCCTGGCCACCTCTGAGCCCCTGCCCAAGATCATCGCAGAAAAGCCATGCACAGGTCCCCTCAGTCCCACCAGGGCTCCCTGGAGAGCTCAACTTCTTCCGAGGGTTAGCAAGGAGGGCAGGGGTGTCTGTCCATCCCAGAACTTTCTGTATCCATGAGTGCAAGGTGGACCTAGAATCATGGAATGATTTGGGTTTGAAGGGACTTCAAACCCATCCAGTTCAAACCCCCCCTGCCATAGGCAGGGACACCTCCCACTGGATCAGGTTCTCCAAGCCCCATCCAAGCTGGCCTTGAACATCTCCAGGCATGAGGCCGCCACCATTTCTCTGGACAACCTGGGCCAGAGCCTTTGCACCCTCACAGCAAAACATTTCCTCCTAAAATGTCATCTCAATCTTCCCTCTTTCAGATGAAATCCATTGCCCCTTGTCCCATCCCTGACCTCCCTGATCAAGAGCCCCTCCCCAGCTTTCCTGGAGCCCCTTTCAGTATCGGAAGCTGTGCTGAGGTCTCCTCAGACTTGCTGATCTTGTCTTTGCCTGGCTGAGGGCCTGGGGGTGCTGGGACATCCTTGCTCCCACCACCCAAACCAGCTAGATATCCTTTGGACTTCTCCTCCCAGAGTTTGTAGCCCTAAGGCTGGAGAACAGCACCGGCTGCTCCAGGCGCCTGCAGGTTCTCTATAATGGGATGTGGGGCAGCTTCTGCTCCAACTCGATGACTCCCAAAGCAGTGTCCCTGGCATGCAAGGAGCTGGGCTGTGGAGACAGAGGGTTCCTTGAGACACAAGGGACCTCTGGCACAGTGTCTGGCGTCACCTGGCTGGATCGCGTGGAGTGTGGGGAGAGAAACAGCTCCTTCTGGCAGTGCCCCTCCAGCCCCTGGGACCCACAGTCATGCAACGACCTGCTAGACGAGACCCACATCTCCTGCAATGGTAATTCTGAGCTTCCCAGTCACCAACCTCTCCCCAGCTCCTGTTCCTTCTCCAGCACAGAGACAGAGGTTTGTCTTTCCATGCCAGATCCTTCTGCTGCTGGGGCAGAAGGTGGGGTTTGAGCTCTCAGAGCCCCACATGCCGCCCAGCAGCTGCCAGCCCAATTCACAGCAGAGCCTGGGGACTCTGAGGAGCACCGTCCATGGGAGCCTTCTGCTGCTCTGAGAACCAGGGTCCCTTTGGGGCTGGGCAGTTGGGGTCCCTCCCAGTGCCCTGTGTGTCCTCTGAGTGTCCCAGGCTCAGCTGCTGCCGTGAGGGAGGTGGCACAGGGAGGCAGAAGCAGAGCTCAGCCCCACGCTCTGCTGCCCCCACTGCAGAAGCCTCTTCCCTGCTGCGTTTCCTTCTGCAGGGACGGAGCCAGAAGTGCCCCC
Organism: Phaenicophaeus curvirostris; assembly: GCF_032191515.1. NCBI lineage: Eukaryota > Metazoa > Chordata > Aves > Cuculiformes > Cuculidae > Phaenicophaeus > Phaenicophaeus curvirostris. The sequence goes on along the minus strand of NW_027206664.1, from coordinate 516,816 downwards.
AGCCCTGGGGACCGAGTGTCCAAGCTCCACCAGCTGCACAGATAGCGGCTCCTCTCCACCCCTCTTGCCCGGCCAGGCTCTGCCTGCTGTCCCACTGCCCACGGAGGTCTCTGCCTTCTCCAGACAAGGAGAAGATCCGCGCCATAGGCGGCAAGAATAGATGCTCGGGCAGAGTGGAGGTGTGGCACCGCGGCTCCTGGGGGACGGTGTGTGATGACTCCTGGGACATGCGGGACGCTGAGGTGGCGTGCAGGCAGCTGGGCTGCGGCCCCGCGGTGTCTGCCCTGGGCGAGGCGGCGTTTGGGGAGGGCTCAGGCCCCATCTGGCTGGAGCGGGTGGAGTGCCAGGGGACAGAGCTGTCTCTGCAGGACTGCTGGGCCCAGGCTGGGGACAGGGGGCTCTGCCGGCACAAGGAGGACGCGGCTGTGAACTGCTCGGGTGAGTGGAGGGTCTGAGAGCCCCTCCTGGGTATTGGCAAGGAGCCGGGGCTTGGTCCCCGCGTGGCTCCAGAGCTCCTGAGAGCAAGGCCATCCCTGCAGAGTGTGGGACCCCAGTGCCAAGAGTGGAATACAATCATGGAATGGATTGGGGTGGAAGTAAATTTCAAGCCCATCCAGTTCCACCCTGTGCAATGGGCAGGAACATTTCACACTGGATCAGGTTGCTCAAAGCCCCATCCAGCCTGGCCTTGAACACCTCCAGGGATGAGGCACCCATGACTTCTTGGGATGTCCTTCAGACTCCATGGCTTTGGGATTTCCTTCAGACTCTTTGGGGTGGGATGTGCTTCAGATTCTGCCTGTGGGTCCCTGCCACCTCCAGGGGCAACTCCTGGGCTGCCTGTGCCACTCTGCCCATGGCCCAGAGCAGCCCCCTGGGCTCCATCCCAGTGCCCCTGCCCAGCCCGGCAGGAGGGGCGATGCGGGTGGGATGGGGCAGGGATAGATGGGGAAACACACACGCACACACACACAGTGTGTCAGAAAGAAGCTCCCTGGTGCTTGCACACCCACCCTCTCAGCCCAGCTCTCCTTCTTATCCCTTGCAGCTGCATCCACCACAGCAGCACCGCCCCCCCGAGCAGGTAACCTGTCCTCCCCGCTGCGCTGGGGCTGCCCGGGGCTGTGCTGGGACCCACCGCCGGGGGAAGGTGCTCCTGGCCAGGGTGTGAAACTCCCCAAAAGAGGCACCGGGTTATGGGTGAGGTTGGGGACAGCTGTCATTTACCCGGCAGGGTGGGAGATCCCCATCCTCAGCCCCTGGGTTCTCCACCCCCCTTTTAATGGGGGTTGGGAGCCATGTGTCTCAGCCTCACCTCTCCCAGCCCTGGTGCTGCCCTTTCTGGTTTCTTGCCCCTGCAGATCCCACCCGGGCCCTCCTGAGCAGCACTGGGAGAGTCTCCTTGCCCGTCATCATCTGCATCATCCTGGGAGCCCTGCTCTGCCTGCTCCTGGCCCTCCTGGCCGGGCAAGTGTGAAGCGCCAGGGCTGAGCGCAGAGGTGGGTCCTTCCCCACGGCCCCGAGGGAAGGGGCCTCCTAGCCAGGCCAGAGGGGCTGTGGATGTCAGCGAGGGGCGAGGGCAGAGCTGTGGGGACAAGAGTGTGTGCTGCCTGCTGCCCCACGCACTGCCCCATCCCCTGCCTGGCCATGGGCCACCAGCAGCCAGGGACAGAGAGTCCAGACAGGGACGGGGCAAGGAGAGAAACAGCAGAGCTGGGCTGGGGGAGACAGGATCAGAGGGGAGACGGCTGAGAATGAGCACGGGCAGAGCTCAGGGCAGCCCTGGAGGGGCTCTGGGTCAGGGGCGCTGCCAGGAGGAGTGGGGGGCAGCAGGGTCCATCCCTAGGTTTCAGATCCCAGGGCTGTTCCCCTATCCAGCCCTGACCTCCCCACAGCAGAGCATGGACCGTGCTATGGATCTGTGGGGCAGAGAGGGGACAGTGACAAGGGGAGAGGAAAGGCAGGAGCTGCTCCCAGCTCAGCACCAGGACCTGATCCAGGGGCAGAGGGGCACAGGGGCTGTCTCTGAGGGACGGTGTGAGGGTGTCGCTGCCCTAGAACATCTCCGTGGGGGCATGTACCCTCCCTGAGAGGGTGCAGTGGTGCCCAGACAGCACAGTGGGGCTGTTGGGTGGGGACAGCCCTGGGCTGTCCCAGGGAATGGGGCTGGGGAGCAAAGCAGGGTCCTGTCCCCTCTCTGTGTATCTACAAAACAGCCCTGCTCTGTCTGCAGGCTCTGAGAGAGCGTGGGAGCCCTTCTCTGAGGCCGTGTACGAGGAGATCGGGAACAGCCCAGCATGGGAGAAGCATTCGAGGTTCAGTGGTTCAGGTGGGTGTGCGTCCCTCACAGGGGGCACATTTGGAGGGCTCTCTCCCCAGTCCCACCCAGGGCTGACCCACTGCAGCCCCTGACCCATGGTCCCTGCCATGCTGGTGCTGTGGGGTGTGTGGGGAGAGCAGCCAGGCCCTGGGCCTGGGAGAGGAGCTTCCTCCCCACAAGTCCTGCCCGCCCCAGCCAGGGTCGGTTCCTCTCTCCCGGCCCCTGCATCCACTGGGACACCCGAGGGCTGAGGGAAGGGGCTGTCCTGGAGCAGCTCTGGGAGCCCCTCGGGGAGCCCTGAGCTCTTCTCCACACACAGCCCTGGTGCTGTGCGTCCCCTGTCCCCAGCAGCGCTGACCACAAGCCGGCTCAGCAGAGCACGCCTCCCTCAGCCCCGCTGCGCTTCTCCCCAGGCTCCCATTCCGAGGGGTCCCTCACCGAGCGGCACCCCGGGAAAAGCAAGGAGGAGGATGGTCTGGGGTCAGTGTCAGGTACTGAAGAGCAGGAAGGGGTTGATCTCTCCTACCTGCAGATGTGAAGAACAGTGGTGTTGCTGAGGTTCGCTATCAGAGCTGGAGAGGACATGGTGGGGTCTCCTGTGGTGCTGCCAACACCAGTGTCTGAGGCCCACGTCCCTGCTCATCCTTCTGTCCTCTGCTCTGCAGGACACGGTTCCTCCCTGTCACCAACTCCCTTCTCCTTTCAGAGACCCCTGTCTCGCCTGCAGCTGACCCGGCAGATGGTTATGATGATGCCAGGGAGGTTCCTGACCCTGGGCAAGACCCTGTGTCAGGACAGGGAGGCTGGGAGATGCCTGGGGCACCAGAAAAGGGAGAAGGACCCAGGCATACACCTGGAGGTGAGAGGGAAAGAGAGCACTGCTGGTTGATTGGTTTCATCCTGGTGCCAGATGAATCGCTGAAAGCCCAAAATCCTGTGGTGGGGAAGGTGCTCTGGAGTTTTTTTTGGGACCAGGGGTGGGAGAGGGAGTGGAACATCTGAGGGCCAGGGAGCAGAGAGAGGAAGGTGATGCACAGCCCAGGAGGGTAACCTCGTGGGATGAGCACGCCATGGTCTTGCTGCTTGCAGGGGCAAACCTGCACTCCCAGAGTAGCGCTGGGGCCCCTGGAGCTGAGGGAGATGCCTGCTGTCCATCTCCAGAGAGCACGGGCTATGATGCTGCTGAAGAAATGTCCCTGGCCTATCCCCCTGAGGACACACAGACTGGGACCCAGGAGCTCAGTGCTCAGCAGTTCCTGAGCCCCAGGCCAGCAGAGCCCATCCCTGCGGTTGGACTGGGGGCAGCTAGGAGGGAGGAGAGGATTGTGCAGCTGGGAGAGCCATGAGCACCAGGAACCCTCTCCCTTTGTCCACGACAGCAGGAACAACTGGGCTCTATTTTTACTCCTGTTTCACCCTGTATATGTGCGTTTGGTGTCATTAAAATCCTTTGGGTGCCATCAGAGCAATTTCTGGCCTGGCCAGGGTCAGGGTGTCTCCCTGAGCTGGCTGCAGTGAGCAGAACGCAAGTACACAGTGGCGGGGCATGGAAACAGCTTGGAAACAGCAGCCTCAGAGCTGTAGGGCTGCAAGAGCCCCTGCTCCCTGAATTCCTGATGGCAGAGATATTTCCAGCTGCAGTTTCCAGCAAAACTGTCTCTCTGCACATCCCCATGCTGCACCCCAGCAGCAGTTCCCACCTCCTGACCTGGGACTCCCCACGGCTCAGAGGTTCTGACAGAGCTGCTGAGCGGGGGTGAACCCTGGGCCGTGGCCCCGTACAAGCCAGCCCCAAGGTGGCCATGGTGCCCTGGACGCCCTGGCCAGCCCCAGGGGGATCACAGCCATGGATCACCTCCCCCAGGGGTCAGGAGGCAGCTCTGCTCCCACTGCCCTGGCTCGGGGTACAGAGCAGTTGCTGGGGCTCACTGCGCTGGGGTTGCCCCTTTGCTGTCTCTGCCAGGGCCTTGGTCTCCGTGGCCTGTTCCTGCTGCTCTGGGCCCTCACAGACCCTGAGATCTCCTGTCACAGCCCCAGAGCCACTTCCTAGCTGGTCAGGGGCTGTAGGCCCCCCCAGCAGCCCTGGGGCCCCCTCCTCCTGCTGGGCTCCAGCCCCACCCCATTCCCTGCTGGCAGCTCCTCCACCCCTGGGGTGACCCTGGGGAGGCCTGGGGGCAGCCCAGGCTCACAGACCCCTCTGCCCTGATCCCAAAAGCTTTCCTGCTGGCAGTCCCTGGTCCTAGAGCAGCCTCTCTGCCCCCAGCCCCGTGCCCGTGTCTCCCTGTGGAGGTGCAGGACTGCACCCTGCCCTGGTGGGAGTTTCCCAGCCGGTGGAGTCTGTGTTTCCAGTGCCCACATGTGTCAATAACCCCTTTGGAGGCCTCACCCTGTTCCCACTGGCATGGGGTGGATGGAGACAGCAGATCTCTCAGGAACAAGTGGGTGCTGCCCCACCAGTCCCACCTCCACAATGCTCTGCCTGACTCAGAAGCACCAGATTCCCTGCCGAGGCTCTGCTCAAGCTAGCAGTGATGGCAGAAGGAAAGGAACCTGGAGACTGGGTCACAGGAGGAAACTTTGCTCCCCTAGATTGGGAGCCCAGCAGAGCTGGAGAGGACCAGTGCTCTGCTCCAGCTTGTGCCTGCATGAGGCCGGGGACTCAGGGAAGAAGCACCCTTGGTGCTGCCAGGGATGAAACCCAGGCCTTCCCACACGCAGAGCAGGCTCTCTACCCCTGAGCTCCATCCCTGTGGCATGGGCCTGCAGGAGAGACGCTCTTGTCCCGTGACCTGGCTGTGAGAACCCCAGTCCTTCTGCCCCCTGGGTGCCCAGGGAGTGCTGCAGGAAGCAGTGATTGAGCCCTTGGAGCTGAGGGGAGCCAGGAAAGCCTCTCCCTTGAAGCTGATCCTGGCCCAGGGCTGTGCTGCAGAGCACGGCCCCTCAACATCTCTGCAGGCAATGGCGCAGGAGGAGGCTCTTCCTGCAGGCGCTTCGGTGCTCTGGCCCGCGCTGGGGCCAAGGCAGAGCTGAAAACTCCTGAGCCTCCTCTGCCACACAGGGCCCTCAGTGCCAGAGCTGTCCTCAACTCCACAGCAGGCACAGAGCAACAGGGAGGGGGCAATGCCCCAGCTGTTATGGCCCCCAGGGTGCGTGAGGGAGGGGAGCAGAAACCACACCTCATCCAAGCATTGGTCCCCCTGCCTCCCTTGTCCCCCAGCACCTCTGGAGGTGTGGGTCCCCAAAAATGAGGGGTTCAGGATACCCCTAAAATAGGGACATCTCCAAAATTGGAGGCTCCTACCCCCTAGCAACCCCCCAAAATTCACAGCATCCCCCCATCCACAAAATATCCCACCTAGGGCAACATCAGGTTGGAAGAGGGGGGAGGACCTCAAAAATGAGGGTCAGGGCATGCTGAGAATGGGGCAACACCAAAATTTGGGGTACTTGGTTGCATTTGGGGGGGCAATTTTGATTTCCAAGCCCCTAGGAACTCCAAAATCGAGGCCAAACCACCCAAATCCCTCCCAAACTCCCAGGGGACCCATAAAGCCCCACCTCAGAGCCCTTAAAGCCCCTAGGGACCTAAAAATCTAGTCTAAATCCCCCCAAACCTGCAGGGGACTTCAAAAACTCCACCCCAGCCCTCTCTGACCCCTGAGCCTATAGGAATCCCAAAACAGCCCTATCCCCACACAGTGCCCCCAGATCTCCACAAAAATCCCAGGACACCTCAAAATCCAACCCCTACCTCCCCAAAGCTCCCGAGGACCCCAAAACCTACACACCAGCCCCTCACCAGTGGTCCAGCTGACCCCCTGGGAAACCCAAAACTCCACGCAAGCGTGCACAGTGCCAGGAAGGGGAAACGTGGAGGGCAAGAGATCTGGCGAGAGTTGAGGGGAGCTGTATGGACAGGCATCTGCAGGGGCTCACTGGATCAGTTTCATGCTGTATGGATTTGTGTACCCCCTCAAATCCCCACCAAAGCACCCCGTGGACCCCCAATTTCCACCCCCACCCCCCCTAAATCTCCCTCAAAGCACCCCAGAAACCCTGTTTCCCCCTCAAACCCCTTCAAATCCCCCTAAAGCCACCCTGGACCCCCAATTTCACCCTCTCACAGCCTCATCCAGTGCCTCCACTGCACTCTACTTCCCACCACATCCCTGGAGGTGTGGGGAAGGGAAGGTTTCTGTCTCCAGGGAGCTGATGCCCAGGGAGGAGCATGGAGGGGATTGGAAGTTATTGCAGCGGCGGGGGCAAAGGGAGCCAAGACAGCTGGAGACAGCGTGTGACTGAGCACTTGGCTGCCCCATTCCCAGAGGTGTTGAAGGCCAGGTGTGATGGGGCAACCTGATCCAGAGGGAGGTGTCTCTGCCCCTGGCAGGGGATTTGGAAATGGATGGTCCTTGAGGCCCCATCCAACCCAACCCATTTTATCATTCAATGTTCATAATTGTGCAGATCTCGCTCTCCCACACCTGGATGTAAGGGGAGCTCCAAACTGTCTCTGCTGTTCCCAAGGACGGTTGATCCCATCACAAGCAGCGCTGGCAGCGATAGCACGGGGAACACAGCAGCTCCTCTGTGCCCAAGGCTGCAGGACAAAGGGCCCCATCCTCAGGCTATGAACCAAGCACAGCCCAAGGCTGCCAGACGAGACAAAAAGATGGATGAGACAAAAAGATGTTTCTACTACCAACAGTGGAATATTTTGATATAAGGGAAGTTACCTCAAAGCCCCCTTCATGACCATTGCCTTCTTGCTGGATTATGGGTTCTTGAGACACACCTGGCCACATGATACCTTGTCCACCCAAGTTGATGGCAGGAAGGAACACCAGGGGAGGTTTAGGCTGGATATCAGGAGAAGGCCCCTTCACACTCAGGACATTCTACCATTCTTTATTTTTCCTACAAACAAACCAACACCTCTCTCCAAACAGCCTCAGCAATCACCTGAGACAATGCACACATCAAATAAAAATAGTTGTGGAAAAGAAACTTGTAGGGCATTTGAAAGGGACCTAACAGCCCCCCTCCCATTTTCCTCTCCTACTCCTTCTCTTTGGCTATGGCTGACCTGAAGAAGCAGTCTGGCATCTGGGCTGTTCCTCAGCAGCCTGGTCCATCTGCCTGGTTGTGCCATGGGAACGGAAAGGGCTTTTCTTTTTGAGGGTTGTCAGGAGACTGTTCCTTTTCAGGAAGACAGATAGTTCCATGTGTCCTTACTGAAGACGGACAGGGCACTTTTCCTTGGAGGACTCAGGGACCTCAGACTGGGAGGGGACTTCTGCCAGTTATTCCTGTAGATTGGAAATCTGTAAAGGAAAAGGAAAGTTGTTTCCTTGAGTCATGGAAGAGGCCAGAAGAGTCTCTGGGTAGGAAAGGAGTCACAGACTGCTCAGAGACCGAGGTTGTTATTGGGATGTGATTGAGCCCATGCATTCAATGGAAAGATCAAACCAACACCCAAGAATGCTTTACCCAATGCACTGTGAACAGCTCCACAATGCCTGGAGGATTCCCGCCTGGAAAAGGGGTTTCCTCCTCCTCATTTTCCAGCCTTCACCATTAGTTTACGACTCAGCCTTTCCCACAGCATCCATGCCCTTTGCATGCCAGCATCTGCTCAATGCTCCAAAAGTTTCACTGGGTGCTCAGGAAACCCCTGTCCTGATCAGGAGCCGTGCTGGGAGGGAGCAAGCCCTGCCCTGAGGATTTGCTTCCCAGGGCTCACTGGTGAGCTTCGCAGTTCCTCCACTCAGGCACCTAGAAGCATTTCCATGACACAATCCAACAGCTGTCAATTAATTTTTCTACAGTTCTAAGCCAATTCCACTCAGAATCACTGAGGTATCACAGAATCAGAGAATCACAGAATCAGCAGGTTGGAAATACCTCCAGGATCACCGAGTCCAACCATTCCTATCAAACAAGCCATCAACAACAGCCTTGAGGCTCCCACTCAGCCCATGTTTTGCCAAGAGATCTCTGAAAAAGATCTCTGAGAAGATCTCTGAAAGCTGGCCCAGTTCAAATTTTGCGTGTATGCTGGGGCAAACGGACAATATTAGCAGCAAGCATGGAGCAAACGGCTGTTGTTCTCATGCTTGCTGGCTTGTTGAGACCTTGAAATCTTGATTAAGACCCGTGGGTTAATAGGAGAGGAATGCACTAGGCGGAAAACATGAAGATAAGGGGCACATCTGCGGAAAACAGGGAGGTTGCACTCTGTCGCTGCACTGTGGGATTCTCACAAGTGGAAATTCACTGGGATAGCTGTTACTGGATACAGAGGCAATAGATAAGATTTGCATTCTCTAAATAAAGTTGATCTCAATTCTCACCCCCATCGACGAGGTCCATGCATTAATTGCTACATTGAAGTTTCTCTAGTCTAGAGAAAATGGACCTGGTTTGGAGCAGGGCTTTGCTGCTGCACAGCCAGAGGGACAGGGCATGGAATCTGCCTTCCCCCAGGGATATGATCAGAGAGTGGAGCTGGGTGTGCAGCCAGGGGTGCCCTGGGCTGTCCTTGAGAGCAGGGTCCCTGCCCCCAGGCTCTGTGTACCGGGGCAAGGACTCTGCTGCTGGCCATGGTGAGCACTCAGCCTGCCTGGGGAGCTTCCCCTGGCACTGTGGGGAGAAGTTGTGGGTGGGAGATGTAACTCTTGGTAGCAGAGGGTCCTTCTGCTGTCAACAGGGTGCTGAGTGTGCCGGGGCTGCTCACACCTACAGATCAGGACATTTCTAAGAGGATATTTCAAGGGGAAGATCAAAGCAGGGATTAAGTTAAAGGCCTTGTGAGGGATGTGGTGGTAGGAGGACGCCTGGGACAAAGCAGTAACAAGATGATAGGGTTTTCAGTTCCAGGTGATGTGAAGAGGGTGGTTAGCAGGACAGTCACATTAAACTTCCAGAGGGCAGACTTCGGACTGTTCAGAAGACTGGTTGGCGAAGTCCCACGGGAGACAGTCCTTAAGGGCAAGGGAGCCCATGAGGGCTGGGAGCTCTTCAAAAAGGAAATCCTAGCAGCTAAGGAGAATGCCATCTCCATGTTCTGGAAAAAGAGACAGTGGGGGAAAAGAACCAGCTTGCTTGAGTAGGGAGATCTTGAGAGACATCAAAAAGAAGAAGAAGGTCTATGAGCTTTGGAAGAAGGGACGGGTGTCTTGGGTGGACTACAGGGAGGAAGTGAGATCGTGCAGAGAAAAAATCAGGAGGGCTAAGGCCCAACTAGAAATCCGATTGGTAAAGTCTGTGAAAGATAATAAAAAATCTTTCTATAAATATATTAGGAGGACTAGGGAGAATATACAGTCCCTATTGGATGCAGAAGGAACAACAGTGACAGAGGATGAGGACAAGGCTGAGTCACTTAATGCCTTCTTTGCCTCAGTCTTTAGTTGTAAAGAAAGTCGTTCCGTCTGTGTACAAACCCAGGAGTTAGAGGAGCAGAATGAGGCTCCCATGATCCAAGAGGAGGTGGTCAGAGCCTTGCTAGCCCGACTAGACACCCACAAGTCTATGGGGCCAGACGGGATCCACCCAAGGGTTTTGAAAGAGCTGGCAGATGTGCCTGCCAACTCCCTTCCCATCATCTTCCAACTATTCCTGGAAGACTGGGGAAGTCCCACTGGACTGGAGGCTGATGTTGTGCCCGTCTACAAGAAGGGTCACAGGGAGGATCCAGGGAACTCCAGGCCTGTCAATCTGACCTCAGTGCCAGGGAAAGTCATGGAACAGGTGATCTTGAGAGCTACCATGAAGCACATGCAAGAGAGGAACTGAATCTTCTGCCCCACTGCATGGAGAAGCACTCCAGGTTCCAGTGTGATGTCTGGGAAGGATTCCATTTCCCACTATTACACGGGCTGAAGGAATCTTCCTGGATGGAGTTTTTTCAGACTTTGATATGGCAGCACTTTACAGCTTGTTGAGGTGGATTGCAAATTTAAAATAGCTGCTATCTAGTCATCAGTCGATTAACCATTTATTCATCCATTGATTAACAAAGCAATTCAGAGCTATTCAACAAGACTTGCTCTACCTAAATCTATAACCTAACTACAGATACCAAATGGGCAAGGTTGTCTGCTCTGCCCCTCAAGACTTTCCAGCCCACGGGTACTGCAGGAGCTCCCGCATCAATTTAAAGAATGCCACCAGCTTCTGGTACGGGAACGGAGAGGGCGTAGCATTGTCGGTCTGCGTTGGCTTCTGAAGGGTCACTGAGGTGAGCGCTGGCACCTCAGCTGGGGTTGGCACAGGCCTTTCTGCTGGCTGCACCTCAGCTGGGGTTGGCGCAGGCCTTTCTGCTGGCTGCAGCTCCGTCTGTTCCAGGATCCAGTTGAAGAAATGCCGAGTGGAGACGTAGACCCCCGACCGACGGACTCTGGCGCAGCCTCTGCCCCAGCTGGTCACTCCCACCAGCCAGAAGCGCTCAGCCCGTGGATCCCGACAGACGAGAGGACCGCCGCTGTCTCCCTGCAGCGGAGGAGAGAGGATGAAGGGGACGTTGGGGTCTCTGTGGGCACGAGGCCTGGCTCCTGCTCTCTCCCAGCAGCTCCAGAGCGGTGTTCCCTGCGCAGAAGGGCTCCGCTCCGGTGCTGGAGCCGTCGAGACCTGGTCTGGGAGGGGGGTTGGGGCGGCTGTGCCGGGGCTGCCTGCGCTGCTGGGTGTCGTCTCCCGCTCCTACCTGGCAGGTGTCGATGCCGCCCTGCGGATATCCTGCGCACAGGTTGTGCTGGTGGATGGCCCCGCGGTACCAGCCGCTGCCGTTGCAGATGTGGGTATCGATGAGGAGGACTTGAGCCTCCTGCAGCATGTCGTTTGATGCTAGAGCTGGGAGCACAATCAGGAAGGAAGTGTCAGCAGCGCGTTGCCGGTTCTCCTGCCTTGCTTGGGGGAGCTCCTTCCCTCGGGTTTGCCTTTGCCTCTGCAGAGGCATCTCAGCAGCGCGTCCCTCCCGTCTGGCCCTTGGGAAGGGGTCAGACCCGTCTCTCCCGAGGCAGATGTCCTCGCAGGCTGACGCTGCCTTTCACCTCTGCTTTTAGGAAGCCCAACCCATCTCTGCACCCGGGACGCGAGTACTTCTTTTTTTGGAGCTCACCTCCCTCGGCGGTGGCACCCCAACCGCCCACGTAGCAGGTGGTCAGCTGGGACACTTTGAGCGAGGGCTGGGGCACGCAGGCGAGCTGCACGTAGATGTTGCACTGGACGGGCTGGTCCAGTTCCAGCAAGGCGATGTCATTGCTCTGCGAGATGTTATTGTACTGATCGTGGACCAGGAGCCGCTTGATGTTGCGCACTTGCGCCTCGGGACCCAGGTGACTCAGCTGGGTGGCACCGGCCACCACACGCCATGCCTCAATGTTCCTGTGAGACAAAGGGAAAGAGGGTTTGGGGGAGTGGAGCCACGTGCTGCGGCAGCTCGGCTGTCGGCTGCCTTCTCCTTCCCAGGGGAGAGAGGGAAGCAGCGGTGCGGAGAGCGCGGCCGCCCGAGCGTGGCTCAGGCCCGAGAACCGTCGAGCTGGAGGCTGACAGGAGGTGGTGGCAGGAACCCAGCCTTCTCCTGAGCCGTCTCTCCGCTGGGCTGGGAGGGAGCGGGAGCACCGCGAGGAAACGGGGTGCCGGTCTGCCGCAGTGCTGCAGGCTGGGCGCCTGCCAGCGTGGCGGGGATGTCCCTGTTCCCTGGCGCTCCTGACCTGGCCTCGATGAAGTAGTGGGCAGCTGTGAGGACCCACTGTGGTCTGATGAGGGTCCCTCCGCAGACGTGCCCCGTGCCGGCTTGCCAGGGGCTCTGGATGCTGACGATCCAGGGCCAGGTGCCCGGCTGGGCATCTCTGCCCCCGACGACACGCGACTTGTCAGAATCGTAATCCATGGGCCGGTGTCCGCAGGTCCTGTGGAAACCAGAGGCTTGTGAGTGCCCTGCCGGGTGCCTCGCCACCGCTGGGGCTGAAGCTCGGCCGCCTTCCCTCGCGATGCGGCCAGGGAACGCCGTGGGGCGGGCGGGCATCCCCCCCTGCCTCAGCTTCAGCCCCGCAGAGGAGCTGTGCCAGCCCTGGGGAGCCATGTTGTGGCCACGAGGGACCAGCGGGCGTCCTGCAGGGATCCCCGCAGCCCGGGACACTCACTCGCAGGTGTCCCCCGTGCCCTGCACAGGCCGGCACAGGGCCAGCAGCACGAGGACGAGGAGGATGCACATGCTTCCAGCAAGACGTGGCACAGCGACAGGCGAGGGCTTCTTGCCACCAGGCAGCAGCCAACAGATGCCCGCGGGGCTGGCGCTGCCGGCGATGCCCTTGGCCACAGGATGAAGTCACAAAGACGTGGGTTGCAGGCACCCAGCACGGTGAGCTCGGGGCAGGGGGGCAACTTGGGACGTTCCAAGCAGAAGGGGAGGCAGGAGTTGGGGTCGGACGCCCCTGACAGACCCACCGAATGGTGGGTGACGGGGGGCAGCTGCCGCGATTGAGAGACGGGACAATACTTGATACAAGCAAAAAGTGTCAATTTTATTGTGTTCTTAAGACATATTTATACTAGCTACAAGAAGCGTGTCTCAAACCGATTGGTCCCCACACCAAACTAGGCAATCACAGATTGGTTAATACAAAGAAGCCTTTTTCAAACATGTACTTCCTTCAGTAACAACAATAGTTCCTCTTATCAAGGTAACTGTCTCGCAACCACAGACACCTGTGCTCATCCTCACATAGCCAGACTCTTTTGTTCCTTCTAAACAAAAGCCTTATCTCGCTCTTCCCAAGGCCTGCGGCGACAAGTTCCAGCACGTCCAGCACATCTTCCTTTATCAACTGGTCCCTGCTGGGGGTCTTCCTGAAGCTAGCAAAATCCTGTCCTACATCTCCCCCTTCCTGTTGCACAACAAGAATCTTCTTTATAGAACGCGCCATTAGTCCTTGCAGGCATTGTAATAAGCATGGCAAAAAGAGTAGCAAAAGAATATAGAACACCAAAACATACACAATCATTTTTACAACATTCTTTTGACCAACAGTTCTCATACCCATCTTGTTATCCACCCATTCTTTCGAGAATCGATCATCCATGGATATCTTTTAACTACCACCTATAAGATTAAGAGCATCCATAATGTTAAGTTCTCCTCATTCTTGTCGACTGCTTTTGTGTTTGGGGCTCAACAGTTGTCACGCAGCAATGCGGGCCTGATCCACCTCGCAGGTGCCCAAAGTGGTCCTGTATCTGTTAAAACACAAGCCTAACCTCGTCTCCATGTTAGTAGCTTATACAGACCTGTCCATTGTCCATAATAACTGTTTTTCAATAGCACTTTCACATTGTCTTATATTTGCTCTAATTTTGATGACATGGTTTGTATATGCTTCAACTTCAGCACAATTTGATCATCTCCTGCTAACCGCAAAAAATTTATTACATATCGCACCTTTATCAATCTGTTTTACAGTGTCTCTCCTGATTCCCCCCTTTTCTGTTTTGCTAACAATGTTTTTACTACTTGATGAGTACATTCAATAATGACATGACTTGGTAAATGGATATCAATACTTCCTGGATAATCTATTAGATCTATTTGTAAATTCAAAATATTTGCCATGCACTAATTAGTATATTCTTTTGTCATTGGGATATAAATAATTGTCGAGTCTTGGCCTAATAATTGAACACTTCTTTTTCTTCTCTCGGTGATTATCGTTGTAATCATTTCAAATCTAGTGACTATGGTTTTTGGGGGTTAGTGTGGCAAAATATCCACTCAATAATTCATAATGAAGCTTTTGAATTTTCCTCTATCATTGCCTCAATTATCCCTAAAGGTTGTCTGCACTAGGACCCAGTAGTTGCTGATGAGGGACATTGGAATGCAGAGTATTCTCACAACATTCCCCTAGAGAGATAACACCTTTAACTCCTCTGGACTTCTTAAAGGCTGAAAGAAAAAAAATTTAGAAAGGAAGGAGAAGGGGGGGGGCACTCACACACATATAGCTACATGTTTTGCTAGGTATTTTAAAACTTTTTCTTCTGAAGCCTTTCATCCAAAGATCCCCAGGTAAATCTACCTGTTTGCCGGCTTAGTGGACATTTGAGATTGAAAGGTCCCAGAGATATATTTTCAAAGTTAATCAAAGCCAATTTCTAAGTCTTACAAACGTTTGAAGTACTTCAAACATACACGCATATGCACACGACCACTCATTTCTCAGCTAGCTGAATACATTCATACAACATTGGTTATCACTATTGGATCCACAATTTTTCCACGCTACGGATATTTAATCTACACACGGTACCGGGAACATACAATACTTAAAATATGTAGATGCATTATCTAATAAGGCTTATATCGATTGTCTAACAAATATTTCACTTATGGTAGACTTTTGTAGTTTCTGCATTGATAGAATCAAGGACTGGTCAGTTGAACCACAGCCTCTGTCTCTTCATGGGTTACAACAGCTGAAAAACAAATCAGATGAGTGATTCTAGTGCCCTTTGATATAAAGTCAGAAGGCGTAGGCATCCAAACTATTACTTGCATCACTCTCGTAAAGTTGGCATCAGTCAATTCTGGTAAAACAAGCAATCTTTGTAACAGATGATCAAGCAATTAACAGTGCACTAAGTCCATCTTTGCATTCTTTAAGGCTAATTGTTTAAGCAACACTTATCTAGCGGCGATATTGTCTGCCTGCTTATTTAAGGCCTCTTGTAGTTTGTCTAGAAAAGTCATGTAATAAACGCCATTTTTCCAGATTTCTTTTTTATCACCAATACAGGTGCGTTCCAAGGACTATTAAATGGGACTGTATGCCCGTGATCTATTTGCTCCTTCACTAAGTTTTGCAATGTACCCAATTTTTCACTCGTTCATAATTCCAATGTCTATTCCCATTGCATTTAACACATCTCTCCCCCCACAAGATTAGTGGAACATGCACAACTAAGGGTTACACTACACTTCAACATAAGAGGCTGAGTTTGTAGACTAAGCCAAATGTATTTCAGGGATTCTTATGGACTCAAATCCTTGTGAGCCACGCTCTACAGAGTCAGCTTGGAATCCACCTGCTTTGAACAAAATTAGATACACTATCCAGCTATCTGTTGGTATTAATACTAGTGGAAATGGTGTTCATAACACTAGTGGAGACAGCATCCATATCCTTGCTTAAATTAATCCAGTACAGACTACATCAATAACCCCAGGTAAAACAAAGATTCCCAATCGAATTATTGACAATCATTCAAATTACAAGTTAGTAAAGCCACCCTCCAATGGTCCTTTTACATTCCGTGGTATTGTGTGAAGTGCAGACGATTGCAGCACTGCTGCGATGGTGGCGATCACATCTATCTCGGTGCTGCCTCTGGTTCTTGCTCTGAGGTGAGAGCTGCTGCTCGCTGCGGAGGCGTCTGTGTTGGTACGTGCCTCTGAACCATGCTTTGCTCCTGGTTTTCTGACAATACTGTCCCATTCTTATCCCATTTTGATTTACACCAACTGGTAAAATGTTTGCCCTTTCCACACCAAGGGCAGATTTTAGGCCCTCTCTCCTGGCGTTGCGTGTGGCAGTGTCTTTTAAAATGCTCTGCTTGATAGGTAAATGATCCTAGCTGTTGTTGTAGGTAATTGAGCCATTTCTTATCGTATCTCTTAACAGTCCCTTCTGCAATGCTGAAACTGCTCGGGTTTTTGCGGCAGCAGCAGGCGCCTCCCACACCCCAGCCCAGGGCAGAGGCCCCCCCGCGGCGAGCCGCTCCGCGGGAGCTGGAGGGCTGGGGGAGTGGCCGTCAGCCGAGTGGCTTGGTTCTCTTTTTACAGTTTTTTGGAGTCTCCTTTATCACTTCGTCACTAATTAGTTCCCAGTGCGGACCGCCGTGCCACACACGGATCAAAGCTTGCAATATTTCAATTTCTCCCCACTGCTGTGCCTCCCTCCTGAGTTGCACCCGTTGGTCTGAGGGACAGTGAGGGGGGCGATCGGGCTCCTTGTCGTTGTCTATCGGACCCGGATCAAAGGGATAGTCGGCCCTCCCGTTGAGGGGTGCAGAGGCAAGCGCAGCCAGTTTAGGGGGGTGGGGGGTTAGTACAGTTGTTGACGATCCTGCACTCGGCTCGAAATTATCGCTCTGCTTTTTTGAGCCGACATGCGCCTTTGACGCTTCAAAAACTTTCTGCCAGGGAGCCCTCAGCTTTTTCGCTCCTTTTTTTTTCTTTATCGTAGCATCCCACAGTTTCACCCCCACATCATCCCAAAGTTCCCGCGTAAAGATAGGGGATGCAGTTACGGTGGGTATTTTCGCCTGTACCCATTTAAGTATTACTTTAAGATCATGCCCAGAGATATTTTTCCCATGCTTTTGAAGAAGGGCTTTCATAAGTTCATATACATCTCTTTCAGGGGAAGAAGCCTGGTTCCCCATTTTCCCGTTTCCCACAGCTCACCTCTATGCTCCAGAGGGATTATTTACCGGCCGGTTCCTGCTTCCTTTCAGCAGCTCATTCAACGTTCTGTGGAACTCGTAGCATGCCACCAGATAGGTGGTTCTCTGACCCTTGGCAATCACGTCGGTATCACATCGGGGTCACCAATTTGCCGCGATTGAGAGACGGGACAATACTTGATACAAGCAAAAAGTGTCAATTTTATTGTGTTCTTAAGACATATTTATACTAGCTACAAGAAGCGTGTCTCAAACCGATTGGTCCCCACACCAAACTAGGCAATCACAGATTGGTTAATACAAAGAAGCCTTTTTCAAACATGTACTTCCTTCAGTAACAACAATAGTTCCTCTTATCAAGGTAACTGTCTCGCAACCACAGACACCTGTGCTCATCCTCACATAGCCAGACTCTTTTGTTCCTTCTAAACAAAAGCCTTATCTCGCTCTTCCCAAGGCCTGCGGCGACAAGTTCCAGCACGTCCAGCACATCCTCCTTTATCAACTTGTCCCTGCTGGGGGTCTTCCTGAAGCTAGCAAAATCCTGTCCTACAGGCAGCCGCCTCACAGGTGGCAGCGAGCAGGGAAATGCCACACACGGCGGCACGGCCTCTCTGGGAAGGGCGCTGCCACCCTGCTCCTGCAGCCGGGCCCCACCACGTCCTTCCCCCGGAGCATCCAGGACAGGGCTCCTACAGCTTCTCTGCTTAACACATTGCTGGTTTCAAAATGGATTTTTTGCAATGTGTGTTTTCAGTCTTACACTGCAATAAATCACAGCAATAAATGATGCGATGACTGCGTTCCTTTTCAGATCTAACTTTTCTTTAAAGATTGTGAGACACTGGGCTTGTGAGAATTAATTGAGAAGTTTTGCTGCAGCTGCTTTGTATGTTGAATTATCTCATCGTACAAAGCTGTCTTGTAAGATGTAGCTGGCTTAGGTGAGGAGATAACCTGAAGGGAGTGCCTGGATGTGGGTGGGTAATTGGGAAAAAAACCCCAAACCAAACAACATTGTTTGATTTACATGGTTCTTTGTCTGAAGTCCTGGGCTGCAGCGTGAGCAGCAGGGAGGGAGTGATCCGGCCCCTCCGTGCCTCTCTGGGAGACCTCGTCCGGAGCGCTGTGTCCAGTGCCGGAATCCTCAGCGAAAGGAGGAGATGGAGCTGTGGGAGCGAGGCCAGAGGAGGCCACGGAGATGATATGAGGGCTGGAGAACCTCCTGTACGAAGACAGGCTGGGAGAGATGGGGCTGTTCAGCCTGGGGAAGAGAAGGGAGACCTCAGAGCAGCTTCCAATAGGGGGAAGGTCTCCAGGAAAGCTGGAGAGGGGCTCCTTGTCAGGGAGGGCAGGGATAGGATGAGGGGGAATGATTTTCAGCTGAGAGAGGGTGAATTGAGGTTAGATCTTGGGGAGAAATGTTTTGCTGTGAGGGTGACGAGGCCCTGGCCCAGGTTGCCCTGAGCAGGGGTGGCTGCCCCATCCCTGGAGGGGCTCAAGGCCAGGTTGGATGGGGCTGGGAGCTCCTGATCCACTGGGAGGTGTCCCTGCCCATGGCAGGGGGTGGGACTGGATGGGCTTTGAGGTCTCTTCTGATCCAAACCATTTTGTGATTCCGTGATTTTATCAATGTCTACACTTTGTTCTTTATAGAAATCCCCATTTCAGGACCATCTCTACAAAACCTGTGCTGTGGTGGGAAATGCAGGAATCCTCAGGAACAGTAGCTGTGGCTCTCAAATTGACGGGTACCAGTTTGTAATCAGGTAATTGCTGCAAGCCCACCCAGGAGAGCTGTAGGAGACTGGCAGGAGGAGGGAGCTTTCATGGGAACAGGGTGAAGGTAGAGAATGTGGAGACAGGGGAAATGTTCTGAGTGGGGTTGAAGGTGCCGGGCTGGGGAAATGGTGGGGTGTACCTGAACTGAGTAGTGTCACGGGGGAATGGGTTAGCTCTCAGGAGATCACGGAGCATTATTCCTCATAGACTTCCTTTGTTTATCCCCTCAATCAGGTTTAACCTGCCATCTGCAGACTTCCCTGAGGATGTGGGCTGAAAGTCAAGCATTGTCACTGTGAATCCCAGTATCCTTCATACAGGGTAATAGGTGTGGAAACAAAAAGTGAGGAGAGGATTCATAACTTCCTTCTCCCCCGCATACTGTGTCCTTGAAGAGGCAATCTCTCTGGGTCCCAGAAAACAGATGGAACTTAGCTATGATGCAAAGTCTATCCAAAAAAAGGCTGTGGATGTCTACTGCCATGAGATGCTCCCCTCGGTGTGGAGGTGGACAGGGGAACACTGCAACTCTTGGGGTAGTCTGGGGCAAAGTTTGTTCAAGCCTTGGTTGTGGCTGACTATTTTAGCTCACTGCTAGGGGTTGATAGTATCTCCAGTCCCTTTGGACGATCTTAGAGGTCTTTTCCAACCTCAATGATTCCGTGATTCTATGATATTTCACTTCTCTGGGGTAAAGTGGCACAGGAAAGGCAGGAGGGTATGAGGGTGGGTTTGGCAGAGGGTGACCATCCCGCATCTCTTGCCTTACAGGTTTCACGGTCTGAATGGTCGGCGCCTGCCATTTGTGGAGGCAGCAGCTTCCTACGGAAAGACTTGGTTCTTCATCCCAGCTTTCTCCTACCCTGGCAACAGTGAGGTTTCTTACCGAGCACTCTATGCCTTACAGGACTCTCTGTCCCAGTCACACGTCTTCTTCTTCCATCCTCAGTACCTGAGTGCTCTAAGCAAGTACTGGCACGATCGTGGGTTTCACACCTATCGCCTGTCCTCAGGTTTCATGCTAGTGAACGCCGCTCTGGAGTTGTGTGAACACATTTCTCTCTGCGGCTTCTGGCCCTTCTCTTTGCACCCTGATGGCCGCGTCCTGCCCCATCATTACTATGACAACGTGCTTCCCAACTGCAGGATACACATCATGCCCAGAGAGTTCGCTTACTACGTGGATATGCACTTCGCGGGGTCCTTCGGCTGCACGTGGGGACGTGCTGAGGGGCCACGTCAAAAGGAAAGCAATGTGGCATCTGAAGCAGATGGTGTCTGCTGATGTTCTCATCCATTCCCGGATCTTCTGGGAAGAAAGCGCAGACCCAGATGCCAACCTAGAGTCTCTGGAGATGAAAAATATGCCTCCTTCCCTTTTCGACACTGTCCCACTAGAGGGTCACCACTAGAGGTGAGTGGGAGCTGCAAAGGTGCTCGCTGCTATACAACTTGCCTGAAGGCACAAATGCTACGCAAGATGATGTATTTTTCACCTCAGACTTGATGTGACCTGGAGACCCAATCTAAACTGGCTGTCGCCTGCTGGGAACATGCAGTATGGATGAGGGAAAGATGAGGAGATTAGCCTTAGGAAGCTGGGTGTGTAAGCACAGCCTCAGTGCATATTCAGATTCCCCTGATCATAGAGTCATGGAACAGTTTGGGTTGGAAGGGACCTTAAACCTGTCCAGTTCTGTCCCCTGCCACAGGCAGGGACACCTTCCATGGGATCAAGTTGCTCAAAGCCCCATCCGACCTGGCCTTGAACTGTTTGTGCTTGGGATTGCCCCAACCCCGGTGTAGGACCTTGCACCCGGCCTTGGTTGGTTCTGCACGCTCCCACCTGTGCTGCTCTCCCTGTGTCTCCTCTGCCGGGTTCTGCAGGCTCTGGGGCGTGGATGGGACAGGGAACCCGAGGACTCGAGCACAAACGCGGAGGCGTCAGTGCTGCTGCCTCGCCCATCGCCTTCGCCAACAGGATCCACCAGCCCAGCCTGCCCGGAGCGGGTCTGAGACTCCTGGCAGGGTCTGAGGCTGCTGAGCGCCCAACCCTGTCCGGGGGAGCCAGGGAGCCTCCTCCAGCCCCGGCAGCAGCTCGGGCACCCAGAGGAAGGCTCTGCCTGACTCCCGGGCCGGGCTGCACCAGGAGCGAGGACACGCTGGGAGCTGGGGGAGCATCGCAGGCACAGGGCAAGGTGTCGCCACCAATTCTAGAGCCGCAGCCCCCAGGGAGCTGCATTTGTGGGCAGGGTTGGGCCCTCCTGAGCTCGCCGGAGAGCAGCTCCTCTGCGTCTGCAAAGCGCCGCGGCTGCCCCCTCTCTCCAGGGCTCCTTCAGTGCCCGCAGAGCCGGCTGGGGCGCTGGCAGAGATGGTCCCCGTGCAGGCGCTGGGCAGGAGAGGTGGGAGAAGGAGGGAGCGAGGCCCTCGCCCTGCCCAGGCGGTGCGGTTCTGCGCTGAGAGGTGGTTGTTGGTGTGGGTGCTGTGAGGGCAGGGGGAGCGTGGGGAGCGCTGGTGCTGGCAGAGCCAGGGGGCGAGCGGCAGGGCTGGGGGAGCAGAGTGGCGCAGCGGGAGCGGGCCGGGCCCATAACCCAGAGGTCGATGGATAGAAACCATCCTCTGCTAATGCTTCTTTTCCTCCCTGATGCATCTCAGCCACTGCCCCTCCCCTCCATCCTTCAGCAAGCCTTCCCTGCCCTGCTCTGCTCCTGCTCTCTGAGCGCCCGTGGCCTCCCTGTCCCTCAGCCCCTTCTCTCGGCCAATGCCACCTTCTTTTTCCTTTCTCCGCTCAGCACCCAAACTGCAGTGACGGATGGGATCCACCCAATCCACCCAAACCCTTTCCATGGTGATGGAGTCCAGCACCCAGCCTGCCATGGGGTGAACAAGGCCACCTCCCAGCCTGCTGTGGAGTGAAGGACACCAGCTGCAACCCTGCAGGGGTGTGAAGGAATCCATCCCCAGCCATGCCGCCAGATAAAGGACTCCGGTTCCCAGCATGCCACCAGGCTAAAGAGGGAAATTCTTGAGACTTTGATTTAGCAGCAACTTTCAATTTATTGAGGTGGATCACAAAAGTAAATTAGCTACTATCTATTAACACTCAATCATCAGTTGGTCGACAAAGTAATTCTAAATTGTTCAGAAAGATTGGCTAGAAATGAATCAAAAACTTAACTGTAGATTCAAAACTGACATTTGGTCTTAATTATGATACCCAGTGGGATGGGGATAGCTGCTGGTGACATCCCTGATCTCCACGGCCAGGAAAGCCCTGGGGCGAGTGGCCAGATATGGCACGGATGGGGCGGCAAGTGGGGGGGCGGTGCTACCAAACCTTTGTTTGTCCTTTGGCAGAGGCAGAAATCCCAGGTTATTAATTGCCACCCAAATCGGTGGCCAATTGGGTCCCTCCACTCCAACTGGGTTTGGGGATGGAGTCTTCAAGTAGATGAGGTGCTGTGAGGCTGATTCCAGCCTTTACCACTCCTTTCCCAGCGGCTCCACCAGGAAAGCCAGAGCCACAACCCGCATCATCCACATGAACCAGAGGAGTCAAAATCCCAAAAAACCTTTCCCAAAATCAAGGGGTGCTATATGGGGAAGAGAAATTGAGTGTTGTTACTTTGAAAGCTTCAATGCTGCAGTTATCCCCAGAGGGGATGTATTGGACGGGAAGAAGGAGGTGAAGTGTGCTCCCTGCAGCCCTGCTGCCCCTTGGCCCTGGTCTGAGCTGAGGGAGGAAGGGACATGGGCTCCCCAAGAGCTCTGGGGCACTGGTTTGACTGGAGTGGCCCTGGGTGCCGGTGCAGCTGCCGGAGCAGCCCCAGGTTGTCATTTTGCTGGTTTGTGCTGAGTGCACATGGAGACCTTGACTTCTGCGGGCTGGGGCCAAACCCTTCACGTCCCTGAAGGCAACATGGTGTGTTGAGAGAGTGACCAGTGAGAAAAGAGACAGGACAAGGCAACTGGAAAGGAGGCGTTTTTGAGAAGAACATACAACACTTTATTACTTATTCCCAGACTAACATGTTTCTACCTCTACAATATAATGCCCTCCCCTTGACCGCTGCTGCTTCTAGTCGGGCCCCGACTAATGTCCATCCCCTCGGCCAGCAACCGGGGGGTTTGGGGGGCAGAAGCAGGTTGGGCAGTGGCGGGAGATTGGAGCTGGGTGGCGCGGTGGTGTTGGCCGGGGAGCGGCACCAGGTGCTGGTGGTCCATCCCTCGCCAGCTCTGGAGGGTGGAATGGAATCCGGTCATTCCTGGGTGCCTGCCCAGCATCGGGATTGGGCCAACAATCTGGTCATGGAGGGGGCCCAATGAAGAGTGGGGCAGGAGGTGAGCGGCGCTGGGGTGGAGGTGAAGGATGAGCTGGAGCTGCCTCCTGGACTCCATCGGGGTTGTCTCTGCAGCTGCGTTTGGCCGGGGCTGGACCAGCACTGGTGCTTGGGGCATCGGGGTCGGCCCATGGACTGGTTGCTCTGAGGTTGGAGGCTGCACAGGTCTGGGGTCCATTCTCCTCCTCTGCACCTCCCGCCGCTGCCAGAGCATCACCTCGTCTCTTCTTTGTGCATTTGCCCCCCTGCCTTGGGCTCCGTGGGGCTGCAGCCGGGGCTCGCTCTCTTTCCCCAGGGCTTTCCCTGCACATCCTGAGGAGGTCAGGGTGATCTCTGAGGAAGAAGGGGCTGTAGAAGAAGTGCAGCTGCAGAAAAGAAAGAAGATAAGTGAGTGCCATCATTCCTGGAAAGGGCAAAACCAAGACTCCCTAGTCAAGCGTTTGCGTCAGGAAAGACATGCCTGGCTGTGACAAAGGGCTCCCTGGGGCTTGGGTACCTCCAGGTTTGGCCAAATAAAATGTTTGAATTGAGCTTCTTTAAGGAATGATCCACAATGTTGTTCTCAGCATTTGGGAGCACAGAATTTAGGGTTTTTGAAAGAACCCCAAATACCACTGGTTTCCAGCCCCGTCAATGTGCAATCATCATGTAGGGAATAACGTGATGCTGAGGTGTGTCTTGTCATCCTTCAGCAGATGCCACAAGGAGAATGGAACTCTTGGTCCAGCCAGATGCAGAGTGAGCACGAAAAGAGCCCCAAGCAATGGGACCGTGATGGTGTTTCACATCCCTAACGAAATCCCTCTCGTCAGCACTTCTGCACCGGCAAATTCCTGCATGGAGAATTCCTGACTGTGACCCTGAGACCAAATCGGGCCACTTACTCTTATCCCCATCCTCACTGGCTGCCTGGGAATGTTTTATTCTCTCGGAACAGGACCCTCTCCCAAAGCGACTTTCCTGAGGATTCTTTGGAGTGAGAGGAACTCTCTTACCTTGCCCAGAGTCTGTCCTGCTGCTGTTATTGCTCTCAGCTCCTCGACAGAGAGAGAGACGCTAGAATCCCCTTCCATTTTGTTGAATCCATGGAGGGTAAGCTGGGCAATAAAGTCTGCCATGCACTCGCTTTCAAAAATCCCATGGGGTCCTTTCTTCCTCAGCACTCCCTTTTCGAAGAGATTTTCTGCGATCACCATGCAGTTTCCGTTGTCTCCCCACCAGACTGACTGGAAGTGACAGCTGGTGACGATCTTCCAGAGCTTCTTGAGGAAGGTGCAGGGAGAAGCGGGGCTGGCTCTTCGTGAACCTGCACACTCTGGTTCCTCCGAGTCAGAGGATGAGTCTGGTGATGGTGACTTCATGTTATGTCTCATTGCTGAGCTGGGGTGCAGCTTTGAGCCTCGGCCCTTTCCCTGACCAGCGAGACTGAGTCCTGCCTGTCAGCGGGATGAAGGACTGCGGTGTCTGAAGCCTCAGTGCCTGGGCAGCACCACAGCAAGTGCCTGCTGGCCGCTGTGATGCCTGGTCCCCTCACTGTGACCTCACCGTGTGGCACACGTCTCCTGGCAACTGGAAGTGGAAGATAGAACAAGTTCTAAAATGTCCTTTTTTCTTTCCATGGAGAGCACTGGTTTTAGCCAAGAGTGAATCAAACTGCGTTTGTGGCTGGAATATCCTGCTAGGGCTGCATCGCATCCCGTTTTTCACGGGAATTGGTCCCAGTGAGGTATTGGGAATGGTGCAGCCCTAGACATCAAAGTTCCCCAGAGCTAAAGTTCTTCCCTTGGATTCCTTTCTTTCTTCTACGGAATATCCTGTGCTCTGGAATTTTTCGGAGTGCTGTTTTTTCATGGCTGTTCTGTTCCCCAAGTGATGCTCTAATTTTTCAGCAGCCCCTCCTTGCTGCTCCGTGGTATGATCCGAAAAGGAAAACTTACCTGAAATGCCTCTTACAGCTTAAACTAACTGGTGCTTGCCAGTGACAAGTGGGGTTCCCCAGGGCTCAGTGCTGGGTCCAGCCCTGTTCAATGTCTTCATCAATGACCTGGATGAAGGCATCGAATGCACCCTTAGCAAGTTTGCGGATGACACTAAGCTGGGTGGAAGTGTCGATCTGCTGGAGGGTCGGGAGGCTCTGCAAAGGGATCTGAACAGGCTGGACCGCTGGGCAGAGTCCAATGGCATGAGGTTTAACAAGGCCAAATGCCGGGTCCTGCACTTGGGGCACAACAACCCTATGCAGTGCTACAGACTGGGAGAAGTCTGTCTAGAAAGCTGCCTGGAGGAGAGGGACCTGGGGGTGTTGGTTGACAGCCGACTGAATATGAGCCAGCAGTGTGCCCAGGTGGCCAAGAAGGCCAATGGCATCTTGGCTTGTATCAGAAACGGCGTGACCAGCAGGTCCAGGGAGGTTATCCTCCCTCTGTACTCGGCACTGGTGAGACCGCTCCTCGAATACTGTGTTCATTTCTGGGCCCCTCACCACAAGAAGGATGTTGAGGCTCTGGAGAGAGTACAGAGAAGAGCAACAAAGCTGGTGAAAGGGCTGGAGAACAGGCCTTATGAGGAGCGGCTGAGAGAGCTGGGGTTGTTTAGCCTGGAGAAGAGGAGGCTGAGGGGTGACCTCATTGCTCTCTACAACTACCTGAAAGGACGTTGTAGAGAGGAGGGTGCTGGCCTCTTCTCCCAAGTGACAGGGGACAGGACAAGAGGGAATGGCCTCAAGCTCCGACAGGGGAGGTTTAGGCTAGACGTTAGGAAAAAATTCTTTACAGAAAGGGTCATTGGGCACTGGAACAGGTTGCCCAGGGAGGTGGTTGAGTCACCTTCCCTGGAGGTGTTTAAGGCACGGGTGGACGAGGTGCTGAGGGATATGGTTTAGTGTTTGGTAGGAACGGTTGGACTCGGTGATCCGGTGGGTCTCTTCCAACCTGGTTATTCTGTGATTCTGTGATTCTGTGATTCTTCAGCTCATACTTTTCTTAGATTTGGCTCTTATGCTTCCCATGGCTGTAGAACCATTAGAATCAAAACTAGAAGACTCAGTTATGTTCTTTCCTCCTTTTTGTCTATCTACCTAGTCCCAATTTAAACCTTCTCTGGTACAACTTGAGTCCTGCCACTTCTTATTTCAGAGGCGAGACTAGCACCCACCTTGCTGCAGCCTCCTTTTCCAGGAGCCGTGCACAGCAATGAGGTCTCCCCTCAGTCTTGTCTTCTCTGGCTTTATCCCGTGGGAGGTGTCCCTATCCATGGCAGGGATTTGGAACTTTATGATCCTCTAAGTCCCTTCCAACCCAGACTATTTTATACTTCTGTGATTGTCCCTCAGCCACTGAGCTCCAGACCATTCCACCGCTCTGTTCTCCTTGTCTGTCACATTCCAGCCCATCAATACTCTTCTTGGAGTGAGGGGCCCAGAACTGAACCCAGGATTCGAGCTGTGGCCTCACCAACACCGAGTCCAGGGGGACAATCCTTTCCCTGCTCCTGCTGGCCACCCTATGGCCGATTCTTTGACTGCATAAAGAGCCTCCCATGTGGTCTCACAGTTAAAATAGATACACATACAACAGACAAAACTGTCACCAACGTGCCAGAACCATCATTAGCACTTGATCTTCCTACCACAGAGGACATGCCTCAGCTAGTTATTTTCATCCTAAATCCTTTTTTTCTGTTTTCATTTTGTTTTGGGAACTGGGCTGGTGAAGGGGACTTGATTTCCCCTACACTGCATGGAAGGAACAACACAGACCTGGTGGGCACATTGTGTTCTCTGGAAGGAGCTGTGGCACTTCTATGAGATGCTTTTAGAAAGAATCAGACAACCTACCAACCTGTCTATCCCTCCCCCTCCACTTCTTTTCCCTTTGATGAGCTTTAGATGAGACTAAGCCAGCCGGGAAGTGCAGGAAAGGGAAAAGCTACACAGCTTCATGAGGGAGCAATAAAGCAAGGACGCGCTGAGCAAGAAAAGGAGCTGAGTTCTCTGCTAAATCAGCCCATAAGGGCCCTGCAGCACCTGAGCTGTCAACAGGGAGCTTAGCAGGCAAATGTGGCTTTCTGCAGTTGCCATCAGAAGAGGGAAGTGTGCCATCATAGATCCATAGACTCATAGAATCATAGAATAGTTTGGGTTGGAAGAGACCTTAAAGATCATCTAGTTCCATCCCCCTGCCATGGGCAGGGACATCTCCCACTAGATCAGGCTGCCCAAGGCCCATCCAACCTGGCCTTGAACCCCTCCAGGGATGGGGCAGCCACCCCTGCTCTGGGCAACCTGGGCCAGGGCCTCCCCACCCTCATGGTGAAGAAATTCTTCCTTATGTCTAGTCTAAATCTGCCCCTCTCCAGTTTACCCCCATTGCCCCCAGTCCTATCACTACAGGCCTTCGTGCCATTCCCTGAAGCAATGCTAGTTGTTGCCCCCACCAACTGAGCACTGATGCAAACCTGAAGTGTTCAGCAATGGACTGCAGTCAGACCATAACCTTCAAAAAATGAGAAGTATTTTTAGACATATCATTCTGAATTTATGTTTTCCTCCTTATCTCTTTAACTGTGTGCTCCAGAAATATAGTATTTTAAATGACTAGAGGGGAGTTTCTGTTATCCCAAGATGCTAAGAACTTAGCCAATATTGCTATGTAAGTGCGACAAAACTTCAAGAATTAGAGACATTGTTGGAGATTCTGATACAATTAGTTATATAGACAACGATATATATACAACACATTGTCCAGAGTTCCTCAACTTCAGTTACTTACTTACATATATATATATATATATATATATAGATGAGGTGACAAAGCTCTGTAGAAATATTCAAAGAGGCAGGTTTTAGAAGACAGGAAAAGTAATCGCACACCTTTTCATTTCTTTCTAGTTTTGCTGACCATATGCTTTCTGCTCAGCAAATTCAAGTCATCTAACGAGGCTTTCAAACTGACTTACAATTTGTTGTATTCTCCCTGTAGACGGTGATCGAAAACTTACTGTGTGTCAGCTGAGTAGAAATTAGCATCTGCCATCTGTGGTGCGGCAGTGATCATCACGTTACTTACGTGGGAAGAAAAACATCCCATGTGTGTGTCGGGAAGTACAATCAGATTTCATTCCTCTGGCTTGAGGAACAAAGAAGATGCTTGAGACAGTTTCAGAAGTATCGCTTCCATTCAACATTTGCATTCAGTACGTGTAATTTTGCCACCAGTAACTTTAACAAAGCTAAGGCATGAGAATTATATCAAAGTTCTAGGCAGTATGACACAGTGCACAAGTCCACTGGACACAAGTTCCACAAGCGGAATAGGCACCGTACCAGCTTAAAATGTTAGTACTCTGTTGTGTGAAAAGATGAATCGCAAAAGCCACTTCATCCTCTGCAGTCACTCTTTCTACTGCTTTGTTTCAACACCGGGCAATCCCGCTCCCGTTACTTAACGTACTTTGCAAGTCTTTGGTGTTCGCTCACAGAACAATTCAATTTTAATATCTCCTACATCCGTATGCAGCATGACAGCCGGCGCAAGAGGCAGAAAGTCATGATTAAATCAGCAACAGAGTGCTAACAGACTTTGTTTTGTTTCCTGGCCCCACCGAGAACATAGACAAGTTCCCACTGCATATAACCATGACTTCAGTATTTGGCCACAGGCAAGGCTACTGTCACAAACCTTCCACATTTCCAGTGAAATCACCAGAAAGCACTTGTATTTTCTGGGCAAATCGAGTTCGCTATGGTAATGCAGAAGCTGTTTCATGCTGTTACACCCCAGAAATACATAATACATTTGTGTACTGGACCCACTCAGTCACTTAATTGCAAAGTTGAAAAATCAAGATTACAGCTAATTATGGACTCCAATGGAATATATTAGCAACCGGTATTTGTTCTTGATCATGATAGTGAGGCAGAGTACTAAGTCACAAAGCACTTTGTGGGCTCAGACGGGCTTTTGGGCGGGTCATTTTATACCTTTCCCAGTTTGGGCTGCTGTGTACCACACAACCTTCACTTTCACGATGCTAGGCGGTGTCTCCAGCTCGTGCCTGCATGCAGCGACCAATCGCCACCTCCACCCCCGGATGAACTTCAGTGGAGTGCTGATTTGCTGACTTTGTGGTTTCAGCGGCTCTTGCGTTACAATCTGGCAGTGGCTTTCGACAATCTTTGAGACAGGATTTCCCAATTTGGCTCCTTACACAAGCCTATCAGCCTTCTTGGAGTTCTTAATGGAACGACTCTGGACAGCTCGTAATCCAAGAAAGAGCTGCTGGAAGAGGGAAGTCTCTACCGCCGCACGCCAACAATGACCATTCACAGGAATACTGGTAACCAGAGTGCCCCCCTAAAGCTAGCAAAAATAATAATTCCTTATCGCAGTGCAATCTCTGTAATACTACAGGGATCTTCCTTCCTGTGTAGCTTGATTTTTTCATCAAATAAACACCATCCTCACACTTAAGAGCAAGGGCTTTCCCTGTCCTCTTACTCAGAAAAGAAGCCTCAGTCACTCACTAAAGGGCAAACATCAGCCCTAGGTCTTTTGCTCTTCCAATGACAGTCAGATAAACCCCAATTAAATTAATATGTTCTGGCTCTTGGGAGGCCTATAGAGTAGAAGGTGCTCTTGTCCACACGAGAAAAGTGTCCTGAGATATTGTTTTACTGGAGAAACACAACCGGGCTCATCAGTACCTTTTTCTTAAATAAATTTTATTCCGACAAATGAATTTGAATTCAGCATCAATAACTAAATACGTAACATACATAAAGAAACAAACAGCACTTAACATAGTTTGTTTCTTAACAGGCAGACAGAGAAGCTCGTCTGCCTCAGCTCTAGGAGTCTATGTGCTATTTTGCTGCTTCAGTGGGAGGAAGAAAGGATGTTCCAGTGCTTCTTCCAGAGTAATGAGCTTCTCTGGGTCATACTCCAGCATCTTTTCAATCAGATCAAAGAGGTTCTCATGGTCACAATCATAGCACATCATGTATTCCTTTATGAAGAAAACAACAAAACACAGGCTTCCAATCTTAGAATTGCACTTGGAGCTCCTCTGCCAAGAAGCATCTTCCCCCTGTAATCTTACCTTCAAGGGTTTGCAGCACCCTGAGACGTGTTGCCCAGCAGCACTGTATTCGTCCCAGGCCAGCCGGCCCTTATAAAAATAGTTTTGTTTACTTAATGAAACAACTCTGTTAATCATTTGCTCTGGCAAAGGCCCCAGCAATTGCTCCATCATCGCCAGGTGTTCTATGTCTTCATCGGTCTGGAGAGAAGTCAAGAGAGACGTTTTTCATTCTTGGTTATGTGGAAGTTATCAAGAAGCACACACCAGCCTGACTTCATTTTTGACTGTACCCTGCAAGCACTAAGCTGAACTTGGTCAAGGAAAAAAGGAGAGGCTCGAGTTCTCTATTTCCTGAAAGAAGTTACTATCTACTGGAGTTTCTTCCCCTTCCCCTTGCCTTGGTGGGCTTTTTCTTTTCTTTCTTCAAGTTCAACTTCAGCAATGCTTTTAAGAGGACAGGATTGAGGCGTTTGAGTAGTATTTGCTGATGGTGATAGATGAAGCCACATCTGGTATTAGGGTACCTTGTAAATTCCAAACGTTAACAGGGCGACCCTTCCTTTCAAGCCTCTGCCAAAGTGTCTACTGGAAGCAGCTTGGCAAAATCTGCTCCTGAGAACATTTGTTGGTGCCTACATCCTCCATTCTCTTCAACTTGGCATTACAGAGAAATGCAGCTTACTTCCTTGCACAGACCATTCCTCTCAGTCCCCACCTCTCCATAGCCTTTGTTCATCATGTTGGGGAGTGTTATGCATGCTGTACCCTTTTGGGTTCATAGTTCCCTACCTGAAATACTAATTCTCCAAGGTGGTACTCCAGGAGAGTACATCCTATACTCCAAACATCGCATGGGTGGGACCATTCGAGCTCTGTGAAAAGGTTCAGGTTGTTTATGTTTAGACCAGGCTGCAAACATTCAACAGCTCAAATAAGACGTCAAATATTTCTCTAGCTCCATTCAATAGCACACAAATGTCATACGTGAAAGATCAGCCAAACAAACCACCTTCTACTGACCTAGGACGACTTCGGGAGCTCTGTAAGGTATGGTAGTCGCCAAAGTGCCGTGATGCTCATGGTCGTACGTGGCACACCCGAAGTCCACAAGTCTGATGTCTGCTTTTCTCAGTCTGCATTCACTGCATTCCTGAAACAAAAGGCGATGGGATGCAAGTGACCAAATAAATGCAGAGGATGGCTGAGGAGGAGGGAGGTGGGCAAGAGGACAGCAGCTTACCAGCGTGGGGTCGTACTCTTCTACATAGGCAGACCTCAGAAAGACAATATTGTCTGGCTTCAGATCTGCGTGTGTCAAATTGTTCATATGCAAAACTGCAAGAGAAATCATACATTTAGTGGGTTCCGCAAACAAACTTTAACAAATGAAGCAAAGAAGGAACATGCTTACAGTTGACAGAGGTGCAGATCTGATAGGCCATGTGTCTGATGTCATCCAGGCTAAATGGCAGGAAGTCGTTGTCTCTCATAAAGTCAAAGGTGCTGAGCCCCAGGAGCTCAAAAACAATGCAGACGTGTCCACGGTACTCAAACCATCGCAGCATCTGGACACAGTGACTGCAAAAGCATGGAAACACGTGCATTGCAACAGCAAGTTGTGCAGCGCTCCTACATACACTGTGTGTTAGAGAAAGCATCATAGTAGAAGTCTTCAAGCCAGAAGACAGCACAGTCGGCTTTGTGTGCTTACTAGGCATTGCTGGGGTCTGATGCTTTTAAATCTTCCAGCACTTTTATTTCATCTCGAGCGACTCTGGAGAACAAATTGGTATTTTTTGCTATTTTCACTGCCACATGTTTGCCTTCCCTGGAAAGACAGGTTTTAACAGAGATTAGAACAATGAGTACTTTTAACTCAGACTCCTGGGTGATTAACACCCCATCTGCCTTGTTCCTAACACTGGAAACCTTCTGGGAAAAGGGCACACTGACTTCATATAATCCAGAGTCATCTGTGCACAAACATAGCTAAAACTTCATCTTTACATTTTGAAAACACACTCGATCCTTTAAAGATCGGTATCATTCTTCAATCCCCTTTTACCTCCCCTTCGTTTCTCTGGATGCTGGGCTAATACTGGAAAATCTTCCCCACTTTGCAGCCTAAGACAACCCTTAATCAAAAATGGGAAGCTGCCTTCAGTCCTCCAAGAAGTCGTAAGAATGTCACCGAGGTGTCAAACGCCTTCGGCGGGGACTGGGAACACAACCTCCTTCCATACTATTTTGCACACAGCAAAAGCGCCATCAAACACAACATTTATTTTTCATTTCTAGTGCCCACTCTGTCAGAACCCAAATGGCGCCGCCTCCTCGCAGGTGATGCTTTAAGGGAAGCTACACGATGTCAGACACTGCTCGTTATCCAGAGCTGGGGGGCACAGGCCCCAAGGCTGCCCAGTGTGGGGGCTGCAGCTGCACCCCACGCTCTCTCCAGGCCACCTCTCCCCATCAGCACTGACCTCTACCCAGCTGGGCTGCGCCTGCAGAAGATGCAGCCTTCGCCTCATCCACCAGCCCTGCACAACCCTCGTGCCTAGGGGCTGCTTTTAGCAGCAGGAACCAACGCACACTTTTGTCTGGCAGCTGTGCTGGCCTCAGAGAAATACAGAGAGCAGCACACGAGGAAGCAAAGAGAAAGCCTGACAGGATCAGAAAGCACTTCCCGAGCCTCACGCTGAGAGCCTCAGTAAAACAAATGACGGGCACTGAATTAAAAGACTTGTGCTTCGTGATCAAGGCATTCCACTACTTTTCCATAACCACCTTGGCCCAACACAGCAAGAACCTCATCTATAAAGAAAGGAACTCTTAATCGTACAAGTGGTGAAGTTACTCAGCTATTAAATAGCCTAGCAAATAATTAACAATAAGAGATCAAACAATCAGAAGGACTAAGTACTATCACCAAATGTTGTTCTAGGCTGTGCCCTAGATTTTAAATATTTGGTCTGAGATGTTACTGGACAACTCTCTTCAGATTACATTTACAGGGATCACATTCCACTAAGTTCATTAACTTCATTTTTGGTTTTGGGAGGGAGGGAAGGGAGAGAGGGAAAAGGCCCCAGAATATACCGTTAATTTACAATAGAATATGAAAAAAATAACGGTCCCACCCCCTACCAAAAGGGCAAGAGAGAAAGAAAAGACTTTAGAACCCCCTTGAATCTTCCACTAAAAGAACTTGTTCTGTTTGAAAGGATAAAAAATATTGAAAAATATTCTATACATCTTGCATTTAGCATGTCCCCATAGTGACAGATCAGGTGACCCGCCTCGACGTCCTCCACGCTCCTGGCCGTGCTCCTTCGACGACTCGCCTGGAACGGCATCAAGATTGTCCAGCCAATTAACAAACCCGAGGGAATTCAGCTCAGAATACAAAATGCATTCAGCATGGAGGCAGTCGGGCACTCAGATACGGGTCAGGCCACAAGCAGTAGGCAGGAGCAATTTCCAATTCAGCCCCCGGCAATTCACAGGGCGCATCGTTTATGTTCCAGGGCAGAAAGGTGGCAAGGAACAGATTTTTCAGGTGAGATACTCCCAGTGGGAAGGCAGCAGAAAATTACAAGGTCATTATTTTCCTTTCACAAGGTTGGTTCCATGAATTTTCCTTCAACATTTCGCTGCCCGTATTCTTGTTTAAAGCAAAAGCATTTAAGAATTCTCTTCTATGCATCAAAGGTATCTTTTAGATGTATCTTCCAGAGGGAGAGGACAGAATGTGCTTCTGTATTACTGTATGCAATCGCCTTTTGTCCACGTTAAAATACTCCTCTAAAGTAACTGAAATTAAACCACTAGTCTGAATATTTGATAGGAATTGTTTGGTTCATCGCACGCAGCATACACATTTACTTTAGGCCATCTAAGCTGAAGATCTTGCATTAAAAATCCTATCTGCAGCTTTTTCAGTAGTTAAATATGTAACAAAGTCCAGAACAACTGCCCCACTAGCAGGCAGACGTCATACATATCTGAGTCTACAGATTTTTCAGCGTTTCTTAGAACATCTTAAAAACATGTTTTACAGAAGTAAAAATCAGATGTGATCTCCTCTCTGTTTCCGCAATACCAGGTTAAAAGCAACTTTAATAGCCCGGACCTGCATTTTCGAGGAGGGCTGAAATAAATGCCTGTCATCAGGGAAATTCCGAAGGCACAAGACAGATGCCTGTGTTTCAGGCACTCCAGTGAACGGTTCTCGTTCATTGATCTGGTCAAATATATCCCAGGAACAAACAGCAAGACTGTTCTGTTTGCTGTCACAAGTGTACCTGCAAACTATACATTTCATTCGGCTATACATGTCACTCGGCTGCTGGATGAGGGGAAGGCTGTGGATGGATCTTCCTGGACTTCAGCAAAGCCTTTGACACAGTTTCTCCCAGAATTCTGCTTGAGAAACTGTCACCTCTGGCCTGGACAGGCGCACACTCTCCTGGGTGGAAAACTGGTTGGATGGCCGGGCCCAGAGAGTGGTGGGAAATGGTGCAAAATCCAGCTGGAGGCCAGTGACAAGTGGTGTCCCCAGGGCTCAGTGCTGGGTCCAGCCCTGTTCAAGGTCTTTATCAATGACCTGGATGAAGGCATCGAGTGCACCCTTAGCAAGTTTGCGGACGACACTAAGCTGGGTGGAAGTGTCGATCTGCTGGAGGGTAGGGAGGCTCCAAAGGGATCTGGACAGGCTGGACCACTGGGCAGAGTCCAACGGGATGAGGTTTAACAAGGCCAAATGCCGGGTCCTGCACTTGGGGCACAACAACCCTATGCAGTGCTACAGACTAGGAGAAGTCTGTCTAGAAAGCTGCCTGGAGGAGAGGGACCTGGGCGTGTTGGTTGACAGCGACTGAACATGAGCCAGCAGTGGCCCAGGTGGCCAAGAAGGCCAATGGCATCTTGGCTTGGATCAGACACGGCGTGGCCAGCAGGTCCAGGGAGGTTATTCTCCCTCTGGACTCGGCACTGGTGAGACCGCTCCTAGAATCCTGTGTTCAGTTCTGGGCCCCTCACCACAAGAAGGATGTTAAGGCTCTGGAGCGAGTCCAGAGAAGAGCAAGAAAGCTGGTGAGGGGGCTGGAGAGCAGGTCTTACGAGGAACGGCTGAGAGAGCTGGGGTTGTTTAGCCTGGAGAAGAGGAGGCTGAGGGGAGACCTCATTGCTCTCTACAACTACCTGAAAGGAGGTTGTGGAGAGGAGGGAGGTGGGCTCTTCTCCCATGTGACAGGGGACAGGACGAGAGGGAATGGCCTCAAGCTCCGCCAGGGGAGGTTTAGGCTGGACATTAGGAAAAAATTTTTCACAGAAAGGGTCACTGGGCACTGGCAGAGGCTGCCCAGGGAGGGGGTTGATTCACCTTCCCTGGAGGGGTTTAAGGCACGGGTGGACGAGGTGCTGAGGGACATGGTTTAGTGTTTGATAGGAATGGTTGGACTCGATGATCCTGTGGGTCTCTTCCAACCTGGTTATTCTATGATTCTATGATTCTATGATTCTATGATTCATTCAAGAAAATCAAATCTCAGCAAAAATACCAAAAGGAATAAACTACTAATGTTATTGACAGAACTCCCTATCCCCGCTCCACTCAACGACTGCTGCCTAGATAAGAATTAATCTTCACAAAATAAAGAAATCCTCCGTTAAAATGGGTCACATCTCCTGCAAATATTCATAGAGACTGAGCCTTGCCTGCAATTCTGTTTCGTGACCGCTCGTCCCGCTACGATCCAGTTTACAGCGCTTGCTCTCCTGTGCACTGCTTGGTGATCTCGATCTCTTTTTAGCCGTCTTGCCTTTTTCAAGACCCGATTTGTTGTACTGGGACTCCGGTGCACCGCTTGCTGATCTTCTTCTCTTTTCAGACCCATTGCAACTTTCAAGATCCATTTTACCCCGCTTGCTCTCCTGTGCACTGCTTGGTGATCCGCTCTTTCTCTTTTTAGCCCTCTTGCCTCTTCCCAGATCCGGACTTTCTTTTTGATCCATGTCAGGATAATTTGTTTGCTCGGAATGCCACGTCTGTAACCAAGACACATCCAATGGTTTGGATTGGAAGGGACCTCAAAGCCCGTCCAGTTCCAAGCTGCCTGCCCTGGGCTGGGACACCTCCCACCAGCCCAGGCTGCCCAAGGCCCCATCCAGCTTGGCCTTGAACACCTCCCGAGATGGGGCAGCCACAGCTTCCCCGGGCAACCTGGGCCAGGGCCTCACCACCCTCATAGGGAAGAATTTCTTCCTAATGTTCAATCTAAATCTTTCCCCTTCCTTTTTGAATCCATTCCCCCTCCTCCTGTCACTACGTGCCCTTCTAAACAGTCCCTCCACTGCTTTCCTCCAGGCCCCCTTCAGGTACTCTAAGGCCACTATAAGGTCTCCCCGGAGCCTTCTCTTCTCCTGACTGAAGGAGCCCAACTCCCTCAGCCTGTCCTCATAGCAGAGGTGCTCCAGCCCTCGCATCATCTTTGTGGCCCTCCTCTGGACCCATCCGAACAGTTCCATATCCTTCTTATGCTGGGGATTCCAGAACTGGACACAGGACTCCAGCTGGGGTCTCACAAGAGTGGAGTAGAGGGGCAGAATCCCCTCCCTCGCTCTGCTGGCCACACTTCTATTGATACGGCTCAGGACATAGTTGGCCTTCTGGGCTGTGAGCGCACACTGCCAGCTCGTGTTGTGGTTCTCATCAACCAGCACCCCCAGGTCCTTCTCCGCAGGGCTGCTCTCAGTCACATCATCCCCCAGCCTGCAGGGAAACCATGGATTGCCCCAACCCAGGTGTAGGATCTTGCCCTTGGCCTTGTTGAACCTTATGAGGTTCACATAGTCCCTCTTCTCCAGCTTCTCCAGGTCCCTCGGGACGAAAGCCCATCCTTCTGGTGTAACGACTGTGCCGCTCAGCTTGGTGTCATCTGCAAACTACAGTGGGAGGGGCTTGACTCCCCTGATCTCCATCTTGTTGTCCATTAAGAGAGGGGGCGTGAGGAGAGCAGTTGCCAGTGAGGCAAGAACGATGTTGAGTACCTCAGCCATGCCCTTGTCTGTCGATACAGGGCCACCATTTTTGTTCATCAGTGGGGGTATGCTCTCTTTAACCTTCCTTTTTGGGTTGAAGAATCTGTGCTAGCCCTTCTTGTCAGTCTCTGCTTCCCTTGCCAAGCTCTATGTAAAGCATCGTTAAATATTTTCTAGCTCTGTGCTTGTCCCCGAGGACAGTTTCCTACGAGGTCCTACCGATCAACTCCTTGAAGAGCTGCAAGTCTGCTTTCCTAAAATGTAGGGTCCCGACTCTGCTCCTTGCCCAACCCACGTCCCTCAGGCCCTCGAATCCACCAGCGCGTGACCACCGCAGCCCAGGCTGCCTCCAGTCTTGCTGTTCCCTCGTATTGGTGACCATGAGGTCCAGCATCACATCCCCTCGGGCAGGAGAGCTTCTTACCTGGGCTCAGAAACAATGTGTGAGGCACTCAAGGAGCGTCCTGGCTCACGCCCAGCTCGCCGTGCTCCTTTTCCAGCTGTAGGAGATGAGCTGGCAAGCGTGAAGCCCCCTGGAGCTGGAGGAAGAAGGCTTCCTCAGGAGGCTCCCCTCGCTGTGGTGGCCCATGCCAACCCCCAGGTTCCCCAGGCTGCCTCGCTCTCTCCTTCCCCAAAAGACCCGTCGGTGGCTCTTCTTCAGGGGCAGCTTTTTCCCAGCTCAGCCCCTGGAGCCTCCTGCCCGCCGACCTCTGCCAGCAGCTCTGCCCCTGCCCCGCAGTGTTACCAGGACCCAGCGCAGCGATGTCACAAAGGGCCAGTGCCCACATGCCTTTGTTTGCTTTTAACCCCCACCTTGCCGTTGTGAGCCCATGTACGAGCTCAGAAGAACGCTCCGCTGTGATAGGTGCTTCGAGATTTCATGGTTTATTACGGGAACAATAGGCACTTTCCTTGACTTGTTAAAGTCATCACAAGGTTCATGCCTGACCCTCTTGATGAAGAGTTTAAGACATTTGAAAGGATATTTTTTCACTTCCTGTGTTTCTAGGGGTAACAGGTTGATAAACGTTTGGTGGCTTCTTTGTTTTACAGACGTTGTCTATTTTGAATTGCTTATTTTTAAACTTAAAGTACTATTTTTTGCAGCAAAATTGTCTCTCATATGGTGAGAGCTTTTTTTCTCAAAGCCTGAAAGAAAAACAAAATCCAAATTTTTGTCACCAAAAGATGATGCTGGGCAGTGCAGTTTGAAAAACGGGTCACAGAACCGCCACTGATTATAATTGTTTTCCTGTCTTGGGAGCCTGATATTAGAGGCGCATTTCAGCAAGGCTTTATTTGGTTTAGAAGCTGGTTAATCTAGGCAGGATTTCTAACCTTTACAGCAGAGCTAGTGGTCAGTTCCACAGTTTGTCTTTGGAACCGGAATTCCTCTGGAATTTCCTGCCTACGCTCCTAGGAGTTTAAAAATCTGAGTGGTTTAGAACCATGGAGTGGCTGAGGCTGGAAGTTGTCTCTGGAGATGGTCTAGCCCAACCCACCAGCTCAAACCAGGATCAGCTAGGGCAGGTTGCTTAGGGCCGTGTCTACCTGGACATTTTAACATCCTGTTCCAGTGTTCCATCACTCTCACAGGGAGAAAGGTGTTAAACACTTTCCTCTATTTCAGCTTGAGCATTTGTTTCCTGTCCTGTCTCTGGACACCACCGAGAAGAGTCCGGCTCTGCTGTCTTTATTCCCCTCATCCGTCATCAGAGTTTATGCAGACTGATAACACCCCCTGAGCTTTCTCTTCTCTAGGCTAAATAGTCCCGGCTTTCGACCTCTCCTGGTATAACAGATGCTCCTGTCTCTTAATTATGTTGGCTGCTTTTCACTGGACTTGCTCCAGCGTGGCCGTGTTTCCCTCGTAGCGGAAAGTGCAGAACTGGAGACGACACTGCAGCTCTGGGGGTGCCGTCTCTGAGGAGAGGGGAAGCACCACCTCCCCTGACCTGTTGGTGAAGCCTTTTCTAACACAGCCTGGGATGCTGTTGGCCTTCTTTGCCAGAAGGGCATGTTGCGTGTTGTGTCCTGTATATTCACTGCCTATATTGCAAGTTTATCACTTTTCTGTGGTGTACGTCATCCAGGAAACTCCAGGTTTAATCTGTTCACTCAGCCATGAGGAATAACAGGCTCCAAATGCCCATTTTGAAAAGCCACAGAACAAGTCAGGTATGAGAACTTAACAACACTTTCTGATGAAAATTCAGGCTGGTTTTGATGACAAAGATGGCAAAAACTGATGCCTGAATTAAGCTCCTAAAGTTAGGCACCCCTATTGCTTGTG
Organism: Phaenicophaeus curvirostris; assembly: GCF_032191515.1. Lineage (NCBI taxonomy): Eukaryota > Metazoa > Chordata > Aves > Cuculiformes > Cuculidae > Phaenicophaeus > Phaenicophaeus curvirostris. The sequence continues at coordinate 477,497 of NW_027206664.1, read as the reverse complement.
CAATAGAGTCATGATAAAGAAGTTAGAGCAAACCCGCGGTTACCTAGTTTCAGGCAACAGCTCTGTAAAGACACAAACGCTTACTCTTTTATACCAAAGGCGTTGTGCACGGGTGGAAGCCATGGTTTCTGATCTACTTTTTGGGCAGATTGAAGAGGTTCTCATTCCAATGGAGCAGTACAAGAGCAATCCCTCCACAAAAAGAGGCTTTAATCCTCTGGGAGAGAAATTATTCATCTCCCTTTGACACTGTTCTCACCTAGGGGAAAAAATCGCAAATCCTAGTCTATTTTCTACAAACCAGTGGAGTAAGGAAGGTTAGAATTTACGTGGGTAAGATTCAGAACACTGGTAGCATGAAATTGTAGCAAGGGATGTTGTTTCAACATAACATCACTAAGGAAGATAAGGCAGAAAACATGAGTAGCAAAAAAAAAATCTATTTAAAAATCTTTTCTTGTTTTAAAAGTATAAAATGCAATGTTTAAAAATCAAAATCCTGTAAGATACTCTGGAGAAAATGGCTTCTAAAACACAAGACTACTCTGTAACAGCTGCCAAGCAATGTTACAGCTCCTGAAAATCCCACATTAAATGAGCAAAGGTACGATCCAGCTCAAGTAACCATTTTCTGTTGACGGGAGCATCACGGAATCAAACGCAGAGATCAACATGATCAGCGAGTCTTCACTTTATTGAGCTTAGCTGTTTCTTTATAAACCCCTTTTGGTTACATAACTGGGTGCCCACGAGGGTATCCACAGTGTATTCCTGGTTAAAGGTAGCTGTCCATAAGGCTATTACTAACATATTATTGGCTAAAGTACTGCACATGCTAAGAAACCAAGTTACACTAAAATTAACTATGTTGATAGTTCTCTTTAATTGTTTCTCTTCCAGCTGGTGCTCGTTCCCACTGAACCAGCTGTTGTATTCCTTTCAGCTGCCCTTTGTTTATCTTTTGGCTCTCTGTTTCAAGGCCTTGTTAGAGTTGTTCAGTATCACAGCATCCAGGCCTTGTTCTCTGTAAAATGTTCCCACAATTCCCCCTTTTTGTTTTTCGACTAAAATGTTCAGGTGAAACATATGATTGACTTGACGTTGTATACACTGTAACACACAGGATAATTGTTAAAGCAATTAACACCATTAAAAATAACATTCCTCCTTCAAACAATAGTTCTCATTCTCATCCTGTTATCCACACATTCTTTCGAGAATCGATCACCCAGGGACCTCCTTAAACTACCACCCATAGGATTAAGAGCATCCATAATGTTAACATCCTCCTCATTCTTGTCGACTGCTTTCGTGGTTGGGGCTTAACAGTTGTCACACAGCAACGTGGGCTTGATGCACCTCGCAGGTGCACAGACTGGTCCTGTGTCTGTTAAAACACAAGCATAACCTCGTCCCCATGTTAGTAGCTTATACAGACCTGTCCATTGCCCATAGTAACTGTTTTTCAATAGCAAGTTCACATTGACTTGTACTTGCTCTGATTTTGACATGGTTTGTATATGCTTCAACATCAGCACAATTTGATCATCTCCTGCTAATCGTAAAAAATTCATTACATATTGCACCTTCATCAATCTGTTGGTGTCTCTCCTGATTCCCCCTTTTTTGTTTTGCTAAGAATGTTTTTACTACTTGATGGGAACGTTCAATAATGACATGGCTTGGATATCAATACTTTTTTTTTTTTTTTGAGGTTTATGTGGTAAAATATCCACTCAATGATTTGTAATGAATCATTTGAATTTTCCTCTATCATTGCCTCAGTTATCCCTAAAGGTTGTCTGCGCTAGGGCCCAGCAGTTGCTGATGAGGGACACTGGAATGCAGAGTGTTCTCACAAATTGGCATTCCCCTAGAGAGAGAACTCCGGTAACTCCTCTGGACTTCTGCAAAGCTGAAAAAAAAAAAACTTAGAAAGGAAGGAGAAGGGCGGGAGGGTGGTGGGTGGGGGGGGCACTCACACACATACAGCTGCATACATTCATACAATGTTGGTTATCACCATTGGATCCACATTTTTTCAATGCTATGGATATTTAAACTACAGACGGTACTGGACACATACAATGCTTAAAATATGTACATGCATTATCTAATAAGGCTTATATCGATTGTCTAACAAATATTTCACTTATGGTAGTCTTTTTTTTTTCTCTCCTTTTTTTTTTGTAGTTTCTGTGTTGATAGAACCACAGCCTCTGTCTCCCTGTATGCAATTTCCTACATGGGGTACGATTGCTGAAAAACAAATCAGCTGAGTAATTCTAGTGCCCTTTGCTATAAAGTCAGGAGGCACAGGCATCCAAGCTGTTACTTGCATCGCTCTCGTAAAGTCAGCATCAGTCAATTCTGGTAAAACAAGCAATCTTTGTAACAGGTCATCATGCAATTAACAGTGCACTAAGTCCGTTTTTGCATTGTCTAAGGCTAATTGTTTAAGAAACACTTTTTTTTTTTTTTTTTTTGTTAATGTTCACTTCAACATAAGAGGCTGAGTTTGTAGGGATTAAGCCAAATGTATTTCAGGGATTCTTACGGACTCAAATCCTTGTGAGCCATGCTCTACAGAGTCAGCTTGGAACACAGCTGCTTTGAACAAAATTAAATACACTATCCGGCTATCCTTTGGTATTAATATTAGTGGAAATGGTGCTCATAACACTAGTGGAGACAGCATCCATACCTTTGCTTGAATTACTCCAGTACAGCCTGCATCAATGACCCTGGGTAAAACAAACATTCCCAACCGAATTATTGATAATCATTCTAATTACAAGTTAGTAAAGCCACCCTCCAATGGTCCTTTTACATTCCATGGTATTGTGTGAAGTGCGGACGGTTGCAGCACAACTGTGATGGTGGTGATCACATCTATCTCGGTGCTGCCTCTGGTTCTTGCTCTGAGCTGAGAGCTGCTGCTTGCTGCGAAGGCATCTGTGTTGGTACGTGCCTCCCGCAAACAATTCCCAGGAAAAGTTTGTAGCTGTTTAGGGTCACTGCACCTCCGCTGATGAAAATAAATCAAAGTTCTCTCAGAGGCTGCTGGCCCTGGATCAAAGGGATTATGGGCAGGTGCTGATGGTTGACTACGTAGCACAGTTTTGACTAAGTTCTGTGCGGTCCTGCATGTGGACGCAGACATTCCATGTACTGGATTAGCCTGTCTTACTCTGAAAAAGGTAGCCAGTTTTCCTTGTCTTTTCTGTGGGGGATTATCTGAGTGCAGTGCTGCAATGGCTGCTGCAAGAATCAATTTTGCGAGGGTACATATGCCTGCCGGAATGAGGGTATGCGATTGAAAGATGTACTGTATTAGCGATGTCGTGACTTGTGATTTAAGGCCGTCCTGGATCACGGCAGCTTTAAGTTTCCCCAACAGTTTCCAGCCGATCGGTTCCCAGTATCGACCTCCTGCACCATGCATTACTGGGAATGCTTCTGCTGCAGTTATGAAGTCCCCTTCTAAAATTGCATTCATGATTATGCCTTTCCATTTTCGGCTATGGGCTTCTTCTATCTCAGGGTCTGGATTGACAAATGAGGGTTGCACTGATAATCGTTTTGTGGCAATTGTGAGAGTTGGACCAGATCCATCCATAAAGGTATAATTTTTACGTGCAGGGGGTTCTGGAGCTGATGGCAGCTCTGGCTTCTGTTGAATAGCCAATTGTTGCAACGCTTTCACTAACTCTTTCAACTCCCCTTCAAGCGAGGGCATTGCAGCCGCTCCAGCAGCATCATCTTCTGTTGTTGCCACATCTGGGTTATAGGGAGTTAATTCTTCGGGAGGCGCAGAAGGATGACAGGCAGCCCCTCCTTGCTCTGCATCTTCCCTCACTAACACAGTCTCTTGGGGTTTATCAGACGGTTTTTCGTCTGTTTCCGTCTGGGGAGGTAACACTTTTGGCATCTCTTTTACTAAAATGTTGTTAGATGCAGCCGCAGGGGCGGTGAGCACGCTGCCGACAGCAACAGGTGCATTAGATGGGCTAGATTCCAGTGGGGCCCATTGTGGGATGTTTAGTGTGTGGGAGAAGAGTGAGGTTGCTGGGAAAGCCTGCGGAGCCGTGCCAAGCGATACAGAAGCCCCAGGCGCTCCAAGTACTGCTGTAGCCGCTGCAGCCGCTGATCTCTCTCCCTCCATTGTCCGCAGCACCTCCACTATTTCCCTCCACACCAGTCCGAATTTGGCTGCTTCTTTTGCCTCCTTGCTTCCTTCGGTCACTGCATCCCATAAGACATGACCTATTGCTTCCCAGGTAGGAGTTTTGAATGCGACCTGCACTCCTGGGATTAATTTATGGCGCCAGACCCAGTTCAACAATGCTTTAATAACGGAGGCATCATATTTTTTCCCTCTCTTAGAGAGGATATGTTGGAGGAGTTTTAGGACACCTTCTTTCTCGTAATCGTCCAACCCCATCTCCTCCCCGACCGCTCAGCTTTATAGAGCGAGATCCAATTTCACACCAGCAGAGCGCTCCGCTGTAAGTAACCTAATTCGTGTCTCTTCTTTAACGTGAACACTGTGCCGCCTCTGGCCCTCTCGCCAGGGCAGGGAGGATGCGTCGGCCGGCCGCTCTGCGTCCTGTCTGTTCAGCTGCTCCAGTCTCCAATTCGATACGAATTAATCTGTCGTAGTATCACATCGGGGGTCACCAATTGCAGAGGATAGGGACATCACACGACCAATATGATCTAGTGAAGCCGTTTTATTGAGATTTTACATTACATTTATACCCCTCTTCAGCAGGGGCAGCCGTGGTGTTACAAGCTGATTCGTCAGTTCTCCTTTACAGAATCACAGAATCACAGAATCACAGAACAATCAGGTTGGAAGAGACCCACCGGATCATCGAGTCCAACCGTTCCCATCAAACACTAAACCATATCCCTCAGCACCTCATCCACCCGTGCCTTAAACACCTCCAGGGAAGGTGACTCAACCCCCTCCCTGGGCAGCCTGTTCCAGTGCCCAATGACCCTTTCTGTAAAGAATTTTTTCCTAATGTCCAGCCTAAACCTCCCCTGGCGGAGCTTGAGGCCATTCCCTCTTGTCCTGTCCCCTGTCACTTGGGAGAAGAGGCCAGCACCCTCCTCTCTACAACGTCCTTTCAGGTAGTTGTAGAGAGCAATGAGGTCTCCCCTCAGCCTCCTCTTCTCCAGGCTAAACAACCCCAGCTCTCTCAGCCGATCCTCATAAGGCCTGTTCTCCAGCCCTTTCACCAGCTTTGTTGCTCTTCTCTGGACTCTCTCCAGAGCCTCAACATCCTTCTTATGGTGAGGGGCCCAGAACTGACCCCAGGATTCGAGGAGCGGTCTCACCAGTGCCGAGTACAGAGGGAGAATAACCTCCCTGGACCTGCTGGCCACGCCATTTCTGATCCAAGCCAAGATGCCATTGGCCTTCTTGGCCACCTGGGCACACTGCTGGCTCATATTCAGTCGGTTGTCAACCAACACACCCAGGTCCCTCTCCTCCAGGCAGCTTTCTAGACAGACTTCTCCTAGTCTGTAGCACTGCATAGGGTTGTTGTGCCCCAAGTGCAGGACCCGGCATTTGGCCTTGTTAAACCTCATGCCATTGGACTCAGCCCAGTGGTCCAGCCTGTTCAGATCCCTTTGCAGAGCCTCCCTACCCTCCAGCAGATCGACACTTCCACCCAGCTTAGTGTCGTCTGCAAACTTGCTAAGGGTGCACTCGATGCCTTCATCCAGATCATTGATGAAGACATTGAACAGGGCTGGACCCAGCACCGAGCCCTGGGGAACCCCACTTGTCACTGGCCTCCAGCTGGAGTTAACTCCATCTCCCACCACTCTCTGGGCCCGGCCATCCAACCAGTTTTCCACCCAGGAGAGTGTGCACCTGTCCAGGCCAGAGGCTGACAGTTTCTCAAGCAGAACGCTGTGAGAAACTGTGTCAAAGGCTTTACTGAAGTCCAGGAAGACCACATCCACAGCCTTTCCCTCATCCAGCAGCCGAGTCACTTTGTCATAGAAGGCGATCAGGTTAGTCTGGCAAGACCTGCCTTTTGTGAACCCATGTTGACTGGGCCTGATCACCCGGTTCTCTTGCATGTGCTTCATGATAGCACTCAAGATCACCTGCTCCATGACTTTCCCTGGCACTGAGGTCAGACTGACAGGCCTGGAGTTTCCTGGGTCCTCCCTGCGGCCATTTTTGTAGATGGGCACAACATCAGCCAGCCTCCAGTCCAGTAGGACTTCCCCAGTCTTCCAGGACTGTTGGAAGATGATGGAAAGGGGTTTGGCCAGCACATCTGCCAGCTCCTTCAATACCCTTGGGTGAATCCCGTCCGGCCCCATAGACTTGTGAGTGTCCAGTCGGGCTAGCAAGGCTCTGACCACCTCCTCTTGGATCACGGGAGCCTCATTATGCTCCTCTAGCTCCTGGGTTAGTACACAGACGGAACGACCCTCCTTACGACTAAAGACTGAGGCAAAGAAGGCATTAAGTACCTCAGCCTTTTCCTCATCCCCTGTCACTGTTGTTCCTTCTGTGTCCAATAGGGACTGTATGGTCTCCCTAGTCCTCCTTTTATTATTTATATATTTGTAGAAAGATTTTTTGTTATCTTTCACTGACTTGGCCAATCCAATTTCTAGCTGAGCCTTAGCCCTTCTGATTTTTTCCCTACACAATCTCACTTCCCTCCTGTAGTCCACCCAAGAGGCCTGTCCCTTCTTCCAGAGGCCATAAACATTTCTCTTCTTCTTGATATCCCTCAAGATCTCTCTATTCAACCAAGCTGGCTTTCTCCCCTGCCGGCTTTTTTTCCGGAACACGGGGATGGCTTTCTCCTGAGCTGCTAGGACCACCCTTTTGAAGAGCTCCCAGCCCTCATGGGCTCCCTTGCCCTTGAGTACTGTCTCCCATGAGACTTCACCAACCAGCCTGCTGAAGAGATCAAAGTCTGCCCTCTGGAAATTTAATGCTACCGTCTTGCTAACCACCCTCTTCACTTCACCTAGAACAGAAAATTTTATCATCTCATGGTCGCTTAGTCCTAGGCGTCCACCTACCGCCACATCCCCCACAAGGCCTTCTCTGTTCACCAACAGCAGGTCCAGGAGGGCACCCTCCCTTGTTGGTTCATTCCCCAGCTGTGCGAGGAAGTTGTCTCCCACGCACTCCAGGAACCTCCTAGACTGCTTCCTTTCTGCTGTGTTGTACACCCAGCAGATATCAGGCAGATTGAAGTCTCCCACAAGAACGAGAGGCATCGATCTAGAGATTGACCGCAGCTGTTTATAGAAGAGCTCATCAGCTGCTTCTCCTTGGTTGGGTGGTCTGTAACAGACTCCCATCACAAAATCTACCTTCTGGTGGGCTCCTCTGATTTTGACCCACAGGCACTCAACCTCCTGATGGCCACAATCCATCTCCATGGAGTCCAAGTCCTCCCTTACAAAGAGGGCTACCCCGCCTCCTCCTGAAAAGCTTATACCCCACCATAGCCGTATTCCAGTTATATGAGTCGTCCCACCACGTTTCCGTGATGGCAACGACATCATAGGCCCCTTGCCCTACAACAGCTTCCAGCTCTTCCTTCTTATTCCCCATGCTGCGTGCATTGGTGTAAATGCACTTCAGCTGAGCTGCCGAGCCTTCAGCCCTCCTAGAGGGAACAGGGTTCGTTCCCAACTGCCTGGTAACTGGAGTAGTTGACACCAGAGTGCCTGCATCTCCCTTAGCACCCCGAGGTGTGTTCTCCCCCACTTTTTGTGCGGTGAGGTACTGGTGGTCCTCACCTGCGCACCCTCTCCCAATCACCAATTCCCCACGTCCAGGCTCATTCCTGTCTAGCCTGGGCTCAACCCCCTCCCCCTTCACATCTAGTTTAGCAGTAAACAATCATTGTTTACATACATTTTTATGCTTTCCCATGAGAAAAGGCTGTGTGAGCGCTCTGGTCTCCAAAGGAACAAGTCAGGGACTGCCGAGGGAAGCTTCCCGTGAGAAACGAGAGGAGAACAAGGCAGAGCAACTTCCTAATGATACAGAGAGAAACCTTAAAGAGAACGTGTCTTCTACAGTGACTGATTTTTTACAAGGCTGGCTTTATTCAGGTGCAGAAGCTGGGTTGTGCCCATTTTCATCCAAAAGCTCCTCAACAGGATAGGGATAGGGATAGGTGTACGGATAGGGATAGCGATATGAATAGGGATAGGGATAGGGATGTGGTGATAGGAATAGGGAGAGAGATAGGGATGTGGTGATATGGATAGGGATAGGGATGGGAATGGGGATAAGGGTAGCAAAAGGGATAGGGATATGGTGATGGGGATAGGGATAGGGATAAGGATATGGATACGGATATGGATACAGATACTAATAGGGATATGGGGATAGCAGTAGCAATAGGAATACGGGTTGGGATACGGATGGGGATAGGGACAGGGATATGAATGGAGTTACGGATAGGGATGGGGATGGGGTGAGGGATTGGGGTGGGGGTAAGGATACAGAAAGGCATAGTGTTCGAGAAAGGGATAGGGATAAGGATATGGATACGGATATGGATACAGATACTAATAGGGATATGGGGATAGCAGTAGCAATAGGAATACGGATTGGGATACGGATGGGGATAGGGACAGGGATATGAATGGAGTTACGGATAGGGATGGGGATGGGGTGAGGGATGGGGGTGGGGGTAAGGATACAGAAAGGCATAGTGTTCGAGATAGGGATAGGGATAAGGATAAAGATACAGATAGGGATGGGTATAGTGATAAGGATAGGGATAGGGATAGGGACAGGGATAGGGATAGGGATAGGGATAGGGATGGGGATGGGGATACGGATACGGATATGTCCCTATCCCCATCCATGTCCCTATCCCTATCCCTATTGCTCCCACTATCCACATAACCCTACACGTATCTGTACAGATTGGGATAGAGATAGGGATAGGGATAGGCATGGAAATGGGTTGGGGATAGGTATAGGGATAGGAATAGGTGTACGGATAGGGATACCAATATGAATATGAATAGGGATAGGGATAGAAAAAGGGATAGAAAAAGGGACGGGTGTGGTGATAGGGATAGGGATAGGGATAGGGATAGGGATAGGGATAGGGATAGGGATAGGGATAGGGATAGGGATAGGGATGAAGATGGGAATAGCTACATAGGGTTGGGGATATGGATAGGTATGGGGATAGTGAAAGGGATGTGGGGACAGAGTTGGGGAAGGCTATACAGATAGGAATTTGGTTAGGGATGGGGATAGGAATAGGGATAAGCATATGGGATAGGGATATGGGGATGGGGTAGAGTTACGGACAGGGATGTGGATAGGCATAGGGATAGTGATAAGTAAAGGAACAGGGATACGGATAGGGATAGGGATAGGGATAGGGATAGGGATTGGGATAAGGATATGGGGATGGGGATAGGGTTTGGGAGATGGATAGGGATAGTGATAAGCAAAGGAATAGGGATTTTGATAGGGATAGGGATAATATGGTTTGGATACGGATACGAATACAGATATGGATATGGATGGGGATAGGGATAGGGACAGGCATGGGGATATGGATATGTGGATGGGGATAGGGTTTCGGATCAGGACAGGAATAGGGATAGGGATGGGGATGGGGATAGGGATAGGGATAAGGTTTGGTTATGCATATGAATACAGATACAGATAAGGATGGGGATAGGCATCAGGACAGGCATAGGGATAAGGATTGGGATGAGTGAAGGGATAGGGTTAGGGACGGGGATAGGGAACGGGATACGGATAGGGATAGGGATAGGGTTAAGTATATGGACAGGGATAGGGACGGGGATGTGAATAGGGATTGGGATAGGGAAAGGGATAGGGATGGGGATAGGGAAGAGTATGGGGATAAGGGTAGGAAAGGGGATCGTGGTAGGGATAGGGATAGGGTTAGGGACAGGGATAGGAAAATGATAGGGATAGGGATAGGGATAGGGATAGGTACAGGGACAGGGATAGGGATAGAGATAGGGATAGAAAAAGGAATAGAAAAAGGGATAGAAATAGGGACGGTGTGGCAATAGGTATAGGGATATGGATACGGACAGGGATAGGGATAAGGTTCGGTTATGCATACAAATACAGATACGGATGAGGATGGGGATAGGCATTGGGACAGGCATAGGGACAGGGCTATGGTGATGGGTATAGTGATAAGGATAGGGATAGGGATAGGGATAGGGATAGGGATAGGGATAGGGATAGGGATAGGGATAGGGATGGGGATGGGGATACGGATATGTCCCTATCCCCATCCATGTCCCTATCCCTATCCCTATTGCTCCCACTATCCACATAACCCTACACGTATCTGTACAGATTGGGATAGAGATAGGGATAGGGATAGGCATGGAAATGGGTTGGGGATAGGTATAGGGATAGGAATAGGTGTACGGATAGGGATACCAATATGAATATGAATAGGGATAGGGATAGAAAAAGGGATAGAAAAAGGGACGGGTGTGGTGATAGGGATAGGGATAGGGATAGGGATAGGGATAGGGATAGGGATAGGGATGAAGATGGGAATAGCTACATAGGGTTGGGGATATGGATAGGTATGGGGATAGTGAAAGGGATGTGGGGACAGGGTTGGGGAAGGCTATACAGACAGGAATTTGGTTAGGGATGGGGATAGGAATAGGGATAAGCATATGGGATAGGGATATGGGGATGGGGTAGAGTTACGGACAGGGATGTGGATAGGCATAGGGATAGTGATAAGGAAAGGAATAGGGATAACGATATGGTTCAGATACGGATACGACTACAGATATGGATACGGATGGGGACAAGGATAGGGACAGGCATAGGGATATGGATATGGGGATGGGGATAGGGTTTGGGATGTGGATAGGCATAGGGATAGTGATAAGCAAAGGAATAGGGAAAGGGAAAGGGATAGGGATAGGGATAGGGATAGGGATAGGGAAACGGATAGAAATACAGATATGGATATGGATGGGGATAGGGATAGGGACAGGCATAGGGATATGGATATGGGGATGGGGATAGGGTTTTGGATGAGGATAGGGATAGGGATAGGGATAACGTTCGGTTATACATACGAATACAGATACGGATAAGGACGGGAATAGGCATCAGAACAGGCATAGGGATAGGGCTATGGGGATGGGGATAGGGATAGGGATAAGGATTCGGATGAGTGAAGGGATAGGGTTACGGACGGGGACAGGGAACGTGATAGGGATAGGGATAGCGATAGCAGTAACAATAGGGATAGCGATAGGGATAGCAAAAGGGTTAGGGGTAGGGATAAGGGTAGGGTTAGGGATGGCGATAGGGATAGGGATAGGATTAAGTATATGGACAGGGATAGGGACGGGGATGTGGATAGGGATTGGGATAGGGAAAGGGATAGAGATGGGGATAGGGAAGAGTATGGGGACAAGGATAGGGAAGGGGATCGTGATAGGGATAGGGACAGGGATAGGGATCGGGATAGGGATAAGGATAGGCATTGGAATTGGGATGGGGATAGAGATAGGGATATGGTTCTGTTACGGATACGAATACAGATACGGATATGGATGGGGATTGGGATAGCGACAGGCATAGAAATAGGGATATGGGGATGGGGACTGGGATACAGATTGGGATGAGGATAGGGATAGGGATGGGGATAGGGATGCGGAAGATGATATGGATATGGATACAGAGATGGAGATGGATATGGATTCAGATACGGATAGGAATACAGATAGGGGTAAGATAGCGATGAGTATACGGATTAGAATAACGATAGGGGTGGGGATGGGGATAGGAATAGGGACAAGGGTATGGGATAGGGATTGGGATAGGGATATGGGGATAGGGTTAGAGTTACGGACAGGGATGTGGATAGGCATAGGGATAGTGATAAGCAAAGGAATAGGGATAGGGATAGGGATAATGATATGGTTTGGATACGGGTACAAATACAGTTATGGATACGGATGGGGATAGGGATAGGGACAGGCATAGGGATATGGATATGGGCATGGGGATAGGGTTTCAGATGAGGATAGGAATAGGGATAGGGATAGGGATTGGGATAGGGATAAGGATAGGGATAAGGTTCAGTTATGCATACGAAAACAGATACGGATAAGGATGGGGATAGGCAACGGGACAGGCATAGGGATAGGGCTATGGGGATGGGGATAGGGATAAGGATTGGGATGAGTTAAGGGATAGGGTTAGGGACGGGGATAGGGAACGGGATAGGGATAAGGATAGGGTTAAGTATATGGACAGGGATAGGGACGGGGATGTGAATAGGGATTGGGATAGGGATGGGGATAGGGAAGAGTATGGGGATAAGGATAGAAAAGGGGATCGTGGTAGGGATAGGAATACGGATAGGGATAGCGATAGGGATAGGGATAGGGATAGGGATAGGGATAGGGATAGGGATAGGGATGAGGATAGGGATAGGGATGCGGAAGATGATATGGATACGGAGATGGATATGGATTCAGATACGGATAGGAATATGGATAGGGATAAGATAGCGATGCGTATACGGATTAGAATAACGATAGGGGTGGGGATGGGGAAAGGAATAGGGACAAGGGTATGGGATAGGGATATGGGGATAGGGGTAGTGTTACGGACAGTGATGTGCATAAGGATGGGGATAGGGATAAGTATAGGGATAGGGATAGGAGTGATCTTATAGATAGGGATTGGGTTAGGAATATACAAGTAGTGATGTTGATATATAGATATATATAGATATATAGATATATAGATATATAGATATATAGATATATAGATATACATATATAGATATGTATATAGATATATAGATATAGATATAGATATAGATATAGATATATAGATAGGGATAGGGAGTGGCATAGGGATACGGATATGGGGATGGGGATAGTGTTTGGGAGGTGGATAGGCATAGGGATAGTGATAAGGAAAGGAATAGGGATAGGGGTAGGGATAGGGATAAGAATAGGGATAGGGATAAGGATAGAAAAAGGGATAGGGATAGGGATAGGGATAGGGATAATGATATGGTTTGGATACGGATACGAATACAGATATGGATTTGGATGAGGATAGGTATAGGGACAGGCATGGGGATACGGATATGGGGATGGGGATGGGGACAGGGTTTGGGATGAGGATAGGAATAGGGATAGGGATGGGGATAGGGATAGGGATAAGGTTCAGTTATGCATACGAAAACAGATACGGATAAGGATGGGGATAGGCATCGGGACAGGCATAGGGACACGGCTATGGGGATGGGGATAGGGATAAGGATTGGGTTGAGTGAAGGTATAGGGTTAGGGACGGGGATAGGGAACAGGATAGGGATAGGATTAAGTATATGGACAGGGATAGGGAGGGGGATGTGAATAGGGATTGAGATAGGGAAAGGGATAGGGATGGGGATAGGGAAGAGTATGGGGATAAGGATAGAAAAGGGGATCGTGGTAAGGATAGGAATACAGATAGTGATAGGGACAGGGATAAGGACAGGGATAGGAAAAGGATAGGGATAGGGATAGGGACAGGGACAGGGACAGGGATAGGGATAGGGATAGGGATAGGGATAGGGATAGGGATAGGGATAGGGATATGGTTCTGTCACAGATACGAATATAGATACGGATATGGATGGGGATTGGGATAGGGACCGACATAAGGATAGGGATATGGGGATGGGGATAGGGATAGAGATTGGGATGAGGATAGGGATAGGGATGGGGATAGGGATGCGGAAGATGATATGGATATGGAAACGGAGATGGATATGGATTCAGAGACGGATAGGAATACGGATAGGGATAAGATAGCAATGAGTATAGGGATTAGAATAACGATAGGGGTGGGGATGGGGATAGGAATAGGGAGAAGGGTATGGGATAGGGATTGGAATAGGGATATGGTGATAGGGGTAGTGTTACGGACAGTGATGGACATAAGGACGAGGAGAAGTATAAGGACAGGGATAGGGATAGGAGTGATCATATAGATAGGGATAGGGTTAGGAATATACAAATAGTTCTGTTGGGCAGAGATAGAGAAAGGATAGGGATAGGTACAGGGACAGGGATAGGGATAGAGATAGGGATAGAAAAAGGAATAGAAAAAGGGACAGTGTGGCAATAGGTATAGGGATAAGGATACAGACAGGGATAGAGATAGGGATAAGGTTCGGTTATGCATACGAAAACAGATACAGATAAGGATGGGGATAGGCATCGGGACAGGCATAGGGATAGGGATTGGGATGAATGAAGGGATAGGGTTAGGGACGGGGATAGGGAACGGGATAGGTTTAAGTATATGGACAGGGATAGGGACGGGGATGTGAATAGGGATTGGGATTGGGAAAGGGATAGGCATGGGGATAGGGAAGAGTATGGGGATAAGGATAGGGAAGGGGATCATGCTAGGGATAGGAATGCGGATAGGGATAGGGATAGGGACAGGGATAAGGATAGGGATTGGAAAAGGATAGGGATAGGGATAGGGATAGGGATAGGGATAGGGATAGGGATAGGGATAGGGATATGGTTCTGTTACGGATACCAATAGAGATACGGATACGGATGGGGATTGGGATAGGGACAGGCATAGGAATAGGGATATGGGGATGGGGATAGGGATAGAGATTGGGATGAGGATAGGGATAGGGATGCGGAAGATGATATGGATATGGATACGGAGATGGATATGGATTCAGAGACAGATAGGAATACGGATAGGGATAAGATAGAAATGAGTATACGGATTAGAATAACGATAGGTTAAGTATATGGACAGGGGTAGGGAGGGGGATGTGAATAGGGATTGAGATAGGGAAAGGGATAGGGGTGGGGATAGGAAAGAGTATGGGGATAAGGAAAGAAAAGGGGATCGTGGTAGTGATAGGAATACGGATAGGGATAGGGACAAGGATAAGGACAGGGAGAGGAAAAGGATAGGGATAGGGATAGGGACAGGGATAGGGATAGGGATAGGAAAAGGATAGGGATATGGTTCTGTTAAGGGTACGAATAGAGATACGGATACGGATGGGGATTGGGATAGGGACAGGCATAGGAATAGGGATATGGGGATGGGGATGGGGATTGAGATTGGGATGACGATAGGGATAGGGATGGGGATAGGGATGCGGAAGATGATATGGATATGGATACGGAGATGGATATGGATTCAGATATGGATAGGAATATGGATAGGGATAAGATAGTGATGAGTATACAGATTAGAATAACGATAGAGGTGGGGATGGGGATAGGAATAGGGACAAGGGTATGGGATAGGGATATGGGGATAGGGGTAGTGTTACGGACAGTGATGGGCATAAGGACGGGGATAGGGATAAGGACAGGGATAGGGATAGTAGTGATAATAGATAGGGATAGGGTTAGGAATATACAAATAGTTATGTTGGGCAGGGATAGAGATAGGATAGGGATAGGTACAGGGACAGGGATAGGGATAAGGATAGGGATAGGGATAGAAAAAGGGATAGTAAAAAGGATAGAAAAAGGGACGGGTGTGGCGATAGGTATAGGGATAAGGATAAGGATAGGCATCGGGACAGGCATATGGATAGGGCTATGGGGATGGGGATAGGGATAAGGATTGGGATGAGTGAAGGGATAGGGTTAGGGACGGGGTTAGGGAACAGGATAGGCATTGGGCTAGGGCTAGGGCAAGGTATAGGGATAGGGATAGGAAAAGGATAGGGATAGGAAAAGGATAGGGATAGGGATATGGTTCTGTTACGGATACGAATAGAGATATGGATATGGATGGGGACTGGGATAGGGACAGGCATAGGAATAGGGATATGGGGATGGGGATAGGGATAGAGATTGGGATGAGGATAGGGATAGGGATGGGGATAGGGATGCGTAATATGATATGGATACGGAGATGGATATGGATTCAGATACGGATAGGAATACGGATAGGGATAAGATAGCAATGAGTATACGGATTAGAATAACGATAGGGCTGGGGATGGGGATAGGAATAGGGAGAAGGGTATGGGATAGGGATTGGGATAGGGATATGGGTTTAGGGGTAGTGTTACGGACAGTGATGGGCTAAGGATGTGGATAGGGATAAACATAGGGATAGGAGTGATCATATAGATAGGGATAGGGTTAGGAATATACAAATAGTTATGTTGGGCAGGGATAGAGATAGGATAGGGACAGGGACAGGGACAGGGACAAGGATAGGGATAGGGATAGAAAAAGGGATAGAAAAAGGGACGGGTGTGGTGATAGGGATAGGGTTGAAGATGGGGATAGCTATATAGGGTTGGGGATATGGATAGGTATGGGGATAGTGAAAGGGATGTGGTGACAGGGTTGGGGAAGGCTATACAGATAGGGATATGGTTAGGGATGGGAATGGGGATAGGAATAGGGATAAGTATAAAATATCGGGATATGGGAACAGGGTTAGAGTTACGGAGAGGGATGTGGATAGGCATAGGGATAGTGATAAGCAATGGAATAGGGATAGGGATAGGGATAATGATATGGTTTGGATACGAATATGAATACAGATATGGATTCGGATGGGGATAGGGATAGGGACAGGCATAGGGATACGGATATGGGGATGGGGATAGGGAAGAGTATGGGGATAAGGATAGGGAAGGGGATTGTGGTAGGGATAGGAATACGGATAGGGATAGGGATAGGGATAGGGATAGGGATAGGGATAGGGATAGGGATAGGGATAGGGATATGAAAAGGACAGGGACTGGGTTCACAAAAGGCAGGTCTTGCCAGACTAACCTGATCGCCTTCTATGACAAAGTGACTCGGCTGCTGGATGAGGGAAAGGCTGTGGATGTGGTCTTCCTGGACTTCAGCAAAGCCTTTGACACAGTTTCTCCCAGCATTCTGCTTGAGAAACTGTCAGCCTCTGGCCTGGACAGGCGCACACTCTCCTGGGTGGAAAACTGGTTGGATGGCCGGGCCCAGAGAGTGGTGGTAAATGGTGTGAAATCCAGCTGGAGGCCAGTGACAAGAGGGGTTCCCCAGGGCTCGGTGCTGGGTCCAGCCCTGTTCAATGTCTTCATCAATGATCTGGATGAAGGCATCGAGTGCACCCTTAGCAAGTTTGCGGACGACACTAAGCTGGGTGGAAGTGTCGATCTGCTGGAGGGTCGGGAGGCTCTGCAAAGGGATCTGAACAGGCTGGACCACTGGGCTGAGACCAATGGCATGAGGTTTAACAAGGCCAAATGCCGGGTCCTGCACTTGGGGCACAACAACCCTATGCAGTGCTACAGACTAGGAGAAGTCTGTCTAGAAAGCTGCCTGGAGGAGAGGGACCTGGGCGTGTTGTTTGACAACCAACTGAATATGAGCCAGCAGTGTGCCCAGGTGGCCAAGAAGGCCAATGGCATCTTGGCTTGTATCAGAAACGGCATGACCAGCAGGTCCAGGGAGGATATCCTCCCTCTGTACTCGGCACTGGTGAGACTGCTCCTCGAATTCTGTGTTCAGTTCTGGGCCCCTCACCACAAGAAGGATGTTGAGGCTCTGGAGAGAGTCCAGAGAAGAGCAACAAAGTTGGTGAAAGGGCTGGAGAACAGGCCTTATGAGGAGCAGCTGAGAGAGCTGGGGTTGTTTAGCCTGGAGAAGAGGAGGCTGAGGGGAGACCTCATTGCTCTCTACAACTACCTGAAAGGACGTTGTAGACAGGAGGGTGCTGGCCTCTTCTCCCAAGAGACAGGGGACAGGACAAGAGGGAATGGCCTCAAGCTCCGCCAGGGGAGGTTTAGGCTAGACGTTAGGAAAAAATTCTTTACAGAAAGGGTCATTGGGCACTGGAACAGGCTGCCCAGGGAGGTGGTTGAGTCACCTTCCCTGGAGGTGTTTAAGGCACAGGTGGATGAGGTGCTGAGGGATATGGTTTAGTGTTTGATGGGAACGGTTGGACTCGATGATCCGGTGGGTCTCTTCCAACCTGGTTATTCTGTGATTCTGTGATTCTGTGATAGGGATAGGGATAGGGATAGGGATAGGGATAGGGATAGGGATAGGGATAGGGATAGGGATAGGGATAGGGATAGGGATAGGAAAAGGATAGGGATAGGGATATGGTTCTGTTAAGGATACAAATACAGACACGGATACGGATGGGGATTGGGATAGGGACAGGCATAGGAACAGGGATATGGGGATGGGGATAGGGATAGGGATTGGGATGAGGATAGGGGTAGGGATGGGGATAGGGATAGGGATGCGGAAGATGATATGGATATGGATACGGAGATGGATATGGATTCAGATACGGATAGGAATACGGATAGGGATATGATAGTGATGAGTATACAGATTAGAATAACGATAGGTAAGGGGATGGGGATAGGAATAGGGACAAGGGTAAGTGATAGGGATATGGGGATAGGGGTAGTGATACCGACAGTGATGGACATAGGGACGGGGATAGGAAAAAGGACAGGGATAGGGTTAGAAAAAGGGAGAGTAAAAGGGATAGAAAAAGGGACGGGTGTGGCGATAGGTATAGGGATAAGGATAAGGATAGGGATAGGGATAGGGATAAGGTTCGGTTATGCATACGAATACAGATACGGATAAGGACGGGGATAGGCATCGGGACAGGCATAGGGATAGGGATATGGGGATGGGGATAGGGATAAGGATTGGGATGAATGAAGGGATAGGGTTAGGGATGGGGATAGGGAACGGGATAGGGATAGGGTTAAGTATATGGACATGGATAGGGACGGGGATGTGAATAGGGATTGGGATAGGGAAAAGGATAGGGATGGGGATAGGGAAGAGTATGGGGATAAGGATAGGGAAGGGGATCGTGGTAGGGATAGGAATACGGATAGGGATAGGGATAGGGACAGGGATAAGGATAGGGATAGGAAAAGGATAGGGATAGAGATAGGGATAGATAAGGATAGGGATAGGGATAGGGATAGGGATAGGGATAGGGATAGGGATAGGGATAGGGATAGGGATAGGGATAGGGATAGGGATAGGGATAGGGATAGGGACAGGAATAGGAAAAGGATAGGGATATGGTACTGTTACGGATACCAATAGAGATACGGATACGGATGGGGATTGGGATAGGGACAGGCATAGGAATAGGGATATGGGGATGGTGATAGGGATAGAGATTGGGATGAGGATAGGGATAGGGATGCGGAAGATGATATGGATATGGATACGGAGATGGATTTGGATTCAGAGACGGATAGGAAAACGGATTGGGATAAGATAGCGTTGAGTATACGGATAAGAATAACGATAGGGGTGGGGATGGGGATAGGAATAGGGAGAAGGGTATGGGATAGGGATTGGGATAGGAATATGGGGATAGGGGTAGTGTTACGGACAGTGATGGGCATAAGGACGGGGAGAGGGATAAGGATAGGGATAGGGATAGGAGTGATCATACAGATAGGGATAGGGTTAGGAATATACAAATAGTTATGTTGGGCAGGGATAGAGATAGGATAGGGATAGGGACAGGGACAGGGACAATGATAGGGATAGGGAAAGAAAAAGGGATAGAAAAAGGGACGGGTGTGGGGATAGGGCAAGGGATAGGGATGAAGATGGGGATACCTATATAGGGTTGGGGACATGGATAGGTATGGGGACAGTGAAAGGGATGTGGGGACAGGGTTTGGGAAGGCTATACAGATAGGGATATGGTTAGGGATGTGGATGGGCATAGGAATAATGATAAGTGTATGGGATAGGGATAAGGGGATAGGGGTAGTTACGGACAGGGATGTGGATAGGCATAGGGATAGTGATAAGCAAAGGAATAGGGATAGGGATAGGGATAGGGATAGGGGTAGGGATAGGGGTAGGGGTAGGGATAGGGATAGGGATAAGAATAGGGATAGGGATAAGGATAGAAAAAGGGATAGGGATAGGGATAATGATATGGTTTGGATACGGATAAGAATACAGATATGGTTTCGGATGGGGATAGGTATAGGGACAGGCGTGGGGATACGGATATGGGGATGGGGATGGAGAAAGGGTTTGGGATGAGGTTAGGAATAGGGAAAGGGATAAGGTTCAGTTATGCATACTAATACAGATACGGATAAGGATGGGGATAGGCATCGGGACAGGCATCGGGACAGGCATAGGGATAGGTCTATGGGGATGGGGATAGGGATAAGGATTGGGTTGAGTGAAGGCATAGGGTTAGTGACGGGGATAGGGAACAGGATAGGGATAGGGTTAAGTATATGGACAGGGATAGGGAGGGGGATGTGAATAGGGATTGAGATAGGGAAAGGGATAGGGATGGGGATAGGGAAGAGTATGGGGATAAGGATAGAAAAGGGGATTGTTGTAGGGATAGGAATACGGATAGGGATAGGGACAGGGATAAGGACAGGGATAGGAAAAGGATAGGGATAGGGATAGGGATAGGGATAGGGATAGGGATAGGGATAGGGATAGGGATATGGTTCTGTTACGGATACGAATAGAGATACGGATACGGATGGGGATTGGGATTGGGACAGACATAGGGATAGGGATATGGGGATGGGGATAGGGATAGAGATTGGGATGCGGATAGGGATAGGGACTGGGATAGGGATCCGGAAGATGATATGGATATGGATACGGAGATGGATATGGATTCAGATACGGATAGGAATATGGATAGGGATAAGATAGCGTTGAGTATACGGATAAGAATAACGATAGGGGTGGGGATAGGAATAGGAATAGGGAGAAGGGTATGGGATAGGGATTGGGATAGGGATATGGGGATAGGGGTAGTGTTACGGACAGTGATGGGCTAAGGATGGGGGTAGGGATAAGCATAGGGATAGGGATAGGAGTGATAATAGATAGGGATAGGGTTAGGAATATACAAACAGTTATGTTGGGCAGGGATAGGGATAGAGATAGGATAGGGATAGGGATAGGGATAGGGATAGGGATAGGGATAGGGATAATGATATGGTTCGGATACGGATACGAATACAGATATGGATTCAGATGGGCATAGGGATAGGGACAGGCAAGGGGATATTGATATGTGGATGGGGATAGGATTTCGGATCAGGACAGGAATAGGGATAGGGATGGGGTTGGGGATAGGGATAGGGATAAGGTTTGGTTATGCATACGAATACAGATACGGATAAGGATGGGGATAGGCATCGGGACAGGCATAGGGATAGGGCTATGGGGATGGGGATAGGGATAAGGATTGGGATGAGTGAAGGGATAGGGTTAGGGAATGGGATAGGGATAGGGATAGGGATAGGGATAGGGTTCAGTATATGGACATGGATAGGGACGGGGATGTGAATAGGGATTCGGATAGGGAAAGGGATAGGGATGGGGATAGGGAAGAGTATGGGGATAAGGATAGAAAAGGGGATTGTGATAGGGATAGGAATACGGATAGGGATAGGGATAGGGAAAGGGGTAAGGATAGGGATAGGAAAAGGATAGGGATAGGGATAGGAAAAGGATAGGGTTAGGGATAGGGATATGGTTCTGTTAAGGGTACGAATACAGACACGGATACGGATGGGGATTGGGATAGGGACAGGCATAGGAATAGGGATATGGGGATGGGGATAGGGATAGAGATTGGGATGAGGATAGGGATAGGGATGGGGATAGGGATGAGGAAGATGATATGGATATGGATACGGAGATGGATATGGATTCAGATACAGATAGGAATATGGATAGGGATAAGATAGTGATGAGTATACAGATTAGAATAACGATAGGGTTGGGGATGGGGATAGGAATAGGGACAAGGGTATGGGATAGGGATATGGGGATAGGGGTAGTGTTACGGACAGTGATGGGCTAAGGATGGGGACAGGGATAAGCATAGGTATAGGGATAGGAGTGATCATATAGCTAGGGATAGGATTAGGAATATACAAATAGTTATGTTGGGCAGGGATAGAGACAGGATAGGGACAGGGACAGGGACAAGGATAGGGATAGGGATAGAAAAAGGGATAGAAAAAGGGACGGGTGTGGTGATAGGGATAGGGATGAAGATGGTGATAGCTATTTAGGGTTGGGGACATGGATAGGTATGGAGATAGTGAAAGGGATGTGGTGACAAGTTTGGGGAAGGCTATACAGATAAGGATATGGTTAGGGATGGGGATGGGGATAGGAATAGTGATAATCAAAGGAATAGGGATAGGGATAGGGATAATGATATGGTTTGGATACGAATATGAATACAGATATGGATTCGAATGGGGATAGGGATAGGGACAGGCATAGGGATATGGGTATGGGGATGGGGATAGGGAAGAGTATGGGGATAAGGATAGGGAAGGGGATCGTGGTAGGGATAGGAATACGGATAGGGATAGGGATAGGGATAGGGATATGTTTCTGTTACGGATACGAATAGAGATAAGGACACGGATGGGGATTGGGATAGGGACAGGCATAGGAATAGGGATATGGGGATGGGGATAGGGATAGAGATTGGGATGAGGATAGGGATAGGGATGGGGATAGGGATAGGGATGCGGAAGATGATATGGATATGGATACGGAGATGGATATGGATTCAGATATGGATAGGAATACGGATAGGGATAAGATAGCGATGAGTATACGGATTAGAATAACGATAGGGGTGGGGATGGGGATAGGAATAGGGTGAAGGGTATGGGATAGGGATTGGGATAGGGATATGGGGATAGGGGTAGTGTTACGGACAGTGATGGGCATAAGGATGGGGATAGGGATAAACATAGGGATAGGGATAGGAGTGATCATACAGATAGGGATAGGGTTAGGAATATACAAATAGTTATGTTGGGCAGGGATAGAGATAGAATAGGGACAGGGACAGGGAAAAGGATAGGGATAGGGATAGGGATAGGGATAGGGATAGGGATAGGGATAGGGATAGGGAACGGGATAGGGATAGGGATAGAAATAGCGATAGCAATAACAATAGGGATAGCGATAGGGATAGCAAAAGGGTTAAGGGTAGGGATAGGGGTAGGGTTAGGGATGGCAATAGGGATAGGGATAGGGATAGGGATAGGGATAGGGATAGGGATAGGGATAGGGATAGGGATAGGGATAGCGATAGGGATGGCGATAGGGATAGGGAAAGGTTAAGTATATGGACAGGGATAGTCACGGGGATGTGGATAGGGATTGGGATAGGGAAAGGGATAGGGAAGAGTATGGGGATAAGGATAGGGAAGGGGATCGTGATAGGGATAGGAATACGGATAGGGATAGGGACAGGGAAAGGGAAAGGGACAGGGATAGGGATAGGGATAGGGATAGGGATAGGGATAGGGATAGGTATTGGGATTGGCATGGGGATAGGTTTAGGCATTGGGATTGGGATGGGGATAGGGATATGGTTCTGTTACGGATACCAATAGAGATACGGATACGTATGGGGATTGGGATAGGGACAGGCATAGGAATAGGGATATGGGGATGGGGATAGGGATAGAGATTGGGATGGGGATAGGGATAGGGATGGGTATAGGGTTTGGGATAGGGATGCGGAAGATGATATGGATATGGATATGGATACGGAGATGGATATGGATTCAGATACGGATAGGAAAACGGATTGGGATAAGATAGCGATGAGTATACGATTTAGAATAACGTTAGGGGTGGGGATGGGGATAGGAATAGGGAGAAGGGTATGGGATAGGGATTGGGATAGGAATATGGGGATAGGGGTAGTGTTACGGACAGTGATGGGCATAAGGATGGGGATAGGGATAAGCATAGGGATAGGGATAGGAGTGATCATATAGATAGGGATAGGGTTAGGAATATACAAATAGTTATGTTGGGCAGGGATAGAGAAAGGATAGGGACAGGGACAGGGACAAGGATAGGGATAGGGATAGAAAAAGGGATAGAAAAAGGGACGTGTGTGGCAATAGGGATAGGGATATGGATAGGGACAGGGATGAAGATGGGGATAGCTATATAGGGTTGGGGATACGGATAGGTATGGGGATAGTGAAAGGGATGTGGGGACAGGGTTGGGGATGGCTATACAGATAGGGATATGGTCAGGGATGGGGATAGGGACAGGGATAAGGATTTGTATGGTGTATGGGATTGGGATACGGATACGGATACGGATACAGATACTGATACGGATATGTACATGCATACTGATACGGATATATATATGCTTACTGATACGGCTAATGGTTCAGACAAGGATAGGGATAGGGATAGGGATAGGGATAGGGATAGGGATAGGGATAGGGATAGGGAAAGAGATAAGGATAGGGATAGAGATGGGGATAGGGATTGGGATATCGATGTGGAAGATAATATGGATATCGATATGGAGACGGATATGGATTCAGATACGGATAGGGATACGGATAGTGATGAGTATACAGTTAAGAAAAAAGATAGGGATGGGGATGGGGATCGGAATAGGGACAAGGATATGGAATAGTGATAGAGATATGGGGATAGGGATAGTGTTACAGCCAGGGATAGGGATAGGGATAGGGATAGGGATAGGGATAGGGATAGGGATAGGGATAAATAAAGGGATGGGGGTAGCGATAGGGATAGGGATAGGGATAGGGATAGGGATAGGGATAGGGATAGGGATAGGGATAAGGATAGGGATAGGGATAAGGATTTGTATGGGGGTAGGGATAGGAATACGGATACTGATACAGATATGTACATGCATACTGATACGGATATGTATATGCTTATGGATAATGGTTCAGACAGGGATAGGGATAGGGATCTGGGGACAGGGTTGGGGAAGGCTATACACATAGGGATATGGTTAGGGATGGGGATGGGTATAGGAATAGGGACAAGTATATGGGATAGGGATAGGGATATGGGCATAGCGGTAGAGTTACGGACATGGATGGTGATAGGCATAGCGATAGTGATAAGGATAGGAACAGGGCAGGGAGAGGCACAGGGATAGGGATGTGGGGATGGGGATAGGGATTGGGATGAGGATAGGGATAGGGTTAGGGATGGGGATAGGGACAGGGATACCTATAAGGATACGGATACCGATAGGGATAGGGATAGGGATAGGGATAGGGATAGGGATAGGGATGGGTATGGGGATACGGCTAGGGATAGGGACAGGGATAGGGATGGGGATACTGATGCGGAAGATGATTTTGGGTTAGGATTTAGCCTTAGTGCAAGGGTTAGCGTTAGGGTCAGTGTTAGGATTAGGGTTAGAGTTAGAGTTCGGTTTAGGGTGAGAGTTAGAGTTAGAGTTATGGTTTCAGATTCAGGTTAGGGTTAGGGTAAGGGTTAGTGTTAGGGGTTAGGGTAAGGTTTAGCATTAGGGTTAGTTGTTAGGCTTAGGGTTAGATTTAGGTTTAGGGTAAGGGGTTATGGGTTAGGTTTAGGGTTACGGTTATGTTGAGGTTTAGGGTTACGGTTATTGTTTGTATTTGGTTAAGGGGTTGAGGTTTAGGGTTAGGATTTTTTAAGTTTTAGGGGTTTTGGTTAGGGTTAGTGTTAGGTTTAGGGTTTGATTTACAGTGAGATATAGGGTTAGGGTTATTTTTAAGGTTAGAGTCAGTGTTCAGATTAGTGTTAGGGGTTAGGGTTAGGTTTAGAGTTAGGGTTTAGTTTAGAGATAGATTTAGAGTTATTAGTGTTAGGGTTACATACAGATTGAAGTTTAGGATTAGGGTTATGGTTAGGGTTACTGTTAGGGTTAGGTTTAGGTTCCGGTTTAGGCTCAGGGTTGGGGTTGGGTTTAGGGTAAGTGTTGAGTTAGAGTTGGAATTGGAGTTAGGGTTATGGTTTGTGTTAGTGTTCGGGTTACGGTTTAGCATTAGGGCAAGGGTTAGGGTTAGGGTCAGGGTTAGGGTTAGGGTTTAGGGATAGGGTTAGGGTTAAGGTTTGGGTTAGGTTTATGGACATTTGGGTTAGGTTTGGGGTTATGGTTAAGTGTTACGTTTAGGGTTAGGGTTTGGTTTAGGGTTAGCTTAGGGTTTAGCGTTAGGGTAAGGGTTAGGTTTACGGACATTTGTGTTTGGTTTAGGGCTAGGGTTAGTGTTAGGGGTAAGGGTTAGCGCTATGGTAAGAGTTAGGGTTTAGGTTTTATGTAAGGCTTAGGGTTAGGGGTTAGGGTTAGAGTTAGGGGTTAGATTTAGGATTAGGCTTGTGTAAGTATTAGTGATTTGTGTAAGAGGGTTAGGTTTAGGGTTAGGCTTTGAGTTAGGGTTAGAGTTAGGTTTAGGGTGAGAGTGTTAGGGTTAGGTTTAGGGTTAGGGTTAGAGTTAGAGTTAGTTTTAGGGTTAGGGTTACGTTTAGTGGTTAGGGTAAGGGTGAGGGTTAGGGTTAGGGCTTAAATTTAGTGTTAGTGTTAGGGTAAGGGTTAGATTTAGGGTTAAGGTTAGGGAAAGGGTTAGGGGTTAGGTTTAGGGTTAGGGTTGTGTTAGTGATTAGGGTTAGAGTTAGGTTTAGGGCGAGAGTTAGGGTTAGGGTTAATTTTAGTGTTAGACTTAGGGTTATGGTTTCAGTTAGGTGTAAGTTTTAGGGTTAGGCTTAGTGTTAATGTCAGGGTTAGGTTTAGGGTTAGATTTAGGGTTAGGATTGTGTTCTGGTTCAGGTTAGGGTTAGGGTTAGAGTTAGAGTTAGAGTTAGAGTTATGGTTTCAGATTCAGGTTAGGGTTAGGGTTTGAGATAGATTGAGGGTTAGGGTTAGGATTAGGATTAGGGTTATGGTTAGGGTTAGAGTTAGACTTAGAGTTAGACTTAGGGTTAGGGTAAGTCTTGGAGTTAGAGTTGGGGTTGGAGTTGGAGGTAGGGTTAGGGTTAGGATTGGAGTTGGAGTTGGCGTTGGAGTTGGAATCAGGGTTATGGATAGGGTTAGTGTTAGGGATAGGGTTAGGGTTAGAGTTAGGGTTAGGTTTACGGTTAGCATTGCAGTTGGAGTTGGGGTTAGAGTTGGAACTGGAGTTGGAGTTGGGTTTAGGGTAAGGTTTGGGGTTGGAGTTGGATTTGGATTTTGAGTGTGAGGTGCAGTTAGAGTTGGAGTTAGGGAAAGGGTTATGGTTCGAGTTGGAGTTGGGTTTAGCTTTAGGGTCGGAGATAGGGTTAGGGTTAGCATTAGGGTTACGGTTAAGGTTAGAGAAACATTTAGACTTAGGATTAGGGTTAGGTTTAAGTTTAGGGTGTGGGTTAAGGTTAGGTTTAGTGTTAGGGTTGGAGTTGGATTTGGATTTTGAGTTGGAGTTAGAATTGGAGTTTGAGTTGGAATTAGGGTTAGGGTTAGGTATAGAGTTAGGGTTAGATTAAGAGTTACAGTTAGGGTTATAATTAGAGTTAGAGTTAGAGTTAGGGTAAGGGTTAGAGTTAGATTTAGGATTACGGTTAGGGTTAGAGTTGGCATTATGTTTTGGTTTAGAGATAGATTAAGATTTAGAGTTAAATTTAGATTAAGAGTTAGATTTAGAGTTATGTTTAGAGTTAGCGTTACATTTAGGGTTAGGGTTAAGGTTAGAGTCAGTTAGGGTTAAGGTTAGGGTTAGGGTTAGGGTAAGGGTTAGGTTTTGAGTTAGGGTTAGATTTAGATTTAGAATTAGGGTTGAGTTAGGGTTAGGGGTAGGGGTAAGGTTTGGGGTAGGGGTATGGGTAGAGATAGGGTTTGAGTAGGGTTTATGTTTTGGGTTAGAGATAGATTTAGGATTAGGATTAGGGTTAGGGTTGTGGTTAGGGTTAGGGTTAGGTATACAGTTAGGGTGAGAAATATGAGTAAACTGTTCGTTCCAGCACTGACAGAGTCACCAGGAGAGTTCTGGAACAAGCTGTGCCCTTAAAGATGTTCACACACAATCTGGAAAAATGAAATAGAAGTAGAGTGAGAAAGTTTATTAATGACAAATACCTTTTTCAAAATGGGAGCAACAAGGTTCTACTGTGAAAAAAACAGAAGAGACTTATAACATGGAGTGGCTGGCAGGTGAAAGCTGATGTAGATAAATATTAAATAATGCACAAGGCAAAAATAATTGTAACTCCACACATAAAATGATGCATCTATGGGTCTTGGTAAATGCATAGCCCTTATATTTTTTTTAAAAATCTGAAGAAAGATTAAAGAAACTATAAATAAGGAAGTCTCACTGGTAAGAGTAAATAACTGTTTATTCACAGATCCTAACTGAAAAGACACTAGCACAAAAATAAAAACCAGAAATAGAGGAGACTGTTAACATTAAGTTAATTTTGGTTTGGTTCCACTTCTGCTAATATTTCTGTTGGGTTCTCACTACTGTTCACTTTAACTGAGAGCAGCTTCTGTCTAAAGGAAGGACTTAATATCTACCAATAACCTGCCCAACATCATCTTACATCAAAGCTCTCTCGTCTGTTGTTGTGAAACACAAGCTGTCAGTTAAATTCAGTGAAATGAAAAACAATATGCTTGATGCCAACTCAAGAGTTCAACATTTGCTTTAGTATCAAAGGAAATGGCATTCTTTCATGTAATACTTTTTTCAAGAAATGTTTCAGAATGCAGATGTGACAGAATAAACAAGATTTATTCTGCTTATATTCCAGTCCACTAATCATGTTTCAAAAGAAAAACACACGTTTCTTCATGAATTACAGATCTCGAGAACGATACTAAAAAAAACTAAAATGCATTTTAGACTAGTCTAATGTTATTCATTCTAAATGGGGATCTCTAATGGAATTTCCAAACTATTCTTTCCTCTCTTTATCCCTATCAGTGCCTATTTGGTAGACATTTTTATTAGGTAAATAAAAATACGCTTGAATTACTCCTATGGATATACTGAGCTTCCATAAAAAGGTTACATCTAGGTTTAGAGAGTTGGATTTATTATTTCAATAAAAGGCTTACTAGCATATTAATTCTTTCAAGATTTTGCACACTATTTTGTGAAAAAACCCACGCTTGAATCTGGTGACCATGTGGCAGCCGCAAAAAAACTCAAATTTTGTCATTTTGATACTAATTTTCATGTGTTTTTATTTAAATTAAACATTTTTGTCCTAAGGAAGATGAGTCACAGCAATGCAGGATCCAGTAGGTCTTTTCCAAGCTGGTGATTTATGATCCTATGACTCCATTCTATGTTTAACTTTACTGTAAAGTACCCTAGGAGATTTTATGAGCACTTTGTTCATAAATCAAATTGTATGCGAAAAAAAATTGAAATTAATCTATTTCTTTTGGTTTTACACAAGCTGTATTTTCTGTTTGCTGAAATCTAGGCCTTTTTTGTTCTTTTAATTGTTTCTGACTACAGTTAGAGTGGTACACGGAGCACTTGTTTCTTAGAAGCAGGTTTTTTGCTTTAAAGAGATCTAAGCTCAGGTCTCTTCAGATTTTAGTCTTCTATTAAAGCCTATAAAGATGTTAAATATCTGAAGTGAAATTTTGAAATGGACAGTTTTCTTTGACAGTACAGGAATTTGAAGCCTCAAGTATGTAAATAAATAGCACATATCAAAACTACAAAATTACATAGATATCTCATGACAATAAACTTCCACGGAAAGCATTTGAAGTTCTGTACTTACACATACAACGCTGTTCTGGAATCATCAACTCATCCAGCACCTCCAACAGTAAGAGCATCACAGCCTCTTTCCAGTTCAAACTCGTCAAAAGCAGCTTTATGACCTATTCAAATTAAATGTCAGTTATTTCCTAATATACCCACAGCTTACCTGATCTGACCCAATCTTAAAAGAAATTACTTGGTTACCATAAATCAAGTCACAGAGCACTCATCATTTCAATTGTCTTATTTGGTTTGAGAAAGATACATAGAAAAAAGCAGAAGTGGGGAAACTTTCTATAGTGTGTTTGAAGTATCATTTACTAAAGACACCTGTAACTGGTGATAATTGTTCTTATTATTGAAAAGTTATTATAGACATCAGTAAAACTTTTTTTCCTTTTTTACTAGAGTAACTATATAAAAATCAGGCAGCACAATATCGGAAGTACAGGAAGTTAAAAGCTTGTCTCTTGAATTATAGAATAACAAGATGGCAGGTATGAACAATCAATTCATAAGAAGGTGGAGAAGTGTCATGCACGGAAATACAGATGTAGAAATTTCCTTACAGAAATTACTAACCTTAAACTCTCATTTCACTCAATGTTTAATCATTAATTGGCCAGAAAAATGAAAAAAAAAAAATTATTGTTTGTAGAAGTATTTATAATTAACTGAAAAGTGTAATTTTATAAGAGAAAAGTGTGAAAATGGATTTTTCATCCATGTCATCCAACAGCACTTCTAAGACAAGCACTTTTCAGAGGTCTGTTCGGGTGAGAAGTAGTTGCAGGTGGCACGTGTGTGTACTCACGTACACCGTATCTTGGTTTTATTTTGACACTGAGGTTTCTGTTTATAAATATTTAAAGGACAGGTGCCAGGAGGATGGGGTCAGATTCTTCTCCGCAGTGCCCAGTAACAGGACAAGGGGCAGCAGGGACAGGCTGGAGCACAGGAAGTTCCACCTCAACATGAGAAAAAACATCTTCACTGCGAGGTTGATGGAGCCCTGGAGCAAGCTGCCCAGAGAGGCTGTGAAGACTCCTTCTCTGGAGATATTCAAAACCCACCTGGATATTTCTCAGTGCCGCCTGCTCTAGGTTAACCTGCTTGAGCAGGTTTAGATGATCTCCAGAGGTCCCTTGAAACACCTGCCATTCTGCGATTCTCTATGTTTTAAAGTGGAGTTAATACTGACATGAGGGTCATTAGAAGGGAAAAGAGTAGGAGGTTTCAAGAAAAGCTGAATGATCCCAGGATATTCATAGCTATAAACAAACATATTTATCACAAAGATCTGTATATGATTTTGGCAGTGGGTCAGAGATTTTGTTTAGTGATCTAACACAGGTCCTCTGCAGACCTGCCAGGTTTTGAGGTAGTCTCCTGCGTTATCTACATTATGTTTCAATAACGACAAGAATCGCAGGCAATATGCTGTAGATAAAATAATGTCACATCTGCAGCCACAAAATTCACTGGCACAATAATGTGTCTTGAGGGCCATGTTAAACAGTTTTTCAGTACACCAAAATGCTTCCAAAGGCATTTTAGCCAGTAGCGACTGTTGGGGTGGTGCTGTCCCCCTCTTTCTTTCCCTTTCCTCCCAGAGCCAGCTCGTTCCATTCTAAGAGCTGAACAGAAGCTACACCAGCACAAACACACTAGCTGGTGCAGATTTCCTTATAGATAGGCATGGATTAATTGCACACCAGCACTGACAAATCTCTTCAGCACAATCTATATTCTCAAGACTTATGGGAATACGCTATTTGGATGTGAAGAAATTCTTAAACAGGGAGAGGACACAGCTGGGACAGCTGATTGCAAATTATCAAAAAGATATCCCCTACCATATGATGTTGTTCTGATCTATAGAAGTTGAGAGAACAAAGAGGAAAGGGGAGACATTCATACTTACGGTGTTTGTTTTTCCCAGTAAGCACTACGTGTGATGGAGCCTTGCATTCCTGGAGATGGCTGACCACTTGCCTGCAGACAGAAAGCAGTGAATGAATTCCTCAATTTGCTTTGCTTACACATGCAGCTTCTGCTTTAGTTATCAAACTGTCTTCATCTCAACCCACGAGGGTTCTTGCTTTTACCCTTCCAAGTCTTTCTCCTCACCCGCTGGAGGGAAGCAAGCAAGTGAATGTGTGGAGCTGAGCTGACTGCCACGTCTAACCCACAACGCTGCCTCGTACAGTGCCAAGCTTGTTCTTGCACCGTGTGTTTCCCATTGCCTATAACTCCCCGTATAGGCCTTTCCATTTCTACTCACATTAAAAGAAAGTAAATGTCCACAAAGAAATTCAGAGGTTTTCTTGTTTGGTTTGGCTGTCAGCAGCTTCATGCAGAAATTAGGTAGCCATGGCACAAAAGGTCTTTCTGAGGAAAAAAAAAAAAAAATGAAAACAGTGCCCTCCTGCCCAGTCCTGCTCCTCAGCGACAGGAGGGAAAGCTCTGCAGGAAAGCGGGGAAGCAAACTGCACCCGCATGAGAGAGGGGACCTGCAGACCCCTCGCCCCCTCGCCCTGCTCGGCCCACCCTGCGAGCAGGCCCTGGGCACAGCCCGGGTGCTCCTGCACCAGGCAGATGCGCCCACGACCCAGAGAGGTTTGTTCAGCCGACACCATCGACACGAGCCTCCCCTGCAGAACTCTGCCAGCGCTCAGAGGCAGCAGCTGAACACAAAGGGGGAGCGGCAGCAGGGCCCAGAGCCCGGCGGCACCAACAGCACTGGCAGCCGGTCCCAGAGCCCGGCAGCAGCGATGCCACAGGTCTCTGAGTCTGGCAGCCCTGATGCTGCGGGCAGCCAGTCCCAAAGCCCGGCAGGTCCGATGCTGCAGGTCCCCAAACCCAGCACCACTGATGCCCCAGGCGGCAGTTCCATGACCTGCTAGGAGCGACGCAGCAGGTCCCAGAGCCCAGCAGGGACAACGCTGCAGGGCCATGACCTGCTAGGAGCGATGCCGCGGGCAGCAGGTCTGTGGCTCCCAGCAGCGCTGGCCCCGAGCCCCGGGGCAGGACAAGCCCAGCCGGGGTGTCCCCCTATCCCCCCGGGCTCTGCTGTCCCCGCACTGACCACAGGCACCGTCCTCCTCCATCCCTGCCACCCCCAGGGCCGCGTGACACGGGGAGAGGGAAGAGGGAAGAGGAGGGTGGTGAGGGGATAGGAGACGTCGAGGGGCAAAAGGACATGGTGAAGGTGGAAAGAAGATTTCAAGGGGAAGGGATGTGGTGAGTGGCAAAAGGAGATGGTGAGGGGGGAAAGGAGATGGCGAGGGGGGAAGGAGATGGCGAGGAGACAAGACACGGTGAGGGAAAGGAAGATGGTGAGCATTAAAGGACATGTAAAGGGGAAGGGACACGGCAAGTGCGGAAAGGAGATGGGGAGGGGTGAAATTGCACCATGAGGGGAAAGAACATGGAGAGGGGAGAGGAGACAGCGAGTGGCAAAAGGACATAGTGAGGCAGGAAAGGAGATGGTGAGGGGGGAAAGGACACAGCCAAAGGAAAGGACACGGCAAGTGAGAAAGGACACGGCAAGTGGGAAAGGAAGATGTTGAGGAGTGAAAAGACACAGCAAGGGGAGAAGGGAGATAGAGAAGGGGAAAGGATACCATAAGGGGCAAAAGTACACAGCGAGGGGCGAAAAGAACACAGTGAGGGGTGAAAAGAGGGTGGGAGAACCAGGGAATGGGGAGGAAGGGCAGGGGAAGGGGTGGTGATGGCGGGGGGTAAAAAAAAACTCCATTGCAACTCAAAGAGGGGGGAGGGCGGTGGGTACCAGCCCTGTCCACATGGGAGGTGGAGAGAATGAGCAATGGACAGAAGCGGGCAGGGAGCTGGAGCTCAAATCTGACGTCTCAGGCTGGCTCCCTTGGCAGGCTAGTATTGCTTCAGAACCACCGCTGGTTTTTCAGTTGCTGGCAGGCAAATGTTCTTTTCCTAGTCCATTTCACCATTCCTTTAAATTTAGTCTTTTTAGCTGTGCAAAGGTAGGAGATGTCCTGGGGCCAGAACACAGGGTTTTCTCTCTCCGCACAGCCTGAGGCTGGACCCACAGTGTGCTTAAGTAGCCCTTTCTCTTTCTCTTTTCCTTTTTTCTCTTTAATTTTTCTTTTTGCTCTTTTGTTTTTATTTTTCTTTTAATTTTAATTTTTATTTTTGCTATTTTTCTTCTTGCTATTTTTTTCTTCTCGTTCTTTTTCTCATTTGTTCTTCTCGTTATTTTTCTTCTTGTTATTTTTCTTCATCTTCTTATCGTTATTTTTCTTTTTTTTCTTCTCATTATTTTTCTTCACATTCTTCTCGTTTTTTTTCTTCTTCTTCTCATTAGGTTTCTTCTTCTTCTTCTCATGATGTTTCTTCTTGTGCTCTGCACCCAGCTCCAGGCAGCCTGGCTCCTCCTGGCCACCACTGGGACTCTTGCCTGCCTCCTCCCCCGTGAGGGACACCAAGTCCCTATGTGTGCACCTCTTCTTTCAGGGCGGGCTGGAGGTGTCATATTTGCCATTCACAGATGGAGAATGAGATGCTTTGTGGCTCCCAGGTGGTGTGCTCGCCCCACGGTTTGGCTTGGCGCTCTGGAGAGCTGTGGAGATCCTGGCTCCATCGGCAGCCTGGTGTTGCCAATCGCATATTGCTGCTGCTCAGACAGAACAGATCCTCACCCCTCAGCTGCCCGAGGACAGAGTCCCAGGAGAGCGCTCTTTTGACCTGCTTCTCCTCTTCTTGTTCTTTTTCTGGCTCCTCCTGGCCACCACTGGGGCTCTTGCCTGCCTCCTCCCCCGTGAGGGACACCAAGTCCCCCTGTGTGTGCACCTCTTCTTTCAGGGCGGGCTGGAGGTGTCACCTTTGCCATTGACAGATGGAGAATGAGGGCTGCCATCTGCCTCATGGTGGCGCTTTTTCAGGGGGGAGCTGAGCACCTGAAGGGTTGATAATTTGATTACAATTTTCAGAGGAGGCTTTTCTGTATTCGGCAGGCTGAGCGCAGATGAAGATGGGCTGAAAGACAGGAAAAGGTGCAGATATGGTGTTAAAGCCAGGTCCTGAGTGGGAGCCCCTCTTTTCCTCACCATCCCGAGATGCATGAGCACAGCACCGCACATCTGCCATCTCAGCCACAAAATCTGAATTAGAACCTGCTCTAGGGCAGCAGCTGCAAGCACACACGATGACCTGCCCAACGCCCAGAGCACACGCTGTCCCACGGGGGGCTAGGAAGGAGCGAGTGTTGCTGCAGCACGTGCTGACGGCAAAGGTTACAAAGGAAAACCCAGAGCAAGACCTAAACCAGGCTGGTGCCTCCTGGTCCCAGGGGACACCGGTACATGGTGAGGGCCTGCAAAGCTGCCTCCCACCCTGTGCTAACAAATACAGCGCCCTGCGTCTGGGATCCAGAGCGAGCCCTGCCAGCCCCAGAGAACAGGAGAGGCGGCTGCCGAGATCACTCCTCGAGCCAGCTGCCGTGCCAGGCAGTTGCTTCATGGAGTATCTGAAGATTGCTACTGGCCCTGCTGCCTGGGAGCAACTGGCATTGCTTACCTCAACTTGCCAGAAGGCTGGGCAGTGGAGTCAGCGTGGGTGGTGTCCGTGGGCTGGATCTGCTCGGGAAGCTGTGGGTGAGGTTCTGTGTAGTGGTCACCTCTGCTCGCTGCTTGCGGAGTTCTGCCCTGTAGTTATGGACAGGAATAAAAATCTGGTGGTCTAAAAAAAAGAGGATTCCATGACCCAAGGGGAGAAAATCGAAAAGGGGACCCCAGAGAAAGGGGACAGACAGACTGGGTGAGGGAAGCAGGGGGTGGCAGAAGAATCAGAAGGTGCCAACTGAAGACCGGGCAGAAAGTCAGACTCACCTTTTTTGCAGAGAGTGCCAGCTTCTTTGCTAGTGGTGGTGATGTGGAGCTGCTCCCCTCCACAGCGCCACCGGTCAACAGGGACCTCTTCAATCTAGCCAGCCTGGAGCCTTCTGGAGCAGGTGGCTTGACTCCAGGCACAGCAGGGAGGTGCTGTCTGGGCTCCTGCAGCACCTTGGAGGAGGTGGGAAGCTTTGGTCCTGTGCTGACTCTTCTACGGGGCACAGAGACCCCAATCTCCTCCAGCCCAGACAGCTTCTTTGCTGCCTGCATCTCTGGTTTCTAGACAAAGGGAGAGACAGAAGTTCAGTGAGGAAAGAATTCCAGGGGCCCGGGTCACCCAGGAACCCTTGGCTCAGCAGGATCCCCCCTGCAAACAGTCCTCCCTTGCACTCACCTTCCTCCAAAGCTGCAGCCCCTGCCCTGGATAAGTGGACAGAAGGGCAGCGGCTCCCAAGAAGGGACCTTCAGGACTCACCTGGCCCATCACTGGTTTGCAGGGCAGGATGGACACACGCTCGGCAACGGGTCCCTCAAAGCTCGTGCTGGTGCTGGGTGTTCTGGTGAAGGCAGAGAAGCAGAAACCGCAGAAACTAGAAATATGAGTAAACTGTTTGTTCCAGCACTGACAGAGTCACCAGGAGAGTTCTGGAACAAGCTGTGCCCTTGAAGACATTCACAGACAATCTGGAAAACTGAAATAGAAGTAGAGTGAGAAAGTTTATTAATGACAAATACCTTTTTCAACATGGGAGCAACAATGTTCTACTGTGAAAAAAACAGAAGAGTCTTATAACATGGAGTGGCTGGCAGATGAAAGTTGATGTAGATAAATATTAAATAATGCACAAGTTATCTCTCCAGTTCAAACTCATCAAAACCAAGCTAGAGACCTTAATAACTTTAATTCTGAACTTCACCAATGATACCTTAACCCCCTCAGATGAAAGACATTGGTGCAGCAAATGAAAAATAAAGGTCTTTAAATTTACATTTAAATACGCACATTTACCTAGGGCACAATTTTCATTTTTCCACTGTGTGGAGAATGAAAGAGCATCCCAAACTGTGCTTGCAAGATATCACGCAAAATACTCTTTTCAAGGAGTCCTTAGTATATTGGTGTGATATAGAATGATGTACTAGTGAGCCAACACTAAATTCACAATAGCCTTTTCCTCCCCTCCATGAAACCCATCCTCATGGGCTTATGGAATAGTCAGAATTCAACAAATCATTAGCATGAGCCTCTGTAGTGCCAAGAACATAAAAAAGCTCAGTGAAAGGAGTCCTTAGATCTACGTTTTTTTTGTAAACAAGATCCCTGCAGCACAAAACTCTGTGGTACAGAAGTGAGGATAAATTCTACAGATTAAAAAAAAAAATCAATACCCTGTCACAGCACGGGCTGCAGGCGCTGCAGGGTGAGACACACCGTGCTGAGCAAGAGCCCCCTGCCCTGTCACAGCACGGGCTGCAGGCGCTGTAGGGGTGAGACGTGCTGACAAACACCCTTGTACTCGTGGCAGGGAGCTCTGAGCAACCCCTCAGAGGGAGAGGGGCTCTTTTTGTAACGAAGCCTTGAAGCAACAGCCTTTTTGTGGACATACTTTCTCAAAACCACTGTAGTATTGAAGTGTAACACAACAACGCCATCCAACAGGGGGAAATCTGCCTATGGAAACAAAGGGTTTGAATTTGTTGTGGAGCACCATAAACGCATAAACTACTTACGTGGAAGTAAGAATCTGAGGAAGACACAGATGTCAATAAAGGATAAGATCTGAGCCACCACAAACTTTGACCCAGTCCAAGAATCAGCAAGATAACCTCATTAAAAAACAAAGAAGAAGAAATCTTAGAAATTCTTAGAAGAAATCTTAGAAGAAATTATCTCAAAATCACTCAAGCAAACACTGTGCAAACTAAGTACCGCTGCTGAAACAACAGCAACCCTTGCCCTCCTACAGACACGGGAGTTGGAAACCGGAGCCCTTGCACCTAGCAATATTGCCCTAAAATAGTGAAAGCAGCAGGAACTCCAGGGCAGTGAGTCGTATGAAAACCCCACAGCCTAGAGAACGAAGCAAACCAGCAAGGGATAGAGGCACGTTTAGAACATGCTGAAGAGATTGTAACAGCAAGAAGGAGGTAAAGACAACAGACCAGTGAGACCTCGGCAGAGCAGCCCAAAGCGACTGATCCTAAAAAGCTGAGAAACTGCACAGCCGAGCAACTGAGCCAATGTAAGGTTACCAAGAATTACAGCATGTACCTGTCAGAGAGGCAGAAGAGCACCGTAACGTTGCATTTGCAAATGCTAAAAGTCTAATAAATGACTCAGTAGGACGCTGATCAGAAGCTGCCGTAGCGGGACCCAGAGGAAACAAATGTTAGAAGAAAATCAACTCTTCCAAACAAGCAGAGCATTAACCTTCCAACAGTCGCAGAAGCAAGCTTAACTTAGACTTTTGTGTTGGGTAGCAACACACAATGAGCAACCCAAGCACTGTGGCTGGGAGGAGCTGGGAAGCCATAGCCAGGGTCCTCAAGGTTATAAAAGGTTACAACGACTCTGTTATGTTATGCAAATTAGGAAGGTAACTGTTGAAGGCGGGCTAAAGTTAAACAGTTTTATAAAAGCAGAACGAACCCAAAATAAAACGGCTTCACTTGGATCACATTGATCGGTGCGTGTTGTCCCGTATTTTCTTCCGTCAAATGGCGCCCGAACAGGGACCCTCAGATTGCCTGCCGAAGTTGCCTTGAACTACTGAAGACGCAGAGCAGGGGGTACGGAAAAGCCGACCGTAGGTGAGTGCTGTCCCCGGCACTCGGGAAATAATTTGGCAGAGCTGCGCAGCTTAAAGAATTGAGGAAACTCGCCACTGGCCAGGCGAGCGGTCGGGGAGGAGATGGGGCAGGCGCGGATAGAATCTGTGCAGAAGCTCCTCCAACATATGCTCTCCATGAGAGTAATTACTTATGAAAAAGCTGCGATGCAGTCTATGTTAACATGGGCTTATAAAAGCGGCGTTGTAACAACGACCACTGCCCTATTCGAAGAAGAAACTTGGGAGAGAATGGGACAAAGACTGTTTGATGAATGCTCGAAAGGAAATAAGAGCCTTTGGCAGTATCTTACTCTTTGGCGGTTAGTTAAAGAGACATTGTGTGATATGAAAGTCGAGCGAGAAGTTGCGGCATCGGCTTATGCTGCTATGCATAGGAATCAAGAGAACAGTGGTGGTTCATTTGCATCTGCATTATCATTCCATGAAAGTAATTTACCCACGAAGGCACCACCACCACCACCTTCCAAAGATTGGCCTTCTCTTGCATTTCCCCCAGTGGAAGAACATGAGGAGGTTCACGCTACCGAAGGTGAAGGACATAAAGGTCCTCCTTGGCCTCCTCCTCCAGAAAGTCCTTCAATTAATTCCTTAGAGGATTCGTTTAGTGAGGACTCTGAACATCCTGTGTCGCCCTCTCGTGAGTGCTCCAATTTCAGACAAGAATTTGATAAACTGATGGCAAAGCTGGAAGAAATTCGACTTCGCCAGGAAAAGGAGAGCCCTCCACCTGAACCACCTCCGCCCGATTACCCAGGAATGCAGCCACGGCCTGAACCGACTGCACCAGCTCTACCATCGATGGGGTTTGATACCGGGACTGGGGGGACCAGGTGGCGGGGACCGGGAGCGCGTTGGCAGGGGATAACTAGGGACGCGGTTTTAGAAAGGGTAACTGTGGAAGCGTATCCTGTATTGTTAAATACACAGACAGGAGCGAGTGAATGGGAACCATTCGATTGGAAATTACTAAAAGAAGTCAAGGCTGCTTGTACACAATATGGTTTGCAATCACCATTTACACAGGGTTTATTAGATTTTATATTTACGGGTCATACCCTTTGTCCTGCAGATATTCGGCAATTAGTTATGTTAACGTTATCCCCATCTCAGCGCCTTGCCTTTTATCAAGCTTGGGAGCATTTGTGTGATCAGGAAGCGGCCACTTATTGTTGGGCTGAGAGGGTGCGGCCTCATCGTGCCCCTGAGCTCCGACCCCTGTTTGAAACAGAGGTTGCTTATGAGGGAGAGGACAGGATTAGAGTTTCTAGGCAAGAACTTGAGGGACCTTACAGTCCGTTGGATGCAGCCCCAGAGTCTGAGCGGGTGGCTCGAGCGGGTCCTGTTGGTGAAACAGAAGGCATCACATCGCCGCTTTTGAACGGCGGTGGGGGGTGTTGTCAGACGGGTTTTTCTAGTTCGCAGCATGAGGCTCGTTGTTTTTGGGAGGACGGGGTGATGAAATCGGATCCTATTCCCGATTCTGATCCCGAACTCCAGCCCCTGATCATTATTAATGACGGGGTGGCAGAACCTGGTCTTGCTCTTGATGCAGATCCTGATTTCAAACTCCAGCCCCCAATTGTTATTGATAAGGGGGCGAAGTCTGAAACCTCTGCTGTAGGGAAAGCAAATGCATGTGCCCTAAGGGAGCTGGCTGGATTGCAGGAGCTTGAGGGAGCACTGTGCTTTGTGATTCAAGCAGGATTCTGCTGGGGTAGAGGAAATAGATTTTGGGAGCAGAATGATAATATTGAAATCCCTATTCCTGGAATAGGAGAGGGGTTTCCCCGATATTTAATGCCTAGCTTGCCCCTATCTGACCTACATTGGTTGGCAAAAAAGCGGCAGCCCCCAGACAAAAGCTGCCCCCCCATTCGAGAAAAGAAAATGCCTGCAGCCCCTTGGACAAAGGGACTAATAGCTGCTACCATAGCGCCTGTTGGAAAGAGGACCAGCCCCCCCAGGCTGAGAAAACCAGTGGAGCTATCGTTAGCCTAGCCAAAAAGCAGCCACTGGGCTTACTTTGCACTGCTCACAAAAAAACAAACAAGGGGATTTATTGGCTACTTTCTCCCTCAGCAGAGCGTTATTAGGACAAGACGTGTTGTCTCAAATGGGGACAGGATTGGTATCAAATTTTGGGGAGTGACCACTGATGGGCAGCTGGACAAAATCATAGAAAAAAATTTAAAAGCTAATGTAACTCGTTATGTGGCAGATAAGCCCTTGGAGCTAGTATTGGTTAACTCTGCTCAAGATCGAAAACATCCTTTGGCCTTTTGGGACAGACAGAACAAAAGTTTCAAATCATAGAATGGATATTTTTACCGTATCAACCGAAAAATACTATAACCACTAGACTCGAGCTGTTTGGTCAGTTGATTATGAAAGGCAGGAAAAGATGTTTGGCCTTCACGAATTTACCTGCCAATTAATAAGGGATATTTGGATTGGCTTATGGAACATTCAGAACCTATTGGGATTGCATTAGCAGATTTTATGGGAGAAATTAGCAACACGTATCCAATTAGCAAATTGATTCCTTTGATACAAAACCAAACCTTTGAACAGATACCGTTGCGATCTGAAACGCCAGTGAAAGGCATTACATTTTTTACAGATGCAGGAAAGAAATCTGGTAGGGCTGCTATTACCTGGCAAAAGCGAGGACAGTGGAACCAGAAGTTAATATTTACACAGCCAGGTGATTCATTACAAACTATGGAGCTACGAGCAGTGGTTTGGGTATTTCAACAATATACATCACAGCCTATTAATATAGTTTCTGATTCATTATATGTTGTAGGTACCGTTTGTAGAATAGAACGGTCTATGATAAAAGAAGTTAAAAATGCAGTTTTGTATGCATTATTGTTACAATTTCTGTACCTGTTGGAGCAACGAGAGCATGAGTATTTTATTACTCATATACGAAGCCATCAACCTAATTTTGGCCTGGCAATCGGGAGTAATCGTGCCGATCACCAAAGTGCTAAAGTACTTAAACGACAATTTAATATTCCTCTGTCTGATGCACAAGGTATAATCAATTCTTGTCCAGATTGTCAAAAACAAGGTATGGGATTAGGATTTGGAATAAACCCCAGAGGGCTTCAAGCCTTACAATTATGGCAAATGGATGTGACCTATATTCCAGAGTTTGGGTGATTGAAATATGTGCATGTCTCAGTAGATACTTTTTCTATGGCCATATGGGCCACGGCACAGACCGGGGAATCTGCAAAACACGTAATTAAGCACATGTATGCTGCTATAATGGCATTAGGGATACCTCAAATGATAAAAACAGATAATGGGCCAGCTTATGTCTCTCAAAAATTTAAACATTTTTGTGTTCAATGGGGAATCCGTCATAACACGGGTATCCCACATTCTCCAACGGGTCAGGCAATCATTGAACGTTCTCATGCAACCTTGAAGTCCCTTTTGCCAAAACAAAAAGGGGGAGGAGATGTATTGCCCCCTAGTGAAAGAATTGCAAAAGCGACTTATGTGTTAAATTTTTTGCGCCTTACTGGAACTAGGAATAGCCCTCCAATCGTAATTCATCATCAATCACTGGAATCAGGATTGAATAACCAGGACCAGCAAGGTATTAAGGTACAATACAAAGACTGGGACTCAGGTGAATGGAAAGGACCTGTTGAACTAAAAATGACAGGAAGAGGTTATGCTTGTGTCCTAACAGATACTGGACCTCGCTGGGTGCCACAAAAGTGGATCAAGCCCTGGAAAGAAAGGAAGACGACGGAGCAAGAGGACCTCACATCGGAAGAAGAAACTGGGGTGGTCTTTTGACAGAAAAGGGAATTTGGAATAACGGTTCTGAAAAGGCTCTTCTGTTAGCAGAATGACAAACACATAACCACACTAGGAGGTTATATGTGGTGCTTTATTTCGAGGCCCCGGGAACCAGGGGTACGCACCCAGATCTGGTTCCAAAGACCGTCACATCGCGTCCGCTTTTTATTCTCTAAAAGTTTCGCAATCTATTGTATATTCAACAGGTTACTTCATTATCTAATACATATGCATAGGTAGGTTACTTCATCGCCTTATTGCGACATCAGTCTCTATTGCGCCTGCGTAGCCCCCTCTGGTGGTCGTCCTGATGAAGTAAGTAGTCTTCCTCAGATGAAGTAAGTAGTCTTCCTCGCATTGTCTTTATTACATCTTGTTCTTTTGGCAAACTCGTCGGTTTTTCTTGGCTGGACCCGCACTTATCTCCACTTGACCGCTCAGGTATATCTTTCTTGCCTCCTGAAACCTATTCTTCTGTCCTTCACAAGATTTATGATGGTCTTTTGGCTGTTGCAGGTGTATGTTCTACTTGGGTAGGGTAGCTAGTACGTACTTTTCCTAAGCACACCTGGATCCTATTTGTTACATGAGGTCCTTTGAGCAAGTACCTCGGGTCTGTTGCTAGGATACGTTAAAAATCAACAGAATCATGAAATTTTACATTCAGTCTTAGTTCCTGATTAGTCGATGATCAGTGTTTTATCCTACTTTAAGTGTAACTTTCCTAGCACTTCAACCCGGATATTTTCTAACCTGTGGTGACAGAGCATGGGGGCGGAATACCCAGCAAACCAGTTGGTGGACCTTGTTATTTGGGAAAGTTAACGTTGTTTACACCAAGGATACAATATGTTTTTGAAGTTTTGAGGAAAAATTTTTCGTTTTTGGAGTTTTGAGGAAAAATTTTTCGGTTTTGGAGTTTTGAGGAAAAAGTTTTTGCCGGTTTATTAGCCCCAGGAGTTGCAGCTCTTGAAGCTGTGTCACAAGTCAAGGAAGTGGCTTGTTGGAGCCTTAAAGCAAGGATTGTTTATCTTGATTGCCTGTATTGTAGTGCTTGGTTGCTCAAAAAGAAAACGGGGGAATTGTTGGGTAGCAACACACAATGAGCAACCCAAGCACTGTGGCTGGGAGGAGCTGGGAAGCCATAGCCAGGGTCCTCAAGGTTATAAAAGGTTACAACGACTCTGTTGTGTTATGCAAATTAGGAAGGTAACTGTTGAAGGCGGGCTAAAGTTAAACAGTTTTATAAAAGCAGAACGAACCCAAAATAAAACGGCTTCACTTGGATCACATTGATCGGTGCGTGTTGTCCCGTATTTTCTTCCATCACTTTTGTGCTGCTTAGAAAAAGTCAAATGAATGTTAGAAAAACATTTAACTAACGACAATCTTCATATGCTTGATTCAAACCTGGAACTACGGTCCTGCCCCGCAGGAGGCTGAAATGTGTTTTCAGTTTGAATTCACACTAAAAATCTCGCCCCGTCAGCACCAGAATGCAAATCTGGAAAATGTTATGGACCTTTTTAAAAAAACACTTTAAAAAAATATTCTTTAAAGTATTCCAGCACGTCATGTTCCACATTTCATGCAAGGGCACCTTTTTACTACACTATGTTATCTAAACCTCACTGAACGTTACATTAAGAGGGAACAGGGAATACTGTCTTATCTTGCACAATACTCTGCATGAACTAATCTGATGAAGGACACAAGGTCACTACTAAAGTCAAAAATATTTAAAATACACAGTAACGACACTTCATGAACTGTCTACCTTCTCAGAAAAGAAAATCACACAGACCCATTTCAGCATTCCGATTTTTTTTTTTCAAATCTGAGGGGCAAAAAGGTAGGCTCCTCAATCTAATCTTAAAATCAGACACTCAACACACAGATCTGTTTTCAAGAGTTCTGTCACTCGTAACTCCAACAAAAGTCACAGGTGAAAATCTGCACAACATTCAGCAAATCTTAACATCAAATCCTTATTTTGGAAACCTGGAAATTATTTTTGCAATGGATTTTCTTAAAGTTCACAGGTTTGTGAACTAGGTAGAAAGATACTTTTCTTTATAAAGAAGTAAGAAAAATGTTCTATTTCAGTCAGGCTGCCTCCAAAGTAAAAGTATTTCCCAACATATCTTTTAGTGTCCAAAAGGATGTGTTAAATATAGTTCCAGCTGTTTGGGGATAGAAGTCCCAGTATCAAATCTGTATCGATACCCACCGATGCAGATAATGTGACGTTTACGTGAAAGCAACTTGAGGATACCGTAGGCCTTGAACAAAGCCAATTTTAAGACTTCACACTCACAGTTGTCATGGGCCTAAACTCAACACCCATCCTTCCTAGATACATGACGTTTAGAAAAGAATCTTCCTTTGTTGCACTGCTAGATAAATCCACGTTTAATAACAAGACAAATCATTCCCTATC
Source organism: Phaenicophaeus curvirostris (assembly GCF_032191515.1). Classification (NCBI taxonomy): domain Eukaryota; kingdom Metazoa; phylum Chordata; class Aves; order Cuculiformes; family Cuculidae; genus Phaenicophaeus; species Phaenicophaeus curvirostris. The sequence goes on along the minus strand of NW_027206664.1, from coordinate 432,904 downwards.
GCCTGCTCTGCCCGGAACTGAAAGACTTAAAAGGTCCCAGTGTTGTTCTTACATGTAATTATCAACATGTTTGTCAGCAAATCTCTTTACCTTCCGCCCAGCTGGATGTAACAGTGTCTATTTTTTTCTGGATGAAAGCTCCAGGACACGTACTCACACCTCTCCGTTTGGAACACAACACAAGAGTTTCTGTCTGGGCGTACAACTCCCTCAGTGCATTCTCGTGACTGATAAGCTGTCGAGCTGCCACAGACTGCTGCTTACGAGCTCCTTTTCCGTTCAGCGAACAAAGCAGTAAGCTAATCCACACCAACCTCCTTGAGACCTACCCTACTAACATCCTAAACCCATTGTGGAAGAGACATTGTGGAGAATGAACAGAACTTGCGGTTGTTGCAGTAGATTAAGGTTCAGTGATTTTCAGAAATGAACAAAGTCTGAATCTCCATAGCAAAAATAGACGGTGCAGTTTAATAAACAGCACTGCTCCATCAGCAGCACTTTGCATATTATTAGGGTTAAACTTTCTTGCAATCAGCCAGGAGATTATCATTCTCATTTTATTATAAATACGAAAATCAGTGCTTAACTGAAATTCTTGAAAAAGGAAGAAAAATTAAAAAAGAAAGATTAATGGAATAGTTCTGAAAAAAGAAATCATTAAAATGTCAAGACTCTCTTACATTAGCAGTCATTTCACATATTTTCTTTTGTATGCACAATTAAGTTTTTTCGTATAAAACTACACTGCATTTTGCAGAACCAAAGAGACTACATATTACTGAACATAAATCTGAGCTGATGCATTTGTCAAACATCTTTCATATTTTAAATGCTAATCTCTATTTAAAAATTGAAAGTGATTTAATACTTTCTATAAAATGTAATGTCTCTAAAGTCAAAGATCATTCACTGACAAATGGCCACTTCTAATTTGAATACTAAATAAATTATAACAGTTGAGTTTGAAACTAAATAAAGACCTTTCTGTTCAGTGAAATCTTTCAGAATGCAGTAACCTTTGTGCTTTTGCGGTTGCTTTTTTTCTTGAATACATATATTTTCTGAGGCAATAAATCCTCTTTAAAACAAAGAGGACTTGATTTTGCAAAGAAAATATTTACATGACAACAATAAGCTATGAAAGCATGCAGTAAAACAACCTTTGCTGCTGCTAAGCATTTGTATTAATTTATGGTGAGATAAAGTTAGATATTTTTCCTCAACCTTAATAAAGTCAAGAATTCAGCCCTCCCAAAACTTGCGAAGGAAATACATTACGTACTTGTGAAAGTACATATAGATTGTAAGTTCCTCAACTTACTCTAACTAATTTATTCAGCATTTCACTGCAGAAAAGTAAAATAAGGGGAAGATTTTCTTATTTCATTTTCTTTTCCTACAGGTAGGGGTTGTCTCTGTCCTTTAGTGAGTAAATTCATTTTACAGAAACACAAGTAAAAATGCATCTCAATACGCTGCATTCTAATAAGAATACTTGATCGCGCTTACTGGTTTATGTATAATTATTTATAGGTATGTATTTAGAATCATTATGGGAAAATAGTGGATTGATAAGAGAAGATAGGTAAGTAGAAAACACCTAACAAGATCAGACAAAGTACTTAGATGTGTGGGTTTTATGCTAAGATGCAGTAAGTATTAAGATACAAATTGAAATATACACTATCAACTCATTTAGCAGTGTGGGACTCCAAATATGATTTTCTGTATTTCATTAAAAAAATTATTTATAACTTAGAAACTCTAAGACCTATTACACTGAGTGGTCATTTTCACAGCTATTAAAAACTTACGGCTTCTTTCTAGTGCCCAATATCTGTTCTTAACATCTCTACTCTGGTAATTTTTTTATTTAAACGAACATACGCACTCGCATGTGTTCATACATTTACACAAATAGGTATGAAATAATTTTAAGACAGACCCAAAATTGTACAAGTTGAATTGAGAAACATAGAAAAAGCAAACCTGCTCTGGGTCAGTTGGTGTAATGACCCACACGCAACGGGCGTTGTCTTCATATTGAACCCGCTTAGTTTGGTGATGTAATAATCCCACTTGGTCCACGTAAATTAGAGCCACATGTTCCAGCTAAAATGATAAACAATAGATAAGACGGCTTTTGATCAGTTGCTCTCTTTAAATTAAACATTAAAAAAACTGCCGTAGCATTAATAACAACTTGCTGTGGAATTCTTATTCTATAGCAATCTGCCTTTGAAGATGTTTCAGCTGGTCAAAAAAATCCTGAAAAATATCCTACAGAGAAAGGAAGCCAGGACTTTTCAATTAATCAGCCCCACATTTATATTACTGTATTCTTACTTTATGTAAATTATTTCTAAGGATTATCATATCAATATTCTGTTTAGAAAGAGATTGATCCTCTCTAAGGGGATGGAATGAGCCTTCTTTGTATGAGTGCAAGAAGGTTTGGTGCGTGTTCTCTTCCACTTCTCCATGGTTCGGAGGAAAACAAAACCGTATCACAGCATTTGACTCTTTGTAACAGTATATACTTAACCTAAACCTCCTAAACTTTAAATTCTGCGTTGCCTTAGCACTTAAAACTGAGGAAATAAAATCAGGAGGAAAAAAAAAAGACATCAAGTGGTTCTAGGCAGTAGCCTTACTTTTGTAAAGCACAAATTTAAACGTGAAACCATCACAATCCCTTTGGCACACTTAGCAAACCTAGATAATTAATTTCAGAAATAAATTACTTTAAAAGTTATTTTCCAAAGAACATCTAGATTTCCTAAAATATTCAAACTTCTCAAAATATCTGAAAGTGTTTAAAAAAAATACTTAGACATACCATTTCCAGGCACATCAAATAGGGTTACAAAACTTGAAGCATTTTAGAATTCCATCTCTGGTGTCCGGCACTACAGCTCTTTGGCACCATGCTAAAACAGAGAGGCTAGATCATACCATCTGTAAGTATTTAAATACCATAAGTCTTCAAATACCTGAATCTCAGAACTTATCTACGTAACTTCCATTAACTTCCACATAACCTAGCTCCTCCACTTGCTCAATTTTCAGTACTGGCAAGAGGAATGAATACATTCCTTAAAAACTCGGTCATTCTTTTTTTGGAATATTGAAATACCAAACATACACCTGGCACTCTGGGAAACCTTACTTTTCATCTTTGTCTGTGACTGCCTCCTTTCTGAAGAGGCTGGGAGTGGGCAAGAAGATGGGAGCGAACACAGCTGGGAGAGCTGACACCCGGTGACTGAAGGGATGTCCCACACCATAGAACAACAGGGTCAGCAATATATAAGTGCAATTACGCTTTAGATCATCCTTGAACTAGCAAAAGCTTTGGTTCAGGTGTTGCGATTCCTTCCCTCCACAGTCTATCATCTGCTGCCCCGGTAACTGCCATTCAGCATAGGAGCTTCTGAGTAGAAGAAAAATTCCTTTCATCTACATCAAAATGGAAAATAAAGTATATAAAAAAAATTGTATGCATTTTTTGTTGGTTTTTTTTCTTTGGGTTGTTTATGTTTTCGGTTGGTTAGTTGGTTGGTTGGTTTTTGTAATTAATGGTGGTGGGTTTACTTGTTTTCTAGTGCCTGTTCTGGCTAGATGATCTGGTTCTAGGAGGGCCTAAGGCAAGCGCTTTTCTAGAATCAAGAATGCCATTAATATGTACAATCCAAATCTGCAGCTCAATTTTTCTACTAAGAAAAACAAAAACTTCTGTACATAGATAGATACTCTTTATTTTTCCTATATACTTCAGTTTTGGACTACTTTGACAGGATTTACATATTTTTCTCTGCTTTTATTTTAGACTGTAGGTTGTAATGCAAAGAAACCAACCAAACAAATAAAAAGCCACCTTCCCCTCTACTCCATAAAAGCAAGGGGAGGAACTTATTAATTAGTTCAGAGCATAATGAGAAAACAAAACACCTACCTCTGCAAACTGGCCCGTGGTCACCCCAGGCAGGCAGCACATCTGCCAGCGTATCTCTGACAAGTGATGCTTTTACCACCTTACAGCACAGAATTGTCTTCACATGGAAGCTGTACGCTTGCACCACGCTCGGAAAAAAAATGAGAGGAAGGAGAAAAGAATTATAACATACTTTAAATATCTCTCCGCCAAAATGAACATAAATGCCACCAAATGACAATATTTCTAGGTCCAAACAAAAGGGTGAGAAATCCTGCTCCATCATTACTATAGTCATAAGAAACAATTGATACTATAAAGAAGAGGTCTACCATTTAGTTTGTCCACCTTTTAAAGAAGTAAAACCAGGAATATAACGCAACGGTGAAACAAAGTTTCATCCTTCAAACTAGGACTTCAATAAATGCATGTTGCGATATATTTTTTAAGAGAATATAAAACCGCTATTCTTTCAGGCAACAAAATTTACTTCATGAATAATTTCAATCCCTCCCTAAAGGCCTAATTGAGAAAATAAGTAGTTAGATACTATAATTTGCCCACATGTACAACTAAGAAATACTAATTTCAGTAAATTGTAATAATTCATTAAATATTCCTGACCTTTTTGAAATTTCCTGTTAAAACACATGCTAAATGATAACTATTATTAGAATGGAGATTGAGCGTTACACTTATAACTTTGAAATGTGCCTCTTTCAAATGATTGGTAACCTTTTTATAAATGATAATTTTTTTCTGAACAACGTTGATCAATATTTATGAGGAATTACAAAAAAAACATGTGGTTACTGCATATCTTAAAAAGAGCTTTCCTAAGTAGCATTTACATTTCTGCTCCCATTTATTATTATTGACATTCTTTGTTCCCCATCATATTAAACTGATTTTGTTGTAAGATTACTTGCCTTTTTTCATCCGTGTCCCCTCGAGGAGCCAAGCAGGGAGCCCAGACGAGCTCAGCTAACGCAGGGGTCGCCACCACCGCGGGTGAGAGTCCTCCTTGTTGGTAACATGGCCACGTGTGCTGCATCTCAGTGACAGAGGCTGACAGTGCTGGCTCTTCCCCATCACAGCCACCTTTCTGCCTGGGTGCTGTCAGGTGCCTTAAGTAATGGCAACGAGAGTTACTGCCTCCATAACCGGGAAACCACCACCCCTCCTTAACCACTACTGCATAGCCTAAAGGGGAAAATTTGTGTGCCTACTACCTATCCAAATAAAGTATTCAGAAAATAACTAAAAGCCTTATCAGTCACCTTGAGGTAATCACAGTGCTGCTCTCATCGTGCACCCCTCACAGCAGCTGCTGGTGGATTATCTCCCAGACCATCCTCTTTCTGAAGTAAGGCATGTCACTCTGGAAAGAAAAGGAAAAATCCTTTAAACATGAAGTCAAGGCAGAAAATAGGCACAAACATCTAACAGGGAAACCCACTTCTCCAGAAGACATAAGGGCCAGGTATCCCAAACCCACCGGCTGTGGCATCTCGTGTAGTGAAGTAGGAAGCAGACACCAGATGTAAGGATGGAGAACACAGCTCTGCCCTTCCGAGGCCACTGTGAAGCTCCAACCCCACCAGCCACGCACCAACCCCAGAGCGAGGGATAGAACCTCCATCCCTGCTCCAGGCACAATCAGCAGCTGCTGCAGAAGACGGGACCCAATGGAATGGCAGGAAGATGCCAGGGGAGTGTGAAGTTGAGCACGAGGAAAAAGTTCTTCCCCCAGAGGGTGGCGGAGCCCTGGAACGGCTCCCAGGGAAGCAGTCACAGCCTGACGATGTTCCAGAAGGGTTTGGCCAACGCCCTCAGCCCCACGGTGGGAATGTTGGGGTGTCCTGTGCAGGGACAGGACTTGGACTCAATAAGCCTTGTGGGTCCCTTCCAGCTCAGGACAGTCTAGGATTCTGTAACTTTCCCTGGCTCTTGTATCTGAGCAAAGATGTCTGGAGCCAGTTTTAACTCCCACTCACCTGTGTAAAGGTTAATGGTTTGCCTCTTGCAATATAGTCTGCATACTTGCAGACAAACACTCCACAGTCATCTCCATTCTGCTGCTGAGGGATTTCCTAAGGAATGCAAAGAAGCAGAATTTTCCAATACCGTAAAAGAGAGGCAGTTTGGAAGCAGCACATGTTACCCATCCTAACGGACACTCGGGACAATCCATTCACCATCACACAACTCAAGGAACAGACCTGAATGACCACACATCATCTCTTCACTCCCTTCCCCTGGGTGTTACAATCAAAGTCCTTGTTAGGCTGAGAAGGGAGAGCAGCCTCCTAAGAGAGACGCCCTCCCTGAGAAGTTTATTTGTGGTTGCGGTTCCTAAATTGAGTCTTTAGGCAGTGCCCTTTGCTACTAACTCATAATCATCAAATGGTTTGGGTTGGAAAGGGCCTCAAAGCCCATCCAGTGCCACCCCTGCCATGGGCAGGGACACCTCCCACTGGATCAGGGGCTCCAATCCCCATCCAGCCTGGCCTCGAACACCCCAGGGACGGGGCAGCCACCACTGCTCTGGGCAACCTGGTCCAAGGCCTCACTGCTCTCACCGTGAGGAATTTGGATTGGACATTTGGACAAAAATCTTCCCCCTTCCCCCTTCCATGCCTATCGCTCCATGCCCTTGGTAAGCCCCTCCCCAGCTTTCCTGGAGCCCAACTCTGGGAAACACCCACTCAACCCTCTGCTTTTTCACACACTTGGACTTGTGCTCCCAATAAGAATAATTATCCCAAATTCCAAACCCATTTCCAAAGCCTGTGTTCTCCAACAAGAGCTAAACAGATTAAGTTTGTCTTGGGAAGCGGGGGCAAAGTCAGATTCACCTGAGCATGGCAGACTAAACAGAAAAAATGAAGCATGCAGCCAGCAAGGAGAAGTCATGCTGGAAGATTTCATCCCAGCATGGTTAAGACCAGGTTGGATGGTGCTTTGAGTAAGCTGGTGTGGAAGGTGTCCCTGCCCCTGGCAGGGGCTGGAACTGGATGGGATTTAAGGTCCCTTCTGACCCAAACCACGCTGCGATTCCATGGTTTCCTGGGTCAGCTGCGGCCTAAGGTGGCACCGAAAGAACATGAGATGCTTACAGTTCTTTTCTAAAAGCTTGGACTTAGAGAGTGTCAAGACCTCTAAAGAGAAGGAGTTGAGAGTTCACATTTCGCATCCCAGTAGTGCTCACGTACATTTGCCCTCATGCCGTGAACTGTCCACTCTGAACAAGCTAGCTTCCGTTGCCTTTTTTGCCAGCTTTCTTCTTGCAGGTATTTGCTGTTGAAAACAAATCAAAATCACTCTTTGCCTCTAAAATGTAGGTCAACAAAGCAGAGCTGCTGAAGGATCACGGGGAGCTGAGCAGCAGGCCAGCAAAGCGTCAGAGCATCCTTACAGCGGCTGATTTAAGGCTTTCAGAGGAAAAATCCAAGTCTTAAATTTACAGACATAATGAGAGGCTGCGAGGTAACATTTACAGGTCAGGAATGAGACCAGCGATTCCAGCAGAGGCTTCCACAAAAGCGTAAGCTCACTCCTTAAAGCCCAGGTGTTTCATCTCTAGCAGGGGCAGTACAAGTGCCACCAGGCTACCGTGTATTTGGCAGCGAGGCTCTGTGTGTGTGTGTGTGGTGGGAAGGTGGCGGAGCCCAGGTACCCAAGGCCCTGACTGGAGGGGCCTGTGTGAAACGAGGTAAATAGCCAATGTCACACGACTCACAGCAAGGCAAAGATTCCTGCTTCGTTATCTAAAAGAAACGTGGAAACTTGCAGTTGTGGCCCAGGGACAAGTTCGGACAAGGTCCAAAAGCCTTCTCATAATTCACAAGGTGAATGCAGCGCCCAAGCGGTTACTTACAACAGAGTTTCACAGATCTGGATTCCGCTGTTAAATGATGCAGAATCCAAGTATTTGATAGTCTTCTCTCTCATGTCGATGACCTGTGATTACAAGGGGACTGTCAGACAAAGCACAAACTTCTGCTGCACACATATCAAAATCGATACAGATTTTCTCACCAGTTTTCTCTCCCGATCCAATTCCAAACGAAAAGCCAGTTTGACTCACCGCAAGAGTAAGATGGAAGTTCTGGTAGACAGGGACAAGGACAACATCATGCTCAAAGAGATCGACCCCTGTCGTCCATCTCTTCGCTGCTGCGTGGCCCTGAGAACTCAGTTCACTATAGAATGAAACATCCAAGGCGTGAACGGCTGGATATCCTTGTTTCTTGCTTCTTTCCATCAACAGATGCATGTAAAAATTAACGATCTGTACCATAAAGAGTAAGCTTGAGATGTAAAACAAGACACTAGCTTACCAAAAGAATGATACAGCAACAAGGGCCGTGAGGCTTCACGCCAAACGAGGATATCGTCATGCTGCAGCCAGTTTTACCTTAGAATTGAGCCAGCAACCTTCCTGCAGCCTGCAGATGTCATGGCGAGAGATGTTTATACTGAAAGCGCTGATGATGATGTCAGTTTGCTCACCATGACAAAAAGCCTTGACCTCTCTCTCCATGGCCTAAACCAAACAATTAAATGAGGAAGGACTCATGAAATGGAGTAATGAACATGCGAACAAGCTTTCAGCTGCAAGAAAGCCTGCAATGAAGCTCAGGTACCAGCTTTTTGCTAAATTAGTAACAGCACTTCGTTGTCGGTTCAGCACCCCAACTTTCAACTTCAAAGCCCACTCTGTTTTACTTGCCCTTGATAGAGAATTGTGGGAACGTCGTATCTGTGAGGCTTCTCCACTCAGTTTAATCTTTCAAAGCTCATCGTAGTGCAGTATCACCCCGATGCACAGGTGGTGCAGTTGCACGTCCCTTTAGGAAATGGTTAAAAATTGGCATCCTTCTCAGACCTGCATGAAAAATAGAGCTGATAAAAACTAATGTTCCTAATGTGTATTGGCACGTAACTGGTGTCTTAGGATTAGCTCAATAGAGATAATTAGAACATTATTTCTCTAATTATCTAGATGAGCAGTGTAATATTCTGAAGAGGAGAGATACCAGTTTTGAATCTAGGAAAGCATTTTGAAATAAGTTGAATCCCATCCAGATTATCTTTATTGACTGTAACCTATTGGCTAATGTGTTAATTTTGCAAAGGGCCACGTGGCATGCCCCCGTATTTGCAATATTTATATCTTTTAAGACATTGATGTATGTAATTATAACTAGGGTATGAAATATTTAAAACTTTGTTATAATTTGTGGTTCATATTTAATATGCCATCACATAATAATGCTTATGAATTATTCTTAATGTTTGTAACTGCTAGTGTGGAGAAACAGAGGTAGTTGTAACTGAAATGCAGTTTTAGAACCCCTCTCTATCAAGATAATGTCCATTGTGCTACATTTCAAGCGTGTTTGTGTAGATCCTGATGCAGACGACAGCGCTTCAAAAGCTGAAGTTCAGTATGTGGATGCGTCACTTAGTAATGAAGAAAAATCAGTTTGTAAAAACAAGGATGGAAAAATGCCAGGTTCTTTTCAAGGTGAGAGAAAAATGGGGAGGTTTGATTTTTTTTTTTTTTGTAACTTTCAGCAGTACACAAATCATTTGCTCTCTATGTACGTGTTCAGAGTTCCCATAGTTGTGTTCTTCTATAGAAGGTGAATTTGTGCCGTGTGTGGATGCATTTGGGGTCTGTGGCAGCGGAAAGACTAATCCCAGCGTCTGCAAAGAAACCCACACGCTTTTGCTTAAACTTGCCAGGTGCTTCAGAACAGAAACAAGATGAGATTAATAATCTGAAATTCTTACTATGTGTATATTTGGGGCAAGGGGCACAGACTCTTTTTGGGCGTATAAGCTGTTCTTTGGTGTCTGGAAAAGAAAAAATGGGAACAGCTGCATGCCAGTCTGTCTGTTTAGAGCACAATAAGACTAAAAAGCAAATTGTTGGATTAGGTTGGGTTTTTTTGACATCTAAAATATGTGACTAATGCTTAGGTTCTTGAAAACAAACCCAGCATTAAATATAAAAATCAATGAAGTCCAAGTTTATGAATCTTTGTGTTCATTTCCATGGCTTTCAAATAACTGTAACGGCTCTTCATCTGGACGTGATCTAGTTCATGAAAATTTCAAATAAAGGGAGCTGATAAAAGTCGGATATATACATCTGGAAATACTGCTATTTCTACCTGAGACTGACCCTCATTAGATGAAATAATCACAGCTTTTACTGCCAGTGTCAAACTTTTTCCTTAACTCTGGGGTTTAGAACTTATATAGCAACTAATCACACTAAACAAAACCCTCATAAATCATTTTAATGATGGTATCTGGGACTGCTGGGATTTCTGCAAAGAAATAATATGTGTCAGAGTTCCTGTAGTGGTGTGTGTGTGTCAGGAATTGAAACTGAGTGTCAGTTATTGACTGGCCACGTGTTTTTGATAGATTAGCCAACCGCACACTGTCTGATTTATTTATTCATTCTGTCTTAAGGTGTGAGACCAATAAACAGTCGCAGGAAGAACACGAGGAAGTTGAGGTGAAGATTTTTCTGGTAATGGGTTGCTCCAGTTTGGACTATCAGAGGATAGCAGACTGTCTCGTGGACCAGGGAAGGAAGTTTTCTAGCTCCCTCCTTCCCTGATGACCCCGGTAAGCAGCAGACCTCTCTGTGGAGCAGGTGCGGTCTGCAGATGGGTCCCTCCGTTCCTTTTAGGAGGGAGTCCCCTACAACAATCACCCTCCTCTTCTTCTTAATGGAGGATGTTTTTATCTTTTTCTGAGGATGGTGCACCCTAGGGAAGGATTCTAGGCTGTGGGAGCCATCATCCTCATCCTCAGGGTGGATTCCACCTGCAGCACCTGGTACTTGTTCACCAGGGGGATCTGGGGTTTTGGTGTCTGGGTGAGGGGAGCAGGTTTCTTTCGTCTGATAGGAACTTGCTGCCATTCCCCATCTCTTGTAAGCCCAACCTTGCAGTTTGCAGGGTCTTGAAAGGGGCTCTAGAAGGGTCTGGGGGCCTTTAGAAGGGCTCTGGGGGGCTCTAGAAGGGTCTGGGGGTCCTTAGAAGGGGCGTGAGGTATTCTAGAAGGGTCTGGGGGCCTTTAGAAGGGTCTTGAGGGTCTCTAGAAGGGTCTGGGGGCCTTTAGAAGGGCTCTGTATGGCTCTAGAAGGCTGTGGGGTCCCTTAGGTGGGTCCTGGGGGGCTCTAGAAGAGTCTGGAGGCCTTTAGAAGGGCTCAGGGGGGCTCTAGAAAGGTCTGGGAGCCTTTATAATGGCCCTGCAGTGTTCTATAAGGGTCTGGGGGCCTTAAGAAGGGACATGAGGGGCTCTAGAAAGGTCTGGGGGCCCTTAGAAAGGGTGTGAGGGACTCTAGAAGGGTCTGGGGTCCTTTAGCAGGTTCTTGTGGGTGTCTAGAAGGTTCTGGGTGACTTTAGGAGGGCTCTGTGGGGCTCTTGAAGAGTTTGGGGGCCTTTAGAAGGGCCCTGGGGGGCTGTAGAACGGTCTGCGGTCCTTTAGAAGGGTCCTGGGGGGTCTAGAGTAGTCTGGAAGCATTTAGAAGGGACATGAGTGGCTCTGGAAGGGTCTGGGTGCCTTTTGAAGGGCCCTGGGGGGCTCTAGAAGGTTCTGGGTTCCTTTAGAAGGGCTCTGGGGGACTCTAGAAGTGTTTGGGGTCATTTAGAAGGGCTCTGAGCGGCTCTAGAAGGTTCTGGGGTCCTTTAGAAGGGATCTGGGGGGCTCTAGAAGGGTCTGGGGGCCCTTAGAAGGGGGGTGAGGGACTCCAGAAGGGTCTGGGGGCTTTTGGAAGTGCTCTGGGGGACTCTAGAAGGGTCTGGGTGCCTTTAGAAGGGCCCTGGGGGGCTCTAAAAGGTTCTACGTTGCTTTAGAAGGGCGCTGGGGGGCTCTAGAAGGGTCTGGGGGCCATAAAAAAGGTCCAGAGTGCCGCTAGAAGGGTTTGGGGTCCTTTAGAATGTCCCTGGGTAGCTCTAGAAGGGTCTGGGGGCCTTTAGATGCGCCCTGGGCGTCTCTAGAAGGGTCTGGGGGCCTTTATAAGGGCTCTGGAGTGCTCTATAAGGGTCTGGGGGCCTTAAGAAGGGACATGAGGGGCTCTAGAAGGGTCTGGGTTCCTTTAGAAGGGTCCTGGGGGGCTCTAGAAGGGTCTGGGTTCCTTTAGAAGGGCTCTGGAGTGCTCTAGAAGGGTCTGTGGATGTTAAGAAGGGACATAAAGGGCTCTAGAAGGGTCTGGGTTCCTTTAGAAGGGCTCTGTATGGCTCTAGAAGGGTGTGGGGTCCCTTAGGAGGGTCCTGGGGGGCTCTAGAAGAGTCTGGAGGCCTTTAGAAGGGCTCTGGGGTGCTCTACGAAGGTCTGGGAGCTTTTATAAGGGCCCTGGAGTGCTGTATAAGGGTGTGTGGCTTTTAAGAAGGGCCATAAAGGGCTCTAGAAGGGTCTGGGTTCCTTTAGAAGGGCTCAGGGGCCTCTAGAAGGGTCTGGGGGCCTTTAGAAGGGCCCTGGGGGGCTCTAAAAGGTTCTACGTTGCTTTAGAAGGGCGCTGGGGGGCTCTAGAAGGGTCTGGGGGCCATAAAAAAGGTCCAGAGTGCCGCTAGAAGGGTTTGGGGTCCTTTAGAATGTCCCTGGGTAGCTCTAGAAGGGTCTGGGGGCCTTTAGATGCGCCCTGGGCGTCTCTAGAAGGGTCTGGGGGCCTTTATAAGGGCTCTGGAGTGCTCTATAAGGGTCTGGGGGCCTTAAGAAGGGACATGAGGGGCTCTAGAAGGGTCTGGGTTCCTTTAGAAGGGTCCTGGGGGGCTCTAGAAGGGTCTGGGTTCCTTTAGAAGGGCTCTGGAGTGCTCTAGAAGGGTCTGTGGATGTTAAGAAGGGACATAAAGGGCTCTAGAAGGGTCTGGGTTCCTTTAGAAGGGCTCTGTATGGCTCTAGAAGGGTGTGGGGTCCCTTAGGAGGGTCCTGGGGGGCTCTAGAAGAGTCTGGAGGCCTTTAGAAGGGCTCTGGGGTGCTCTACGAAGGTCTGGGAGCTTTTATAAGGGCCCTGGAGTGCTGTATAAGGGTGTGTGGCTTTTAAGAAGGGCCATAAAGGGCTCTAGAAGGGTCTGGGTTCCTTTAGAAGGGCTCAGGGGCCTCTAGAAGGGTCTGGGGGCCTTTAGAAGGGACATGAGGGGCTCTAGAAGGGTCCGGGGGCCTTTAGAAGGGCCCTGGGGGGGCTGTAGAACGGTCTGGGGTCCTTTAGAAGGGCCCTGGCAGGCTCTAAAAGGTTCTACGTTGCTTTAGAAGGGCGCTGGGGGCTCTAGAAGGGTCTGGGGGCCATAAAAAATGTCCAGAGTGCCGCTAGAAGGGTTTGGCGTCCTTTAGAATGTCCCTGGGGGTTTCTAGAAGGGTCTGGGTTCCTTTATAAGGGCTCTGGAGTGCTCTATAAGGGTCTGGGGGCCTTAAGAAGGGACATGAGGGGCTCTAGAAGGGTCTGGGTTCCTTTAGAAGGGCTCTGGGGTGCTCTAAAAGGGTTTGGAGGCCTTTAGAGGGGCTCTGGAGTGCTCTAGAAGGGTCTGGGGACCTTAAGAAGGGACATAAAGGGCTCTAGAAGGGTCTGGGTTCCTTTAGAAGGGCTCTGTATGGCTCTAGAAGGGTGTGGGGTCCCTTAGGAGGGTCCTGGGGGGCTCTAGAAAAGTCTGGAGGCCTTTAGAAGGGCTCTGGGGTGCTCTACGATGGTCTGGGAGCCTTTATAAGGGCCCTGGAGTGCTGTATAAGGGTCTGTGGATTTTAAGAAGGGACATAAAGGGCTCGAGAAGGGTCCGGGGGCCATTAGAGGGGCCCTGGGGGGCTTTAGAAGGGTCTAAGGGTTCTTAGAAGGGACGTGAGGGGCTCCAGATGGGTCTGGGGGTCCTTAGAAGGGACATGAGAGGCTCTAGATGGGTCTAGGGGCCTTTAGAATTGTCATGAGCGGCTCTAGAAGTGTCTGAGGGCCTTTAGATGGGCCATATTGGGCTCTAGAATGGCTTGGGGGCCTTTAGAAAGACTTTGAGGAGGTCGAGAAAGATCTGGGAGGCTTTAGATGGGCTCTGGTGGGGGCTCTAGAAGGGTCTGGGGGCTTTAAAAAGGACATAAAAGGCTCTAGAAGGGTCTGGGGTCCTTTAGAAGGGCCCTGGAGGCCTCTAAAAGGGTCTGGGGGCTTTAAGAAGGGACATGAGGGTCTCTAGAAGGGTCTGGTGTCCTTTAGAAGGGCTCAGGGGGGCTCTAGAAGAGTTTGGGGGCCTTTTGAAGGGCCCTGGGGGGCTGTAGAACGGTCTGCGGTCCTTTAGAAGGGTCCTGGGGGGTCTAGAGTAGTCTGGGAGCATTTAGAATGGACATGAGTGGCTCTGGAAGGGTCTGGGGGCCTTTAGAAGGGCCCTGGGGGGCTCTAAAAGGTTCTACGTTGCTTTAGAAGGGCGCTGGGGGCTCTAGAAGGGTCTGGGGGCCATAAAAAAGGTCCAGAGTGCCGCTAGAAGGGTTTGGCGTCCTTTAGAATGTCCCTGGGGGTCTCTAGAAGGGTCTGGGTTCCTTTATAAGGGCTCTGGAGTGCTCTATAAGGGTCTGGGGGCCTTAAGAAGGGACATGAGGGGCTCTAGAAGGGTCTGGGTTCCTTTAGAAGGGCTCTGGGGGGCTCTAGAAGGGCTTGGAGGCCTTTAGAGGGGCTCTGGAGTGCTCTAGAAGGGTCTGGGGACCTTAAGAAGGGACATAAAGGGCTCTAGAAGGGTCTGGGTTCCTTTAGAAGGGCTCTGTATGGCTCTAGAAGGGTGTGGGGTCCCTTAGGAGGGTCCTGGGGGGCTCTAGAAGAGTCTGGAGGCCTTTAGAAGGGCTCTGGGGTGCTCTACGAAGGTCTGGGAGGCTTTATAAGGGCCCTGGAGTGCTGTATAAGGGTGTGTGGATTTTAAGAAGGGACATGAGGGGCTTTAGAAGGGTCTGGGTTCCTTTAGAAGGGCTCTGGGGCCTCTAGAAGGGTCTGGGGGCCTTTAGAAGGGACATGAGGGCCTCTACAAGGGTCTGGGGGCCTTTAGAGGGGCCCTGGGGGGCTTTAGAAGGGTCTAGGGGCTTTTAGAAGGGACATGAGGGGCTGTAGATGGGTCTGGGGGTTCTTAGAAAGGACGTGAGGGGCTCCAGATGGGTCTGGGGGTCCTTAGAAGGGACATGAGAGGCTCTAGATGGGTCTAGGGGCCTTTAGAATTGTCATGAGTGGCTCTAGAAGTGTCTGGGGGCCTTTAGATGGGCCTTATTGGGCTCTAGAATGGCTTGGGGGCCTTTAGAAAGACATTGAGGAGGTCGAGAAAGATCTGGGAGGCTTTAGATGGGCTCTGGGGAGGCTCTAGGAGGGTCTGGGGGCTTTAAAAAGGACATAAAAGGCTCTAGAAGGGTTTGGAGTCCTTTAGAAGGGCCATGGAGGCCTCTAAAAGGGTCTGGGGACTTTAAGAAGGGACATGAGGGTCTCTAGAAGGGTCTGGGGTCCTTTAGAAGGGCTCTAGGGGGCTCTAGAAGGGTCTGGGGGCCCTTAGAAAGGGCGTGAGGGACTCTAGAATAGTCTGGGTTCTTTTAGCAGGGTCTTGTGGGTGTCTAGAAGGGTCTGGGTGACTTTAGAAGGGCTCTGTGGGGCTCTTGAAGAGTTTGGGGGCCTTTAGAAGGGCCCTGGGGGGCTGTAGAGCTGTCTGCGGTCTTTTAGATGGGTTCTGGAGGGTCTAGAGTAGTCTGGAAGCATTTAGAAGGGACATGAGTGGCTCTAGAAGGGTCTGGGGGCCTTTAGAAGGGCTCTGGGGGCCTCTAGAAGGGTCTGGGGGCCTTTTTAAGGGCCCTGGGTGGCTCTTGAAGGGTCTGTGGGTCTTTAGAGGGTCCCTGGGAGGCTCTAGAAGGGTCTGGGTGACTTTAGAAGGGCTCAGGGGGGCTCTAGATAGGTGTGGGAGCCTTTATAAGGGCCCTGGAGTTCACTGTTAGGGTCTGTGGGTTTTAAGAAGGGACATGAGGGGCTCTAGAAGGGTCTGGGTGCCTTTAGAAGGGCTCTGGGGTGCTCTAGAAGGGTTTGGAGGCCTTAAGAATGGACATAAAGGGCTCTAGAAGGGCACGGGTTCCATTAGAAGGGCTCTGTATGGCTCTAGAAGGGTGTGGGGTCCCTTAGATGGGTCCTGGGGGGCTCTAGAAGAGTCTGAAGGCCATTAGAAGGGCTCTGGGGTGCTCTAGAAGGGTCTGGGGACCATAAGAAGAGACATAAAGGGCTCTAGAATGGTCTGGGTTCCTTTAGAAGGGATCTGGGGGCCTCTAGAAGGGTCTGGGGGCCCTTAGAAGGGGGGTGAGGGACTCCAGAAGGGTCTGGGGGCCTTTGGAAGTGCTCTGGGGGGGTCTAGAAGGGTCTGGGGGCCTTAAGAAGGGACATGAGGGGCTCTAGAAGGGTCTGGGGTCCTTTAGAAGGGTCCGGGGGGGCTCTAGAAGAGTCTGGAGGCCTTTAGAAGGGCTCTGGGGTGCTCTACGAAGGTCTGGGAGCCTTTATAAGGGCCCTGGAGTGATGTATAAGGGTCTGTGGATTTTAAGAAGGGCCATAAAGGGCTCTAGAAGGGTCTGGGTTCCTTTAGAAGGGCCCTGGGGGACTCTAGAAGGGTCTGGGGGCCTTTATTAGGGCCCTGGGGGGGCTGTAGAACGGTCTGGGGTCCTTTAGAAGGGCCCTGGCCGGCTCTAAAAGGTTCTACGTTGCTTTAGAAGGGCGCTGGGGGCTCTAGAAGGGTCTGGGGGCCATAAAAAATGTCCAGAGTGCCGCTAGAAGGGTTTGGCGTCCTTTAGAATGTCCCTGGGGGTCTCTAGAAGGGTCTGGGTTCCTTTATAAGGGCTCTGGAGTGCTCTATAAGGGTCTGGGGGCCTTAAGAAGGGACATGAGGGGCTCTAGAAGGGTCTGGGTTCCTTTAGAAGGGCTCTGGGGTGCTCTAAAAGGGTTTGGAGGCCTTTAGAGGGGCTCTGGAGTGCTCTAGAAGGGTCTGGGGATTTTAAGAAGGGACATAAAGGGCTCGAGAAGGGTCCGGGGGCCATTAGAGGGGCCCTGGGGGGCTTTAGAAGGGTCTAGGGGCTTTTAGAAGGGACATGAGGGGCTGTAGATGGGTCTGGGGGTTCTTAGAAGGGACGTGAGGGGCTCCAGATGGGTCTGGGGGCCCTTAGAAGGGACGTGAGAGGCTCTAGATGGGTCTAGGGGCCTTTAGAATTGTCATGAGCGGCTCTAGAAGTGTCTGGGGGCCTTTAGATGGGCCTTATTGGGCTCTAGAATGGTTTGGAGGCCTTTAGAAAGACTTTGAGGAGGTCGAGAAAGATCTGGGAGGCTTTAGATGGGCTCTCGGGGGGCTCTAGAAGGGTCCAGGGGCTTTAAAAAGGACATAAAAGGCTCTAGAAGGGTCTGGGGTCCTTTAGAAGGGCCCTGGAGGCCTCTAAAAGGGTCTGGGGGCTTTAAGAAGGGACATGAGGGTCTCTAGAAGGGTCTGGGGTCCTTTAGAAGGGCTCTGGGGGGCTCTAGAAGGGTCTGGGGGCCCTTAGAAAGGGCGTGAGGGACTCTAGAATAGTCTGGGGGCTTTTAACGGGGTCTTGTGTGTGTCTAGAAGGGTCTGGGTGACTTTAGAAGGGCTCTGTGGGGCTCTTGAAGAGTTTGGGGGCCTTTAGAAGGGCCCTGGGGGGCTGTAAAACGGTCTGTGGTCCTTTAGAAGGGTTCTGGGGGGTCTAGAGTAGTCTGGAAGCATTTAGAAGGGACATGAGTGGCTCTAGAAGGGTCTGGGGGCCTCTAGAAGGGCTCTGGGGGCCTCTAGAAGGGTCTGGGGGCCTTTTTAAGGGTCCTGGGTGGCTCTTGAAGGGTCTGTGGGTCTTTAGAGGGTCCCTGGGAGGCTCTAGAAGGGTCTGGGTGTTTTTAGAAGGGACATGAGGGCCTCTAGAAGGGTCTGGGGTCCCTTAGGAGGGACGTGAGGGGCTCTAGATGGTCCTGGGGTCCTTTAGAATTGTCATGAGTGGCTCTAGAAGTTTCTGGGGGCCTTTAGATGGGCCTTATTGGGCTCCAGAATGGTTTGGGGGCCTTTAGAAAGACTTTGAGGAGGTCGAGAAAGATCTGGGAGGCTTTAGATGGGCTCTGGGGGGCTCTAGAAGGGTCTGGGGTCCTTTAGAATGGCTCTGGAGTGCTCTAGAAGGGTCTGGGGGCTTTAAAAAGGACATAATAGGCTCTAGAAGGGTCTGGAGTCCTTTAGAAGGGCCCTGGGGGGCTCTAGAAGAGTCTGGGTGTTTTTAGAAGGGACATGTGGGCCTCTAGAAGGGTCTGGGGTCCCTTAGGAGGGAAGTGAGCGGCTCTAGAATGGTCTGGGGGCCTTTAGAAGGGTTTGTTTTCTGAATTTTAGCATTTCCTTAGAATGGCTTTTATTTTCTCAATACGTACATTTTTATGATCCGCAGACCCTCAGTAAACAATTTCTTTTAGTCTTTTGTCGCCATGAAATGGGAGAAATCGGGATGTTGTGGCATTCTGGGAAGCTGTGGCATTAATATATTTACTATCAGAAAGGCTTGATTCACATATTGTTGGGTGAAACGCATTATTTTGAGCTGATTTATATACAAACGTTATTAAATATGTCTGAAAGCAAAACTGACTGTGTTCTGGCTTCCCTGGGAGAAGCTGCACAGCTACATGACTCTGTTTTGGCAATGAAGCATGCATGAACACTAACTCTTTGTTCACTTCTTTCCCTTTCCTCAGGTAATTGTGCAGCTAATTGAGGAGGGGAAAAAAGTCTCAGAAGTCTTCGGGGGAGTTTTGCTGTGCTCAAAGTCAGAGTCCTGCAGGATCAGCACTGTGAGATCAGGCAGAAATTGATATGGTGAAGGGCACTGGAACTGTGAGTATAGGCTGAAGCCTTCCTACTTCTGTGGAGAAAAGCTGGTAAGTCTTTGCTGTCCTACATCCATTTGTCAGGTGCTGGCAACTGACCAGTATAAGCCAAGTGTGCTCAATAATTATTTAAAGTACCAGTGAGGGGTGGCTCTTACGATGTGTGCAGAGATGTGGTTGGTTCTCGTGCGCTGTAGATGCACTTGCCATGCCTGCTGACTTGATTTGGCATATTTGAGCTTACACAGATGCTGATTAACCCAAGTAACTGTTCGTCAGTGAATCCAGTGTGTTAGAAATAGTGAATGAAGATGGTTTGTAGGTAAGTCAAGATGGGATACAGAAAAGATCATGAAACTTAAATCTTCAGCTGAAGGACACTGAGGTTATTTTGCTCTATACAAAGCATGCAAGAGTGTAAATTAACTTACAGGTATCGGGATAGCATTTAAGTGGGTCATTTTGCTTCTGGTAGCATTGGAGCTGTGCTTTTTCAGGACTTAAGGTAGGTTATCTACAGGAACCACCATAAGGACCACCACTAGCAATTCTAGTATCATTTGAAGGTTAAATGGTTTCATAAATTTTCATACAGTCTAAATACTGCACGATTTCCTAATTTACAAAGCTGAAACTACTCTGGTGCTTTATCCCATGTGAAATGTGTTGGGAACTGACTGAGAAGAGATCACAGAAGTAGGTGTCTGTGGGGAAACACTGTCTGTCAAGACCAGCAGAGAACCTCTGAATATTTTCATTGTTGAACTGGAAGTAATTATGGTAAATATTATGGGTGACAAAAATTAATGGTTTTGTAAATGAGAATGGTGAAGCAGGTAACACAGAATAATCAGCCTGTTTAGTGAGCTGTGCTAATACAAAATGTTTTCTTTCTGCCCAGTGTAATTTTTTCTTTTTGTAAATAAGAAAACTAATGAAAAGGGACTTTGGTTACAAGCCACCTTCTGAACAATACTTAAATTCAACAGGAACATTTGGTGTAAGACTCTGGCAAAGAGGTCACAAATGATGCTAAATGTATAAGCCGAGAGAACGTGGTAGTAGCAGGGAGGATACTTGATATCAGGATTGTGACATCTCTATTAGACAGTCAAATTGCTGTAAAAGTGTTTTGAACAATGGGAAGAGTACCGGGAGGATGGAGCGAATGCTAGGTTATTCAAGAAATGGAGGAAATGTGCCCATCCAAAGAGCATGTCTCTAGTGGTGACAAAGTTGGAGTCTGGTTTTTTAAATTTATTTTAATGTATAAAATCAAGGGAACAGCGTGCATAGTATACTTATTTTCACATCCTATGCATAAACAGAAAATGGAAATCCTGAGTACAAATGGAAGGCTGCTTTGGAAAAAGTCTGGAAATTGGAGGTAAATTAGAGTCTGCAGCTGGGAAAATAACATTTATAGTAGCAATGCATTTCTTTTTAAGTCTGGACATCATTTGGGAAATTGTAAGTCAGTTATATTCAGGTTATTTTGATTCAAGGTGGGAATAAAACATAATAGCCTGTGGTAAAAAAGGTCATGGTAATTGATTTGTTTTTTCTGGCCAAAAGCTCAGAGAACATCTTTTGAGATCAGACTTTGTCCTATGGATTGTCAGGTGCCTGAAATGAGCTCCTGCATGAGGATTGCAGCCAGTAACTCTGACCCATAATGGATAGAGTTACTCCATGTCTTTGTTACAAGAATCTATGTTCTTGTGTCCCCTCTTGCAGTAGTTCTTCCCGCGGCAAAAAATTAATCAAGGCCTCTCTTAGCACTGTGTGAGTGATCTGTCACAATTCTTGAATGCATCACTATCCAGGAAATTGTCTTCAGTTGCTGTTGCTCCACCGAGTTTACTTGAGTTTCTTTATGCAGAGGTAACCCGCTATTGGTGCCTCTGTTGGTGACATCCATGTTAGACACCAGAGTTCTAAAAACGTTTGGAAAAAGTAATAAGAAAACATAAAAATGTTTTAGAATTCTGGAGACTAATTTGTTAATTGGAATTAACTGGAATACATAAAATGTAATGTATAATTATAATTAGTGTATATACACTTGTCTGAGAAATTAATAGAAATTAATAGAAATTAATAGAAATTAATTAATAGAAATTAATAATTGCCCATAGCAATTAGAGTTCTGCTGTTCTCACACTGAGACGAGGGAGCTCCTATGTTTGAGATTGTTAGCAGTTATTGAAATATAATAGGACATCCTTCTGCTACTTTGATTTATTTTCTTAGTCACTTGCAGCTCTTTCTTTCATTTCTTTTAAAAGGATATGACAAAACCAATACTGAAACATTCTGTTGATCTTTCGCACAAGATGCGCTGCTGGCAATTGAGTAAGGATTCTTCATTCTCAACTCCTCTGTACCTTCTGCACTCCATAACCCCTGTACAGTAGAAGTCCTAACTGGAAAAATACGTGGTGCAATCTTGGACAGTATTTTACTTCCACCCTGTACAGCATAAGTTGTGCTCATTTTTTTTTTATTTGGTGTACCAGAGATATTTGACACAGCACATGTAAAATGGAAGCATGCAAAAATTCTTTATCTGCAAGTTTGTGGACTAATTTCTTGTCCAAAAATTCTGTTGGGGAGGATGCTATTGTGTGTATAATTTCAGGGTTTTATTGAAAGAAGCATTGTGCTGAGTCCCTGTTCTTGCTTACGATATTTGACATCCTTGTATTGTGACTGTATTAGAAATAAGTGTTTGTATAATTGACTTTCAAACAATGAGTTTCATTTTTTGTTTTAGTTCTTCAAGTCTTTGATGTAATTTCATGAAGTCCTAGCTTAGTTTTATACCAGAAATGCCTCACCTAGTTACCATGGAGAGAAAACGTGTACTTAGCTTAATTTTTACTGTATCTGTGGTGTAGGACATGGTTCCCTCCATCCTCAGCAATGACTGTCCATGCTGTAAATAAGCGTTGTAGGTTAGGACAAGCAGGTGCTCCTGAAGATGGCAGCAGCTGCCTTTTCTGTGAGTGGAGAAGTTTGGAGCCAGTGCAAAGTGATGCTGCAGTTACCGCCTGCTTTATTCTGTCACTCTGAGGGTTCCAGTAATACAGGGAAGAAAACCAAATTTGCAGACTCACGCATGGCCTCATTGTAAGCACTTGCTGTTCCCTGTGGAATCTTCCCCTGTCACTGCATGTGGAGTGACATACATGACACTGACAATATGTGTTGTCCTCTGTGTTCTACACTTACCTCTGTCAAGTTCCTATTAAGGAGCTACATACATGTGTAGGAAAGCTAAGGAGTTGTAATAACAAGCCCGCGTTTGGGAAAATCTTGTAATGGAAACTCTGTTTCTTAGGTGAGACCCATTTTTGAGATGGCATCAATTGATCTGACAGTGCTGTACAACAGAAGGCAGCACACCTACCCCTGTCCTGTAGAGGTGCTTAATGGTATGGGAAGGTGAGCTACCTTGTGCCTTCTCACCCAGCAGGCTGAGGGAGGAGCAGGCAAAAAAAGACCCCAAACACCACAACAAACACCCACAAAAGAGGTTTTCTCTCATAGTCTGATGTGGTATTGACTGTTCTGCCTTTAAAATAACCTGGTTTGTGTCCTTTGTGCTAAATCACAGCTTTATCAGGTCCTCTTGGGTCCCCCATTTTAAAGGAAAGAGCTCTGCGGTTGCTGAAGAAACACATCCTGTAACTCAGAATGACATAGGCATGAGAATGTCAGCATCGTAATGGCATCTGAAATAGGTTTGATCTTCATAGAAATGAACATGAGTGGAGCATGAGATTAGACTGGATTCTTATACACAGAAAAATAAGAGGGGTTGTTTGCTTGACCCTAGAAATACTCCAGTAATGCTGCAGTCTTGTTTAAGGCAGTAAGCAATGTTTCCAGTAACATAATATAGACGTAGCTTCTTACCAAGTACTACGCAGTCTCTTTAGCATTGCACCTAGTTGGAATGAACCTAATGTTTGTAGCTGATTTAAAAGGGAATAAAAGGGCTTATTTTACCTGTATATACTTTTGAACCACGGTGTCAAATGCTGCTGTTGATTGGGTGCTTTAAGAGTAAGAGCTGGGAGATCCAGGATGAAAGCATTGGTCGTTCTGCTTTTTGTACGCTTTCTACAGGTTCATCCAGTCTGCAGCATTTTGTGAGTTATAGATTTGTCTGCGCGTGCTGCATACGCGTACAGTGTGTGTATGGGTTCTGAACTATAGGGAACCCCACCTGAAAACAAAGGGAAACATGCATGCTTTCTTTTAATGTATTCACTCTTTTTTTCATAATGCTAGCGGAAGGTTTTCATGCACAGGCGTGCATTTAAACATTGTCAGAAGTCACCAGGCTCTCAGTTAAGGTGTGTTTTATTTTGAAGCATGAGGACCACCTTCTTTGAGAGAGTGCATGAGAGTAACCGGTGAACCTGAGATCACCTTGTGAAGTGAGCTGCGTTCGGTCTCTTATTCGCCTAGTGTCCTAAGAGCAGTGGTTTTCAAACACTAAGCTTTTTAACTGATACTTCTTTCATCTCAATATTAGAACAATAAAATAAGTAGATCCAAAATTGATCCCATTCAAATAGCTGTAAAGTGCACTGGGCAGATCAGTGGCTGACAGTGAATTTATTCAATAGAGAAGCCATTTTACATTGTGTTATATAAAATGAGGTCAAGAGTTGAGCAATATTAATGTTAATTTAAGCTGCTTATTTTGATTTTTGAGTTGCATTTAATGACTGGTATCAGTGACGATAGTAAAAATTAAATGGACTTTGAAAGAAAATTCTGTTGTGAGTATTGTGCTGCAGAGCTAAGCTGGCGTACTATGAGACTTTCCTGTTTGGAAGTGGTTTATTTTTTGCCCTATGGAGCAAGACAGAGTGGTACTGGTCTGTTACAAAAATATTTATAAGTGTTGTATACAAGATAAACATGTTTTCATTTGCTTGGTACTGCCAGATACCTGATTTTCTACTGTAATTGTGGTATATTCAAATTCTTCATGTATTCATTTCAATGGAATTTCACATATGGAGTGCTTTTGTGAAGTGGTTCTCCTAGATGCCTGGGTCTGTGACATCTCTTAATACACAGTAAGTAATGCAGAGCTGGAAGTAGCTTCTCTGCCTTGGGTTTTCTTTTACTCCTGGTTGTCTTGCTGCTGCTGCCTGCTTGTACAGACAAGAATGCTGTGCTGGTCATTTTGTTCACACAAGTGTGTGGTGTTCCTAAGTTGGGAAGAAGCCCAAGGCATCTCCTGTGGGCTCTTGGACGCATGCAAACATCAGCAGCTCTCATGTTCTGCCTGGCACCGCTGTGGTGAGGTCTTTGTTGCACACAGGACCTGTGGCAGTGCATGTGGCACGTTTTTTTTCTTCTCCCTGTGAAAGAATGGCTCACCTCATACTGCCTTTCTCAGTTGGGTCAGGTAAAAGTCACATTAGATATCCCTAGGAAAGAGGACAAAATGAGTGTTCTCCATCAGTTGTCAACCATGCCATTCTGTCCCGCTGGTGGAAGGAAAACGTGTTATGGATCACTAGCCTGCCTAGATGCTGATACAGTAAATTTATTAACCTTCTACATCAGCAAGCACTCTCTGAAATTACCCGATTCTAGCTTTTCTTTGGGCTGTTACTAACTGCATGGCATGACATCATATGTATAAATGTGTTGAGAACATAAATAATATGTGTGGTATTGTAGTGGCTGTGTAGTTGCCTTCAAAAACCTACGCTTTGAGCGTGTTCTATGCATGAGTTAACAGATGCTACAGACACTTCCCATGCTTGCTCAGCTCCGTCCCCTGTGTTGTGTCCAAACAGATCACAAACCCACTATAAGAATCCAAGTTGTGAATCACGCTGCATCCCACACAGGACAGCAGAACCTGTGGAGGGCGTGCCGGTTTCTTAGCGGGGTTGTAATCAGCTTTTGTTGAAAAGAGGAAAAATAATGCCCGTTCATCTTGCATCCTATAAATTGAGTCCTTCAGAGTCAGTGTTTCATTTATAGTTGCTGCGTCTGATCTATCTATATGCATGTTCATGATGGATAGCTATTGAGATGGATATTTGAAAAGTGAAAAATACAGAAGAAGCTGCTGGAAGATTTGTATTACCGTATTTTGATGTGCAAGGGGAAGGGCTGCATTTCTCCCTTACAAATAGTTTGTGCCTTGGTGTGAATGTTTCGTACCTGCTTTGCAAGGTGTGGATGTGAGACCATTTGGAATGGGTTCATTGGTTTCATTTGCCTGTTGCTGTTTGGAAAATCTATGTTTTCCTTTCTGATGACCATTTATGATATAAAGCTTAGTTTGCTTGTTTCCTTAGTAAGGGTAAGTGAAGAATTAGTAAGGAGGCTTCACCTTTGAAAACAGATGTGACTGTTCCTGTTGTGAATCATAAGCATGGGCTGAAGATGCAGTTAAACAATTCTGTTGGAGGGTTGTTGAGGTCAGAGTGACACAGAATGCTGCCGTCTTTAAAGTTAGCCATGTGAGCCAGAGGGTTTTCTTATACTCTTTTGGACAGCACCACCTGGTACTGGGGAGAAGGTGGAGCAGCGCAGTACATGGAGGGATGCCTGAGACTTTGCCGGATAACCCTGGACTCCCATGCTCTGCCTGCTCCGTCAGTGAGGTGCGCGTTGTCTCTGTGTGCCCAGGAATTCCACAGCCACTCACATCAATAAGCACGTTCAGATACTACGTGCCTAGGACTGAAGTATTTCTTAGCAGGAGGGACGTCAGCTGAGACTGAACACTGCCATGATTTTCTGATGGCGAGGGGGAAGCTGCACACATTTCTTAATCCATTCCATAATCCAATGCATACTGCAAAATCAAGCAACAGTCGTACTGTGCTTACACGTCTATAGTTTACAATTTCAAATTCATCAGGAAGTAATTTTGTTTCCAAATTAACTAGCAGGCATACCGACTAATATAACGTGGAATTGATTTCATTCATCAGTCTAACCAGAAAGCATTAAGGCTCTCAGGCTGATGTGTAGCATTTAATCAAAGGAAGAACATCCAATCTCAGATTAATATCATTAACACTTCAGTGTTTCATGCGACCATAAATCCTCATTGCATCCAAATTTCTTTGATACTCCAGTGCAACAATAAACCTTCAGTGGATTTATTAAGATAATTTTAATATGCTTTTCTTCTCACAGATTGTTTGAAAAGCAAATTATAATAATTATGAATGCAGGTATTACAATTAAAAAAGAGTTCTGAACTAGAATACCATTTTGATGTTATAAATTGTTTTGCATTAAGGTCAAAAGGGATGGAAGTCAAAGCAGTATCAAGGGCTGGGCACTTCTTATTTTAATGAATAATTTCCAGCCCCTGGGTAGTGGATACACTTTATTTTTTTTAATTTAGTATAGATGAATTGTTCTGTTGTCAGGTCTTTGTACTTGAAACCTTTAATTTGGTGCAAAGTACATTACCTTTTGATATTTTGCTCTACTGTAAGGACACCCTGTGATTTTGCATTTCTAATTTCAGGCACAAAGTCACACAGTTTGTGCAGTGTAGGGTAACGGGCCCAGAAAAGATAGGACTGCTGTGTAAAGACCTAAAAAGTATGGGTTTTTTTCCCTCCTTCAAAACCAGGTGAATATTAAGACTTTTCCCTGCTAGGCTCTAGTTGTTTCTGTGTTCTGTATGAGTCTGAAGTTTTGGGAGGTCTGTCTGGGGAGAAATGCTGAGGTTAGAGATGCTCCCGATACCCTCTGGTTTGCTGGAGCGTGTAGTGCGGCTCAGGTCTGATGTTCACCTACAGTAACTCTCTCTCTCTGCCTGCCTGCACTGGTGAAAGCCACAGGTTGAGTCTGTATAGAAATTGTTTTGCTGGTAAAAATGTTTTGCTGCTTGTGTGGAACAAAAGGAATTATTGTAGTTTCTGGTTTAGATCACCTTAAAATAGTCTTCTTAGAACCCAAAGAGACTTCAGTGGAAAATAGAGACTGAATATGAAACAACATGTATGACTAAGTCATACAGTTCTCCTGTAAAATATAAATTTCCAGTCCATCAAGAGGTAGAATTTTGAGTGTGGTGTAGACTTGTGCTGGAGTTCAGCTTTTTGGAACAAGCTTAATTTTCCAGCTCTGCCACTGATGGCTGTAGCAATCTGGTTTTTTTCAGAGGGTCACTTGTGGTAGACATAGATAAATACAAGCTTTAGGTGGAACGCTGTCATACAAACTGCCCTTTACATGTGCTGATGCAAAGTGAATTTGATGTCTTATTCCTCACTTCCAAGGCTGGAGGGCCTGGATGTGAAATGCTGTATTAAAAAGGGAATTGAGGTTTACACAAAATCCTGAGTTTTAATTTTAAGGTACAAAACGTTGTTTTCTAGCCTGTTTCATGCAACATTAAGCTTCAAATTCTTTTCTTATGAGTGCATATACCTTATTCACTGGAAAAAACAGAGAGGTAAAAGCAAAACGCTTAGCAAGTGTATGTGTGTATTTGGAGCTGGGTGGACGTGCAGTAGCATCTCTGCCAAGGAAAGATCATTCCAAATTCTCTTGCCCTCAAACTATCCTGATTCATTCTCACATTTTGTTTTAGGTCAAACCAGTGTTTTATGAAAATACACTTACTCTTGTTTGGTTACGTAAGCGAGACTCAAGCAGTTAAAGGGAGAGGTGTGAAGCTGTGGCTGCTTGTGCCCAGCAGAAGGATGTCTGAGGGCCTTGCTCACCGTGGCGCTGCTGCAGTCAGCTCCGGCAAAGCTGTGCGTCCCTTGGCATGCGTGTTCATGTGTTCCTGCTCCTATATCAATGTACAGGTGGTCAAGTCGCAGGGAGGTGTTACAGAGGGAATAAAAGAAGGCTTTTATTAACCCAAATTAGCTTATTTCCCGTTAAAAATATTAGCATGCTGTATCATGCTGCCACTCAATCTCTAATGGACTGCTTCTCCCATGGTCGTCTTTTTCTCCAACCTCTTAATGAATTTTTAGGTAGTGGAGCCAACTGTAGTAGTTGATGTGTCCTTCATAGTGTCTTAGACTCCCATGCTCTCAGGTGCACAGATGTTACTGAAGCAGCTGGTGAAACAGGGTGTGATTGACAAAGGTCACATTCAGTTTTGGAAGTTTGAGGTTGATTTTTTTGGTTGGTCTTGTTTTTCCAAAACAAACTAAAAGATTAAAGATTTCAAGGGGAAGCTCTATGAGAATGTGCCTTTAGAATCAGTTAATGGTAAAATAACACATTTCTTAAAAAAAAAATCAGCCTGCCATGTTAATGAGATCAAACAGCAAAACCCTCACATTTCTTAAGGAAGGATACCATAAGGTGTTGAGGCATAATCAGAGAATGAGAATGTCTTAGATGGAAAATTGAAACTCTGTTCTCTTATTGTTCCCACAGCACACTTTCTTACTTCCTATTTTATATTTGTTTTCTGGAAGAGTAAGTCTCGGTGTTTGACTGTTTGAACAAATAGGCAGAGAGCAAAATACCAGGGAGAGATTCCCTGAGACAGGCCTTGGATGCACAGCTCTGGATGCTGACGGCCTCACACCTGGATTTCCTTCTCAGACCCAATCATATTGTGTACAGACACTGGCAGTTTGGTTTTTTTTCCATCATGTTACTGGCTGATTAAAGGATGGAGAGCGAGGTGGCACAAAGGTTCTTTGCCAGTGGTGATGTGATAGCACGTTCTGTAGTTTTTCTGTGTGCCTACTCCATTTTGTCTTGCTTGAACTTGAAGTAGTCTTTGCAACTACTTCTGCAAAGTATGATTTAACAGTTAATCACTATTTTGGTTCATACAAACAATCTAAAGACTGGGCAACAGGAATACTTTTAAGAAGTGTGAGAAGTGCTGAATTACATTTGAAAAAATAATTTATTTAGATGCTGTTTATCAGTCACAATTGTCAGTCAAGAAGATACTTCATACCTTATGGTAGGAGCCATGAATGTACAACACCACAGCCATCGCAGGTGGCCCTGGTCCTTATTGGTTCTGTCACTGAGATCAAGGCAATGACACTTGAGCACTTTTATAAGAGAAGGTGCTTATGAAACGAGGTTGTTTTCAACTTGGCATATTGAGGTTTTGTGCTGTTTATGGCTCTCCCAAGAGGGAGTTCAGTGCTCCTGCTGATGCTTACTATGAGAATGAAAAAGATGTGGAGGAAGGTAACGCTCTTTCAGAGTGCTCAGTGCAGTCTGAACGACTTCTGAAAGGTGTTTCCTGAACTGAGAGTTGAAACAGTTTTAGTTGAATGAATGCTCAGCAGTGTTCATACCTTTACTGCCACAAACTAGAGTGATCCTAACCTGCAGGGCTGGGTTTTCAGCATGTGCTGTGGGGCAGCGGTGCTCTGTTAGCTCTGTTCAGCAGAAGATGTGTTGTGAATTCCTTATCAGGAGTTTCCGTATTCCATGTCACTTAGTTCCAGCATTTACAGGTACAGTATAGGTAGTACTGAATCTCTTGTCAAAAAAAAAAAAAAAGCTCACAAACCCAACAAATCTCAAACTTTTAATTGAGGCGTTATTTTTAAGTCTTAAGATGTGAAAACTTGGCTACTAAATCGTCTTCATTATGTAATATTCTACTACTAGGTGACTTAAAATGAATTATTTAGCTGATGCTCCAGCCTCCCTCTTTCAACTGACTTTAGAATATTCAAGCATTTAAATTTTTATTTGCTAGAAGTAACTGAAATAGAAATTGTGCGCATCACACCTTGGTGAGAAATGGATGTTAGGAGTGGGCACTGGATGGCACGAGCCATGGAACTGAATGTTGTCATATGTTAATGCTTTTAACTTGGGTAACTGCCTTAGTGCTTTCTGTACTTTGGAAAGGCAAGTGCGAGGAAGAAGGGTTATGCTTCTAAAATCAATTAAATCAATTAAAGGCTCAGAGGTCTCATGGCAGTTCACTCGTAGATATGAACAAATTTTACTTTGATAACACAAATGATAAAGCTAATCAAAATGGCCTGTAAATATAGGAACAACCAGCCCCTTCCATACAACTGGAAACAAGTCAGAACTGGGCAGTTCTGGACTCAGTTGGAAGACGAGCGCCTTTCATATCGTTCTGTCAACTCATTTGAAAAGGTGTTTTGTAGCTTGCAGGGAAGACAGACTTGAGCATCTCATAAGGAGCTCATGGGAAAATAATGTCTACTTTTTGTAGCCACTCTAATACTATGCGTTTGTAGCTTGTTGTACTCATTAAAGTTGGTGGGTGATGCACTGCAGCAATTCCCTGATGCGTTCCTCTGCGGAGACTAACGCTAGGGAGAATATTCCAACAGCTTTGTGGTCCCCTGCGAGCTCGTTAATTTGAAGAGTGAGCTTCCCAAGCTTTCTGCAAGCAAGAGGAGTTTCTCATCAATAACAAAACTAAGGCAGTGGCCGTCTACCTGCTGGTATCTCTGACAGCTTGGTTGGTAAATTGCAGGCATTTGTTCAGCTGTTGTTTAAGATCTTCAAGAGAGAGAGATAATCTTGTTTAGTTAATTGTATTGGTGATGGCAGATGAAGACTGCAGCATAGTTCTTCGAGCCTGAGAACAGGTCAGACTTCTCAGCAATAAGGTGTAATAAAAGTGTGCTCTAGTGCCTCATCTCAGCAGCAGCTGATAAATGATTGAACAACTTCCCTTCTGTAATGCCTCTGGAGCATGGTGCTGGAGATGGGGTGTTCTGTGACTGACAACTCGGAAGGTCTCTCAGCGAACTGTACCAAAAAATGTGCTGGATAATGTATGATTGTGGCAAATAAAGCCTAATAAGAGTAATGACTTATTTATTTTAGTGGAGGTGTCGTCTCATCTCTGACCTGAGTGCATCTTGCGTGGTATGGAATGATGTTCCGAGAGAGCTGGAGTAACTGCTTTCTTTGCCAGCACTGTGTGCTCACTTGTTATCGCTGCATCTGTGCCTGTGGAAAGGCTGGGGAAGAGGGGGAAGGAAGGAAAGGGTCTTTGAGCTTATAAAAGGCATATACTTTTTTAAGTAAGAGACAAAGCTTCTAGTGAATTGCTGTTAAATTAGAGCACTTCAATGTATGTAACGTATGGCTTCCCTGAGGTGCCATGTATTCTGTAGCAACATAATGATAGTCCTAAATATAGACAGTAATACAATTACATGGGATGTGCAAGAAACAGTATAAAATGTATACTATGGCCCTAGAGTAACAAACAAATATGCACAAGGGTGTTATTGAAAAGTGATGATTAATAGATGAGAAAAAAAAAGTGTATACATAGATATTTAAATAAATATACAGCTGTGTTTACTTGAAGGGGAAAAACACATGAGGAGCTGTAAAACTAGGGTGGAGCAACAGCTAAGACAAAATTCCTCCGGAACTGGAAGCTGAGTTGAACAAATAGCACAAGTTATGACACTAAACAGAGGAAAGTGAGAAGGGTATCTACACATGCAGATTTCAACTTGATTCCTGGTTAAACTTTTCTGATATTATCTATGGCGTAAGAGCAGTGGTTGAATGTCTTATAAGTGCAGCATTGCCTTGGGGTCCGGGTGGGCAACACCACACAGGGTCCCATAGCACTGGCTTTGGGGAGAAACAGTTGAGTTCTCACCACTGTCTGTTCAGATCGCTCACCAACGACTCCGCTTTGTGTCAGCGTCTGTGCAGGAGGTAAAGAATCTGTTTCTGATCATCTGGGCTGATTGACATACATTCTTATTCACACTGGTAGCAGGGAAAATTAAATTAAACTTGTAAATGTTTGTAAGCCGCTTCCGAAGTTTAAGGTAGTTGCTCTGGTAACTTTATTATTATTTTATCAATCCATTAAACTGTTTGCAAGTGATGGTGAGGATTAACTGAAGGATTAGTGCATGCCTCGTACAGATGCGGCACCTGATGTTTGTTTGTCTTGTTTTAGAAACAATTAACTGAAATGGGGGAGTAGGACAGTAGGAGAAAAATCCCTGCCTAATCCTTTGCAGTCAATAACAAGCGTTACTGTCCTCCCCCAGTGCTGTTATTTGGTTCATTGTTTCCATGCATCTTATTTCCTTCTGTTTTCTCCTGAATGCAAACTGGCGGGCTGGAATAATAACTAGGCAAGCAGATTACATAGGAGAAATATTCTCATTACAAGATCTTGGTTAACTCCAAACAACAGTTCATATCGTGGAAACTTAGCCAGTAAGAGGAGCTAATTCAGTTCACCTCTAGATAAGGACATAATATAAATGCTAGGGGCTTTTCTTGGCACAGAAAGTCAAGTATGAACAATGGGGAGACAAATTATTTGTCTGGAGGGTTTGGAATGATGTAAATGGTACAGGCAAAAGAGGTGTTGGGCGTGGTCCTCTTCCACCTTAGTGTTTGCCTTTTCCTCATGCTTACGACATGCAGGGCAGGGTTTGGCGTTTTGATCAGTGGGGGGGGGTGTGCGGATAAAGCTCACGCTGCTGCCGCCACCTGCCTGCGGTTTAACTGGGTACACTGGGTTTAACTACCCAGGGTTTAACTGGGGTACAGCCAGTGTGCAAACACTTGCTTCGTCCACGTCCCACTGAGTTGTGATGCTCAAACCCCTTTATACATACATGGATCTTGAGGGTGTGAAGCACCTTATTTCCAAGTGCCATCATGCTTCAACATCTGTACAAATGTAAACATATGTTAGAGTGTGTCATAGGTATAAATAGGTGCTTCTAAAAGTGGGGAGAGAGGCAGGGGAGGAGAAGTGCAAATACTCCTGGTGTTTGCCCCTGGTTTGAATGGGAAGTTGGGGAATAATGTGTTTAAAAAGAGCTTGGACGCAGAGTGCTTTGCAGTTCAGATGAGAAGGACCCTCAGGCATTGCCTGGCTTCTTGCATTTCCCTGCGGCTGTTTCGAACTTTGGCTTAGCTAAACTGAATTCATGATTGGAAAATACCAAACGGTCCCCACCCACAATCCCCCCCACTTTCTGAACTGTGAGCTGGACTGCGAGTGCTCCTCGTGAGAACAGCAGAATTTCATCTGCTGTTTTGCTGCTCTGTCACAATTTATAAATATATCTCTTGCTGTTGGTGAGGGATGCTGCGCCTTTCCCTCACATTTGAGGGAAGCACAGAAAAAAACTTCTCTGAAGACTTAAAGCTCCAAGATCGGAGAATTTTAAGGCTCATTGAGTGGCTTGTAGACTTTTTTTTCTTTCTTAAAAAAAAAACAAACAAACCAGTCTAATGGTTTTACTTAAATTCAGTGGGGGTGCGGAATCTGAGTTTTGTGTTCTTTGGGACTTGGGAGAGGTACTTAATTCACTTTGTTTTTTAAGTTACACTTGCTGTTTGTGTAAGGACATAACAAATAAGATGATTTTTTATTCTGTGTTGGAAACATTCTTTGAAATGAACGTTTGAATGAAGTCTGTAATGAAAACTGTTGCTGAAATCAAGAGTGAATAAGCAGCTCGCTGTGTCTGTTTGAAATGAATTTTTGCCATTTGTGATTGTGTAGATTAATAGAAATATGTGAGAGCATTATGAGAACATAATGAACCCAAGATCCCAGCAGTAATAAACCAGTGGTTCTGTTTAAAGAATAATTGCATAGTTTATAGAGAGAGCCTGCCAGTGTGAACAATTGCATCGAGCTGTGTTCATTTCCCTGCTGGCTGAATCCAAACTGCGAGCATTAATTAGTCACCCATGTTTTGAAAGGGGAGAGTAATATTTAGTTTATTACTAAATTATTTTGAATGTAGAATTAAATCCTGAAGCACAGTGCCAAATTTTCACTGTTATGTGAAATTAGTACTGAAAGAATCCCACTAGTAAATGAGTTTGAGGAGTGTTAATTGCCACAGGCTTTCCCTGAGCACCAGGTTTCCCTAAACGTGCCGTATTACTGGAGTGAGGGCTGAACCTGGGATGAGGTTGATTTCCCCACACCTAAACTAAGCGAAGTGTGCGTTCTTTGTGTGATATTTAGAATTAAGTTCTTTTTATGATACAGCTCTAAATAAATCCAGAATACTTTTTAGCTCTTTGTTTTGTTGACTTGAAATGCTAGAAAACTATTTTCGTAGTATATAGTTTGAAATAAAACATGTTATTTATTTGTACAATCCAAATGAATCGAGCATGGAAGGTACTGGGAAAGCAAAGACTCTTCTCTTACATGATCTCACTGCTGTACAGGCGAGTGCCTCGTGGGGCATTGGTCGGGGAGCAGCACAGCCCTTCGAGACAGGGATCTGAAATCAATCCTCATCTACAAAACTGGGTTCTGTAGCCTGCTATAACATTCTCTACAGCAATGCAAGTTCTCTAACTGGTATGGTTGGTACCTTAGCATTTCTGTTCCTCTTCCTGTACAAGCTCGGTGTCACAATACTGCTGGCATTCTCTCCGCTGTGGTGCCGTAGCTGTGGCTCTAAGCTGTGTGGAAATGCCGTATCTCGCAGGCTGTCAGCTGTGGTCGATGGAACACCTTGGTTAGTTTCTCTGGGTTAAACTGTAAGGAATGTCTCTGCAGATTCAGGTGTTGGAGGCGATAGCTCTCCTATGCTACTGACTCAGAATTCTCTATGGTGCTTTGTGTTATGTCAAAAAATATTAGCGTGTGCTGTGCTGAATAGCAGCACACTGAGCAGCTTCTTCAAGGTTGGAAGCTGTTTCACGTTTGGGGGGTATAGACGTGCTTTTAATGTTTGCAGATTTGTGAAAACTCAATATAAACATTTTCTCTTAGCTAGGAGGAATGTTGCACCCTGTGGGGTGGGATTTTGACTTCCATCACGCTCGTTTTGAGGGTAACTTGGATGTATTCTAAAATTATGCACTGATGGTATATGCAGGCCAACAATGACACGACTGTGATTGTACGTGGGGGGTAAATATATGGATTTTTCCTTATATTTATATACATACCTTTTTAAAGAAGGGAATGTGCGAGTTGTATTTTCTGTGAATCCACGCATAAATTCAGAAGTAAGATTCTAAAGGGCTTAGCTGATTGCCTGGTGAGCAGAGCTTGATGCACTTTGTGGTTTACACCTAGTCTGCCGTTAGTCCCAGTGATGGGCACAGCTCAGGACCGTGCCCTCCGCGTGACAGAGTTTCTCAGGTCTTTCATGTTACAGCATTCCTAAGTTCAGTAATGTTGTATTGCTCATGCCGTGCTTGCCTGTGCTCAGACATGGGTTCAGTGTTTACTAGTTCAATTATTACTGAAATGCTTATTAAAAAATAGCATTATCACTTTCTAAATTAAGCCAGTGCCTTACGCTATTAATGAATACTGGCATCTCTTATTAATTAAAAAAAATGTTTCTTGGCTTTTGTTGGTTTTATGGGGGTTTTGTTCAGTTGGTTAACTCACTGACTTTGACCTTCCAGCATTACCAAGACAGATGAAGGTGTGTTCATCTCCCCCTCCCCGTTCTTGTCTCTGTCTTCCTCATGTGTCCCTTACTAAAATGTTAAATAGCGCCCAAACCCCAGAGCTGTTAATTTCCCACTCACCAATGGCAACAGTGAATTTTCAAATGAGCTTTAAAAGTCTAATTGCTTTCAGTATTTCCAATTATTCTGTTTCTTGCTCTATTTCATTTAGATTTGTTTGCTTTGGTACCTAATTTTCAAGAGCATTTGCACGTGGTGTTGTCCTGAATAATCTTCAGAGCAATTTTGTGTTTAAGTCACACAGTTAACCTAAGAAACGGAAAGAAAAATCTTTGCATGTGCACATGGCCACCTATGGACCCTTTCTCCTTTTCTTGATGGGTTTGTTGTATATTTTTATCAGCGTCTGTCATAGCTCTTACATGAAAAGTATTTTGTCTATGGGCTCAAGTACTTTTAAGTGTGAATTTAAAGGGACTAAATAGATTAACTAAATCGAGATGACTATGCAGTTTTGTTGCAGAAAATAGTCCTGTTCAGTTTAAATATCAGTGTGTTATATAAACTGTAGTGTCTTGGAAGTTGAGGAAATGGTAGATAAATCATTCCCTTCAATGAAGGAACTCCTAAAGGCAGACTATCAACCGCTTCTTGCTGTGCCCTTTCCTGTGAAGGTCTGTGTGTGACATTGCCGGGATAGGCAATACAAGCCTCTGGTACGTCATTTTATTGAGCGTGTACTGAAATCCTTCCTGAAGTACATTTGTGTTGCCTTCCTGGGATCCAAGAGTTTTAAACAAGGAAGAGGAAGGGGAAGAATTTTCTATGAAACCTCTCTGAACGGGACTTAGAGGAATACAAACAAAAATACTGTTTCGGGTATTTATTTCTCCATAGGTAGCCAACTAATTCATTTCAATATAGGAAAACAAAAAAAGGAGAAAAAAGCTAGAGCCAGGATGCAGGTGTTCTATCTGGTAACCTCAGTTTATTTGGGAGTGTAGACACAGTTGCATTCATTGTAGGAGGTAGGTAGTAGAAAGTATTTGAAGATTTGAGATGTTAGTAGAGCTTGTGACAGAGTATTCTGGTACCAAAGCCATGCCAATTGCGGGTATGTGTTGGCGTTTTCTTTAGCAAGCAGGAAGAAGGAGAATTTGCTCTTCTCCAGCGGATCCATGAACAAAGCAAGTTCAAAGGGCCAGGGAGGGGGGGATTTTTCTGGCACAGAATGCTGCTCTGGGGCCAGCCCTGGGAGGTCTATCAGGTTTGTTGCACTTAATTTGTTTTGTTAATGTGAAAGACAAGGGTTGTCCTCAGTTGCAATTTCAGCTGCGAATGCTGACAACCCTGCAGATGGGCTGAAATTGTGTGACCAAGGACTAATAGTAAAGAGCAGACTTTTCGATTCTTAAATCCTTCTCAGCAAGGGGTGAAACAGTATATGGTGACTAACCTGAGCAGGTCAAGTCTTACTGCTGATAGCTGGTGCTTTCCAATTCTATTGAGTGTGTCTGAGATGTCTTCTCAATGGTTTAGGAAGGGTTTTTTAAGGCTTGTACTGTTCCAGTGTGATGGATGTATCCGCATCGTAGACGCTGTTGACAATTGCCTAAACAATAAACACAGAATATCTGTGATAGTGATTTTGTCAACAATGAGGATAATGGGGGCCGTTCCAAATAACAAATGTTGGTTTTTCTTGTAGACTTGTCCATATCTTCCTGTCGGGATTATTCCTAACTTTATAGCTTGGGCTGTTCCTGCTGTACAGCGAGTTTTGTCAGAGCAGGCTGCTGTGCTGAAGAGGTGCAAGCACTGGTTATCAAATCATATGCTGAGCATTGTCGCGCGCTCTCAACACCCTCAGTCCTACTGCTTAGAGCTGCCAAGCCCTTGCAGATCCTAGAGGGCCTCACTGAGGTTTACGGAAGGCTTTTTCCGTTGATTTCTGTGGATTGTCAGTTGGACTGGAAATGCTGGTGGGTCTCAAAGGGGTCAATATTTTCAGCAAGCTCTAGTCTAACAAGTCGTGACCAGAAATAAAATCAAAAAGGAAGGAAGAGCTTTGTGGGCTAAATGCAGGAAAACTTAATATGCTTTTCAACTTCCAGCTTGCTTCAATTTCACATCAAGATTTTGGAAGCACACATCCCTACTGTCACCTTGAGGCACATTTTCCTCAGCCTTGGCTAGCGCACTGACTGAATACGCATGGTTTAATTTAAAATTGATTGCCTTTAACAACAGAATTTTTCAAAGCCTTTAGTAATGTCATAATGATGGATAGCATTTAATTGAGTTAAGAGTGACCTGGTACTGTTATCTATAATTTTACTTTAGCAGTGTTCAGCTTACAGTAAATGAAATTAATTTTTCAAGTTTATGCTCTTAACATTTAAAAAGCAAACCTCCCTTTAAAATCAATTTGCATTGTTTTAAAGACTGGATCTTTAATGTTAACCTCCTATTAAATCCTTGTTTTCTCTCCGGTGTGGTTGCTTTAGGTTTTTTTGCAATGTGTTTGTGGAATGTTGATTTTTTAAGCAGTATCTGCATGTGTGTCTGACTTGAGGAACTCCATTTATTGACTATCAATCAATTCTGTTGAATATAACACTGTAAGAATGAGACTTAAAACAACTGGTCTTGCAGTACAGACCAGGAGAGATGGTTGTTGTTTCCTCTTCCGTGTCCAAGAAGCACCCATGGCTGTAGGCACCTAATTTGTAATGACAGCATTGCTTTAATTGCTCTGTTTTAATTGCTCTGGGGTTTTTTTTAAGAACATTAAGTTATAGGCTTATCCTGTTTTTGAAGAAATATGTAGCACACCTGTGATTTGCTTTTGTCAGTATGGCTTTAGGTAGCAGTTGGTGCTAGAAAGCTGGAGGACGAGACCAAGGATAAAGGCTAAAGAGTGTTGGAGTAGACCCAAACAGCTGAAGGTGGTGACTAGGGTGGAAGTCCTCTCTGAGGTCTCAGTGCTCCATCATGGGTGTTCTTGGTGAACCATTCTGTGAAGCTGTGCTATGGTTTTGATGTAGATATGCAAAGATGCACGACTAAATTTGGACCCCAGAGCATAAGGATGTTTCCCATGAGTAAATTCAAGCGTAGCTGTCACAAATGGGCTGCTTGGAGAAGTAGCCTTAGCTTTCCATTCGGTGTTCCTGATGGTTAAATCTGTAACCTCTTTGAGTCAAGCTGATTCATGGTTCTAACAAAAACATGATTTTTCCAATCTCGCCTGTCACCTGTGCGTTAGTGGGCTGTACCTCCCACCAGGGTCTTGTGTCCAGGCTTTGTGGTTGCAAGCACGTCTTTCACTGGTGCCGTTTCCTGTCATTCTGGAGGGTATTGGAAAGAAGGATATAAGCAGGTATAGGAAGTTGCAATTCTTACCTATAGACTTGGTTTACTTGCCTGCAGTTTTCTATTTAAGGGAGGATGTCAGATACAACCTGTCTAATCAAAATCTTGTACAAAGCATGGCTTTAGACTGAAGCCTGTGGCAATCTGCGGGTGCCCCACCTCTAGGAACGTGAGTTGCATCTCTGCTGTATAACATGTTCTCTTGGTTTCCGCGTTCCTAATGTTTCCAATGTGCCTCATTGTGATCTTGCTAAGGGAACACTAAGATTTGGATTGTATTTACATTTTCCTTGATGCAGTTGTTCATGCCGTATTTTCATGCTCTTGTCATTCCTTTCTACTCCAGAGGCCAAATCTTGGTTCTGTTGAATAAATGCCAGAAGGCTTTTCTACTGCAGCAGGATTAGGTTGTTCAATACAACCACTCCTCTGTAGTTACAATGCAGGGTCCATAGTTAGAATCCCTAACAGATGTATGATTTGCCAAACTCCTTACCTTTCAAAAGCAGCTAAACAGACAATGTAGCCTTGCTTGAATTCCAGTCCTCCTGAAGTAAGTGTCAAACCCCCACTACTGAGTTGGACCTAGCTTTTGCCCACAGGTTATGTTGGTGAAATTAGCTTTAGGTTTTAATGAATTAAAATATTTTATATTAAATATCTAGCCATTAATTTGGTGAAGGGAAACTAGAAGTACGGGGGGATCAACAGGACCTTGGCTGCTGTAACGCACCGTGGCTTCATGGGACTGAGAGGGGTGCCCCACTAAACAGTGCTAAAGAGTTAAGTGATTGGCGTAAAAAAATGAAAGTTAATTTTAGAATTATCATGTGAGGAAATGGAATATAATCAAAACAAAATTAGAATTGCTTCTGTACAAGGGAACTTGTATATCCATGTGTGCGGTAGCTGTGTTAACAAAAGCATCAGTGCTGCAGCTGAGAGATGTCATGGAAAAATTAGTTCTTGTTTTTATTTAAGTGTGCAGAACTTGTGAAAATTGAAAGGGGATAAACCCCAGCAAGCGTACCACACCACTCGTCTTATCTGTTGGTTTTGAGAAGGTTGATGAGATTGGGGTTCTCCTGCTGGTGGCAGGTGTCCTTGTTCAGCCAAAGAATCCAGAGCAAGTAATTAGCTGGGGCACTGCTGGTTGCTCCAGGCAGTTTGCTGGGTAACAGTGTGTGTTATATACTTAATGGAATTGCTTTATTAGATGTTTACACCAATTAATTTCACATAGACTCTCCTTCTCTCAATTTTTGACATGCAAAGACCATAATTGTGTTGCAAACTGGCAGTACTTGGAGTATTTAAATCTACAGTTAAAGCTAACTGCTTTGCAGCTCCCCTTCCATGGAAAACAGAGGTTGGATAACTTCATCACGTTAATTTAACTCAGGAAACTGGATTGCAAGGTTCTGAATTACAGTTGTTTTATAAGCAGGGAAGATGTTACGGCATACAAGATTCATGTATTATAGTGCAGGTGGGGTAGCACGTACGCCTCGGCCAGTTAAAAACTTCTGTGTTTGCTGCTTTTGCTAGGGCTCGCTGGATCTGCTTATAGAAGAGATGGACCCTTTTTACCAATAGGGCATTGGTTTGTGTACCCGCCAGGGCACAGGGGCAGTCATTGCTTTGGTGCAGGTGAATTGCTGGGCAAATTCAAAGTACTGGGTGCATCTGTAAGAACAGTCCTGTGTGGTTGTAGTAGCTTGGAAATGCGATGGGTGGATGTGGTGAGGCCGAGCACCCGCATGGATCCAACAATTCCGTGCCGTTTGTTCAGCACAGGCAGGGTTTGGTGTTAGGGGCAAGGGAACCACATGTAGGGGAAAGCAGTTGGCTCTCGGGGGCTGATCTCCCACTCTGTGCAGGCAGCGCTGTCTAGCAGTGCAGTAACAGGCCTTATGAGGAGCGGCTGAGAGAGCTGGGGTTGTTTAGCCTGGAGAAGAGGAGGCTGAGGGGAGACCTCATTGCTCTCTACAACTACCTGAAAGGACGTTGTAGAGAGGAGGGAGCTGGCCTCTTCTTCCAAGTGACAGGGGACAGGACAAGAGGGAATGGCCTCAAGCTCCGACAGGGGAGGTTTAGGCTAGACGTTAGGAAAAAATTCTTTACAGAAAGGGTCATTGGGCACTGGAACAGGCTGCCCAGGGAGGGGGTTGAGTCACCTTCCCTGGAGGTGTTTAAGGCATGGGTGGATGAGGTGCTGAGGGATATGGTTTACTGTTTGATGGGAATGGTTGGACTTGATGATCCGGTGGGTCTCTTCCAACCTGGTTATTCTGTGATTCTGTGATTCTGTAACCAGCCTGCAGCATCGTTTGAGTCATTTTAAGATGAAATGTTGAATGCCATGATTGGATAACTTTCTACATAAAATTATCTCTAGATATAGGAATAATTATTCACACTCATAATCAAATCAACTCTGAAAATCATGAATACTTTGCTAGCTTCTGCTGGTTCATTCAAAGAGTGCTTTGCTACAGAGATTGTTGATGAGAAGGCTGAAACGGTTTTATTTCCATCTGAAGTGGACCTGAGCTTGTCAGAGACCTCTCTTCTGTTATTTTAATTCAATTTAAACGTAACCCCTTATTGACCAGTTTGTTCCTGCTGGTGTCGGTGGCTGGAATCCCATTAGCGTTAGTGGCCTTGGTGTTGGACTGTGTGCGCATTAAGCCTCAAATGATCCAAAACCGTGGAGGAGGAGGTTAAAACTGGCAGCAGCTGGTTAAGTTTGCCATACTCCTGAACTGAAACAAGCTCCAAGTGAAGACTGGGAAGTGCTGGCTCCAGCACAGACCACGTGAGCAGCGGGCAGCTGCCGTGCCTGCGGGGGCTGCTTTGCAGGGGCTCAGCCCAGTGGGTCTGCTTTTACTTGGGTTATTATAAACAAAAGCTCCTACCGGCTGGAGAAGGACACTCGTGCAGTGAGTGTACAGGCTGATGCTGATTCAAGTCACTCAGTTTCTAGAACCTGCCAAGAAAGAAGCCGTATGTCCCTCAGTGTTTGGAATCATGCCCAAAACTCATAAATCTGAAGTCAAACAGGAAAATTTTGCCTATTTGTTTTTAAAATAATTTCTAGTGCATTGAAATTCCAACAGACTTTTTGGAGTTTTTGGGGGAAGGTGGAGTGGAAGAGGTTAATGTGATGAATATCTATGGATCAGTCAAATAAAACACAAACTTTAGTTATAGAGCTTGTATCGGGCCTGAAAGGGACAGATAAATGAGGGAGAAGAGCTTTTGTTGATTTTTTCACTTTAACAGTCATTTCACTGAATGAGTGCAATACAGTAGATAACTGGTACTGCTTTACAGACCCTGTAGAAAACTTAGTGTGAAATAGTGCAAAACAGCCTCCCCAGAATGGTTACGCTGTGATAAGCTGTGTCTGTTGTTCCCTTTGAAGACTGATGTGGTATCAGGAGCACAAGAGAAAAGTGGGAGAATGGAAATCCCTGTCATCTCCAACTACTTGCTCTCTGCCTTCAGTCTTCCTGGAAATATTTGTGTAACTTTCTTTGTTTGCATGTTGCACAAACACTGCTGCTTTGGTGTGAGACTCTTCACCCTTCCCAGCTGTGTGGGCTGCTTCTTTCAGCTGTAAATCCTGGTCAGTTGTATGACTTTTAATTAATATCAGAGTTTAGCGGTGCTTTTATCAAGAGCTATTGAAAAGTATTAAACACAACCCCAATTTTTCTGCAAAAGCAGCTCCCTCTGTGTCCTTGTCTTGGCATTTCCATACATGTGTGTTCCCTGAATCCCTCACTGAACCCTGATGAAGAGGCAGCGCTTCCTAAAGCAGAATAAGCATAGGTTCACTTGCCATTCCTTTGAGGGGGCTCAAGATTTTATTCCTTTTCTCAAAAAGGGTTCTATCCAGCATGTAAGAAACTTTAATAAGTTAAAGTTATGAATGTGCATGTCTTGATTGAACTGGAAGTGGTATTTTTGGTTACGTGTTACAGGCTTAGGAATACCTTAGCAAGGCAAGTATTGTTGGAGAAAGTGAATGTGAGTGACTTTCATTTGGAATTTTCTACTGGGACCTACTTCTTGGAAAACATATTTGAGGGAGTGACAAATGCTGGCAGGTATTCGGATGGCGTAAAGCCTTTAGGAAATTATACTGGAACAATCTTGAGACAAGAGAAACAGCTGGAATGCAAGGAGGAGGGGGCTTAAAACCTGAGTGGGTTTTGGTGCCCGCCGATTGTGTTCATGCTGTTTGTGGTGATGGATAACATAATTTGTGAGTTACTGAAATGCTTCTCAGTGCCTTTGGTGTGTTTATTAAAGAGCTGTGTTTCTGCAAGATGGTATTTAGTGCTTTATCACCTGTAAGGAGCTGCAATTATATAGATTATATCTTATGTGAAACAGGAACTTCAGAGCTCTCTGCTGGGTTCAGAGAGCCCCTTTCGAGCTGTGCTTCCCAGCAGATTGCTGGGCAGCAACAGGATAAGTGTGTTTGATATTTCTTATTGCTTTTCCAGACCCCAGCTATTCTAGGAGCAGGGACTTGGAGTTTGTGTGTACTTAGTGGCCTTCGACAGGTTCCATTAGTATCAGCTTGTCCAGGCAGCCTTTGGGCTTGTGTGAGAAAACAGTTACGTGTTGTAACGTGTAAGGATGCTTTTGGAGACTGCTCAAGCAATTTTGTGCTTCTCAGTGATTAAAGCCTGAGGAGCTCTGGTCCCAGTGCGCACCGACACGCTGATGTTGTTACAGCCATGCCCATCGATGATGGCTGGGTCCATATGGCCATCCAAAATCATACAACTTAGTTTTATTTCAGGCGCTGAGGCTCACAGTATTCATTTCTGTTGGAAACACAGTGCTATGGCGAGGCTGGTTATTTTGACTGAGGTTTTCCTTTATCTCCTATGCAACCCCCTTGATTTACTTCCTATTAATTACATCTCAGCTATGGGGACAGCGGGATTTTTTCCTGCGAGCATTCAGCCCTTAGAGCGTATTTCTGGCCCTGCTGTTGTGGAAAGAGATGTGAGTGGAGGGGAAGGATGTGGTAGAGGCTGTTTTACTCTGAAGCTTCAAGCACATCCCAGCTGCAGGATGCCCGAGAATTATTATTGTGTGCAATAAGTTACGTTCTACTTACGAACAGCACAATGTTACTTGTCACAGCCCCTTCTTTTTCTTTTTTAAACCCTATAAGCATAAGCAAAGGAAATGCCAACAAATTGCTTTTTAACTAATTATAAGCAACCCAGTAACACCAGTACCTTATTCCTTTCTG
This sequence comes from Phaenicophaeus curvirostris, assembly GCF_032191515.1. Lineage (NCBI taxonomy): Eukaryota > Metazoa > Chordata > Aves > Cuculiformes > Cuculidae > Phaenicophaeus > Phaenicophaeus curvirostris. The sequence goes on along the minus strand of NW_027206664.1, from coordinate 389,047 downwards.
AAGAAATATAATGAGATTGGACTATTGCTTTTTCAGGAGCGTGACTGGATACAGTGGCTTATTGAACCATGAAAGATTCATTAAAACTACCTTGCAAGGGTTTTTGGAAGCTGTTTGATGCAGTTGTTTCTAAAAGGGTTGAAAAGCCGAAAGCGGTTACTTGTATGTATTTGCTTTTATTCATTTTGTAACACTAGACAACATAATTTGTTCTTAATGAGCTCTGATGTTGTGAAGGCGGTTACGGCAAGATCCTCCCGGCTGAGCTGTAGCTCATTTGTTGGAGGCAGGGATTCGTAGCCAGAAGACTCTGCAGGCACTCGGGGATGTTGCACAGACATACTGGAGCTGGTGGTGATGTCCAAAATCCCAGAGAATTTCCGTCCCCCCTGAGCCAAATGAAAAATCTGACCTTTTTGTGTGACCTGGGGTTTGTGTTTTACATTGAGAGAGAAAGACCAGAGCTGTCTCAGGATGAGGTATAGAAGGTACTAAAAGGTAAATGATGGCATTTTTAATTGAAATGTCACAATATTTTGAGGCAGCTGGTTAGGGTCTGAGTTTATTTTCTTGGTCTGGTCTAGTGATGAAGTGTCCGAGTGAGAGGATTTGGTTGTGTCTTGTCCTCTGTGTTTTGTGTAGGATATTTCTGGGCATGGCGCTTGGAAGAGGCAGAGATATTTCCAATGAGTTGTACAAGTCTGAGTGCCGCTGAGCTCGCCTGTGTGTGGTGAGCACACAGTGCTCCCTGTGCACTGCCAGCTGTGTGGGTGTCCCCTCTTGTGCCCTGGGAGTCCATCAGGTGTGCTGATTCCTAAGGTGAAGTGAAAACTTCCGTCTTTATCTATTATCCACAACCCACGTTCCTTCTCTTTCCTGGATTTTCTTTGCAGATATCCATAGTGGCAGTGTCTCTGTACACCTTCTGTGAGACAATATCCCTCTCCCTGATAGGGCTTTAGGGCCACTGATTTGTATTGGTTTTACTCCACACTTGACAAAAGATTGTTACCTAAGTTAAGAACCCAAAGTGAACGTGACTTTCAGTAAGCAAGGGCTGCCTGGGAAGCAACTATCCATGTGCCTTTTCTACTGTACTCTGTTAGAATATGGCATCATTGTGTGTATTTTTATGGTAGCTCAAACCTTCTCAGCGTGAGATTTCTATCTTAAATATAGAGGTTATAAAATAGACCTCATCTATTTTCTTACAAACAGATGACTTTTTATACACCAAACTTAGCGTAATAGCCTCCCATTTCAGTGGTCCCTAACTACCGTGAGTATCAAAGGGCAACTTAAAATATGTCTATATAGTTGAAGTCGAACGGATGCAAAGCTGGTGGGTAAATGGAAATTGTGTACCCTTCAAGATAATATTTGGTTTTGATAAGTAAGCCTGTTTATAATTGTTGAAAACAAACAAAAAGCTCTTGTCTAATAATAAACATATCCATTCTGTATTTGTTTTATTAAAAAATGACCTTTTTTATTGAGCCAGCTGGTAGTGGGATAATAACACAGGTGTTATTTACTGTAGTGCTTGTGCTGCAGCCTGTTCTGCCAAAGCACGCTATTGGTAATGTAGGCAGATGTGAGGTGTTGCATTATTTTATGTTGAGATATTTAATAAGCTTTCTTTAGAGAATATCCGCAGCTCCCCCAGCCAGCGAGAGTGACAAGAGTGACAGGGAAGCTGTGTCTGTCTGGGGAGGGTGGATTGAAAAATAAGTAAACCTGGGTTTATCTGGTCTCATCTTCCCACTTACTTCAGCGAGCGATCTCATATGGCAACTGGATAATCACCTGGGGAGGAACGCTGCTCTAATTAAAAGCCATTCCATTTACTACTCCTGCAGCTTTTGTAGTTGTGGCAGTGCCTTTCTGCCTGCCTCACGGCCGAGTGACTGAGGGAAGCACGTGCTGGTCTGCTCTTAGAGGACCTCCCCCTCTACAGCTGCCAGTTTGCCCTGATTCACTGCTTGTGCCAGTTTGTCCTTCGTCCGCTCTCTAAAAGTGTGAAGAAGACCCTATCCTGTTGGAGAAGCATTTATTCTGCAGCCGCATACTGTTTCTATAGTCACTGCAGCTCCCAGTGGTGCTGCTGAGTTTCTGGTTTACGAGTGTTCTTTAAGCTGGGAGTTTAGTTTAAAAATGTATCCAGCTGAAATAGTTATAATAAACAAAATATTTTCACTGTTTGACACGGTTTTACTGTTTATGTACTCAAAATTCTTAGATACAGACCTCAAAAGGTAAAGGTTAATTGCATTTCAACAGTAAGTGGAGCACAACTTGATGTGTTGTGATCAGCAGACCTCATTGCTCTCTGTAACTACCTGAAAGGAGGTTGTAAATAAACACAAGGACAGCCTGGCCCTGGGAAGAAGGACTTGGCTTCTGGGAAGCTCAGAGCTGTCAATGAAGGAGAAAGGATACCTCTGCAATTCTGTACTTTGCATCCTCTCGCCTCGGTTGGCCTGGGAAGGCTGTGGACTTCTGTGCCTCTGGCTCAGGGCTCTCCCGTGGGCAGAGGGTTTTTCCGGATGACGCCCAGACAGCAGGAGATGAGGCTGTAGAGGGGGTGGAGTGACCTGGGCAGTGAGCACCCTGCCAGGTATAGGATCTGGGCACGTGAGCCCTGGCCAGTGCTGCCTGCTGAGGGCTGCGTGCGAGCTCTCAGCCAGTCCCAGCTTGGCCTCCCAGGGTGGCCGCAGCTCCTTTCCATGGCCGGATCCAGCTCAAGGGCAGTGGTGCTGGTGCTAGGCAATGATAGTGATGTTGGCAGTGGGGCAGTGATGGAGGTCCCCATCCTGCTGGCGTTGATGCCAATCAAGGTGGTATCACCCACAGGCACCCACCACCCGGAGCGATGCCCCATCTCCCCATCCTCTCGGTGGCCATCGCCAGCCCAGCTAAGGTACCCGTCGGGTGGGCAGAGGCTGCGGGAACACCCACTCCCGCCCACTGTGCAAAAGCCACAGGCAGAGAGAAGCGCTGCCAAGCAAAAACTCAACTCTTTTAATGAATTCAGGAAGAAATGGGGGTTTGGGAGAGGGCTGGGCTGCAGTGGGAGGGTGCAGGTCCTTGCGTCTGCGTGTTGTGCTGCAGAAGATTGTACTTGACCACTGGGTTATTCAGTGCCCTGCATGTTGTCAGTCTCCATGTCGGACGCGGACCGTCCATACCTGTCATCGTCCGGCCATTTCGACCCAGTGATCAGGGCTGCCCGCTGCCGCTCCTGCTGTGCCAGACGCTTCATGAGCTCCCACTCAGGCCGCTGCTCAGCTGTGATGGGCACCGATTCCTCCTGCTCCTCCAGCGGGGTGGGCTTAGCCCGTTCCCACTGGGGTTTAACGTGTCTCATGGAGTCGGCGGGAGGCTGAGGCAGCCATGGCTCCATGCGCGCCGGCTGTGGCAGCCTGTTCTGTGGGCTTTTGCCCCCCATGGGTTACCAGCACCTCCAGCTGGGCTGCTGGGGCTGGGTGGCAGCCTCTAGGAGCACTTTGCTGCTCGATGTCACTGCAGGGGCCGTGCCCTTGTGTCCATCGGCCGGGGGCTTGGAGGCAGCTGGCCTCGCGCTGGGTCTCGGGGCAGCCGGCAGGGGCTGGGGCAGTCTGGGGGGTGCTCTGGGGCCAGGCTGGGGCTGCAGGGGGGGTGGTTGGCGCACCGGCCCCGCCACCTTCACTCTTTGCCCCAGCTGGTGGAAGCTCTGGATGGAGCTGAGCAAGTGCGCCTTCAGTTCGCTGGGGGGCAGTTCTGGCCCCTGCAGCATTTTGGCCCGCTGTTTTTTGCTCAGCAGCCTGTCCTGGGGCCGCAGCTCACAGGGATCCGTGCTCCGTGGCTTCTGGGTCAGTAGCGGGCGCGGCGGCCTGGTGGTTGTCGAATGCAGGGTGTTTTGTCCCCCGTTGTTCTCTGAGCTTCTGGCTCGCTTGAGGTCCACGTGGGGCACCCTGGTGTCCTCAGATGCCCTGTGCTTGCTGCCAACGGCTTGTTGCTTTCTGCTGCCTGAAGGCTGCCCACTGCCCCCCAGCACTGCCCCAGCCCTGTCTGCCTTCCCCTCCTGAAGGGCCTGGGAGGGCTATGCTGCCTGGCACACTGTCCTCTTCTTCTTGGACAGGAGGTTGTCGTGTGGAGAGGTCTCCTGCGTCTCGAGGGTGACGGCTGGTGCGGGACGCTTGCCCTGTTTGCCACCCGCCTTGCCCAGTCGGAGCTCCCCCTGGTCGGAGGCGACAGCTGGAGGCAGTGGCAAGCAGGTCAAACCCACCTGGGGCTGCCTCCCCAGCTCCTCCTCTCCCAGCTGGTCCCTGCATGGTGGAAGAGGCTGAGGGGCAGCCGGGGGGCTGGCCAGGGGACTCAGCAGCGGGAGGCACAGGGGGCTCAGCCAGGGCCACTGCAGGGGAGCCTCCAGGGGATCCTTCCGGGATCTCTCTGCAGGAATCTCCTTTGGTGTCTCCACAGGACTCTCCTGAGAAGGCTCCACGGGACCCCCTGGCAGCAGGGAGGGGAGGACCGCCGCCACTCCACCCTGCTTCCAGTCCGTGTCCAGCAAGGGGGACATCGGCCCCCCAGCCCAGAAGGGGTGGACGTCTCCCAGTGTAGACGCTGACGCTCCTGCCACGGTGCAGCCGCTGTCTGCCCTGTACTCAGAGAAACGATGGAGCTTGTTGAGGTGGTGGTCAAGCCAGGGACATAAGGGACAGCAGGGACAGTGTCCTCACTGTCCCCCAGTCCCACAACCACCTCTCCCTCTTTGGGGCAGCTGCCCTTCACCACGTACTCAGACAGGCTGGGGAGTTCGTTTGCGAAGGCCGTCGAGCTGGGGCTGCCGAGGACATGGAGGACAGAGTCTCTGCCATCCGCGGTGTTGAGCCCGGAGAGCGGAGCGTTGGTGTTGGTGTCGTTGTCCTGGTACGCAAAGGCGTTGGCCAGGGTGCCTGGCCCCTGCTGGAGCATGGCTGTGGGGCAGAGTGCCTCTCCCTCGACCACGGCTGATGGCCCCAGCCCCTTCAGCTGGTGGGGCACTGACATCCCCACCAGCTCCTGCCGTCCCCACACAGAGGCAGGGTGACAGGGAGCAGCCCTGACAGGGAGCTGCACCCCACGGGGGACCTGGTCCATGGTCAGGAGATGCCCCAGGGCCCCCACGGGCCCCGGCTTCCCCTGCTTGGTGCTGGCGGGGTCCAGCTGGTGGGTGCCAGGGTGGAGCTGGGCAGGCTCACAGGACACCGGCAGCCCCAGGACAGAGGGCAGCAGCCAGGCAGTGACCGCTGGGGGCACAGCTGGAGCCGTGAAGCTCACACTGGGCGCTTCTGATGCCACCAGCATCTGGAGAGGGATCCTCTCTGTTGGGGGAAGCAAAGAGGTGTGATGGGGTGAAATCTCAGTGGGCAGAGTGGGCTGGGGTTTTACCCGGAGGACAGGAGCACCACCAGGAGCTGCTGTACCTGCCATGGCTGGTGGTCAGAGTGGGGGTGTCTGAGGCAACAAAGCCTCTGTCCCCATGGCGACGACTCTGACGGTCCCTGCTTCCCGCAGCCTGGCGACGGTTGCATTGTTCGTGTCACAACTGGTACTTTAGATGATCGAGTCCAGCTGATCTTCCAGCTCCCGTGGGTGGAGCCCCCAGAGTTTTTCTTATTCCTTAAGCACCTTATTAGAATTGACCTGAAGGCTTTGATGATGCTGTCATGCCTGTGAGGCTCCCACAAGGCTCCCGTAGTGCTCAGGGGGCTCGGGTGCAGTCAGTCCATCTGCAACACCGTCATTAACGAATGTGAGCAAAGGTGTCACAGGCCTGGGGCAGAGTCAGGGTGTGTGCAGCTGCCTGTCTGTGTGGCTTGCACTGAAGTTTTTCTCTTTCCAAAAATTGAAAAAAAATGGGAATCTGAGCCTTCCCTCAGCACAGCAGCCAAAGATGTTGCTGTGAAAATACAGTGGCTGCTACAGTAGCTATTTTCCAACTTCCCTGCATTCCCCTATGAGCAAGTGAGAGCTGATCTGGACCAGGTTAAAGGTGTCTTGATCCTGCCGGCATCTCGATCCTGATGCTGCCTGAGTTTGGCATCAGGATAATATAACCAGGACTTGATTTGACGATCAGTTGGGTTAACAGGCGTCATCAGATATTTCACAACAGCACACAGTCAGGTTGGGCACTCGGTGTTGTGTTTGAGAAAAATGAAGAGGATGGAAGGTTTTTATTCTGCGTCCCTTTCCAGTCCGGTGAACGCATCCCTTGATATATTATATTGTGTTGGTGTGTGCAATATCTACTGCCTGCATCATCAGAGTTTGTAAGAGATATAGTAGCAGTTGTCACGCATGTTATTTTGATTTAGGCTGGAGATTCTCCACCTGACAGGGACCTGTCCAGGCAGAGGAGCTCTGTCAGGCCCGGGACTTCGTGGCTGACATTGTCCAGGCTGTTGGCGAATGGGTTAAAAAACCTTGCAGAAAAAACAGGCCCGTAAAATGGGGCAGAGAGTATTGCTTCTGTCTGTTTGGATGTGAAATACAGGAATCAATCCTTTCTTTTTTGTGATGGCCAATTTCATTGTCTCTCATGTCTGGACAAGTTTACCAAGTTGAATCAGGAGATCAGTAGATTTCCGAGACAGTCACTCCCCAAGCATGACTGCCGACTGCCGAGAGCACCGCTGCCTTTTGCCAAGGGCTCCTTCTTCCCACGAGTCAGTATCAGGAAAACCCTGCCCTGTGCCAGGAGGGGCTCTGGGGGGAAGGTAGGTGGGACAGAGCCTGGAGCAGGAAGTGCAGGGTCATCTGTGGGTTAGACAAATGGCAAAGTGATAAACTAACCTGAAGCACGTGCAAGCCTGTACACGTACAGCCTGGGAGGAACTGAAGAGGGAGAAGGAACGATTCCAACTTCAGTGGGAGCAATTCCCTGAAACGCACCAGGAGCCTGACCACATTCAGGTAAATGCTGCTCAGGTCGGTGCCCTGCAGGGAACTCCTGGGCACGCCCGGGCCAGCTGCGTGCCAGCAGCAATCGACCAAGGCCAAGCATAAGGTCCTACAGCTGGGTTGGGGCAATCCCTGATTTCAGTACAGGATGGGAGATGATGTGATAGAGAGCAGCCCTGAGGAGAAGGGCTTGGGGGTGCTGGCAGATGAGAAGCTCAACATGAGCCAGGGAAAGTCATGGAGCAGGTGATCTTGAGAGCTATCATGAAGCACATGCAAGAGAACCGGCTGACCAGGCCCAGTAAACACGGGTTCACAAAAGGCAGGTCTTACCAAACTAACCTGATCGCCTTCTATGACAAAGTGACTCGGCTGCTGGATGAGGGAAAGGCTGTGGATGGATCTTCCTGGACTTCAGTAAAGCCTTTGACACAGTTTCTCACAGCATTCTGCTTCAGAAACTGTCACCTCTGGCCTGGACACATACACACTCTCCTGGGTGGAAAACTGGTTGGCTGGAGGGCCCAGAGAGTGGTGGGAGATGGAGTTAACTCCAGCCGGAGGCCAGTGACAAGTGGTGTCCCCAGGGCTCAGTGCTGGGTCCAGCCCTGTTCAGTGTCTGTATCAATGACCTGGATGAAGGCATCGAGTGCACCCTCAGCAAGTTTGCGGATGACACTAAGCTGGGTGGAAGTGTTGGGATGAGGTTTAACAAGGCCAAATGCCGGGTCCTGCACTTGGGGCACAACAACCCTGTGCAGTGATACAGACAAGGAAAAGTCTGTCTAGAAAGCTGCCTGGAGGAGAGGGACCTGGGGGTGTTGGTTGACAACCGACTGAACATGAGCCAGCAGAGGCCCAGGTGGCCAAGAAGGCCAATGGCATCTTGGCTTGGATCAGAAATGGCATGACCAGCAGGTCCAGGGAGGTTCTTCTCCCTCTGTACTCGGCACTGGTGAGACCGCTCCTCGAATCCTGTGTTCAGTTCTGGGCCCCTCACCACAAGAAGGATGTTGAGGCTCTGGAGCGAGTCCAGAGAAGAGCAACAAAGCTGGTGAGGGGGTGGAGAACAGGCCTTCTGAGGAGGGCTGAGAGAGCTGGGGGTGTTTAGCCTGGAGAAGAGGAGGCTGAGGGGAGACCTCATTGTTCTCTAGAAGTACCTGAAAGGAGGTTGTGGAGAGGAGGGAGCTGGGCTCTTCTCCCAAGGGACAGGGGACAGGACAAGAGGGAATGGCCTCAAGCTCCACCAGGGGAGGTTTAGGCTGGACATTAGGAGAAAAATCTTCACAGAAAGGGTGACTGGGCACTGGCAGAGGCTGCCCAGGGAGGGGGTTGAGTCTTCCCTGGAGGCGTCTAAGGGATGGGTGGACGAGGTGGTAAGGGTCACAGTTTAGTATTTGATAGGAATGGTTGGAATCGATGATCCGATGGGTCTTTTCCAACCTGGTGATTCTATGATTCTTTGATTACTTCAGAACCAGTGCCATTTTGTCAGCTGCTGGCAGGGAGATGGCTTTTTTCTACTCCATTTCATCATCCCTTTAAATTTAGTCTGCTTTACCCATATGAGGGCAGGGAGGGTCCTGGGGTCAGAGCACAGGGTTTTCTCTCTCCCCACAGCCTGAGGGCTGGACCCACGCTGCTGTACAGGGAGGAGGGAACTCTGCATCTCTCCAGCCGCGGCATCGCCTCTCCCATTCACTCAAGGGGACACGCTGTCCCGAGAAGGCTGGCGAGGCCACCCGGCTTGAGGGATGGCACAGACGTACATGTTTTTCATGGTGTCCTTAAGTAGCTCCTTCGCTACATGGGATGCTTTGTGGCTCCCAGGTGGTGTGCTGACCCCACAGTTTGGCTTGGGGCTCTGGAGAGCCATGGAGACCCTGGCTCCATCGCCAGCCTGGTGTTGCCAGGCAGATATTGCTGCTGCAGAGACAGAACAGACCCTCGCCCCTCACCTGCCCGAGGACCAACAGAGCCCCAGGAGAGCACTCCTTTGACTCCGTTCTCCTCCTCTTCTTAGTTTGTTCTTCTCGTGCTCTGCACCCAGCTCCTGGCAGCCTGGCTCCTCCTGGCCACCACTGGGACACTTGGCTGCCTCCTCCCCCTCTCAACAAATTCCTTGCTCAATGAAAACCTCCCAGCTGATCCGCAGGAACCTGCCTCGGAGAGTCGAGGCACAGCAGTGCCCTCCTGCCCAGTCCTGCTCCTCAGCGACAGGAGGGAAAGCTCTGCAGGAAAGCGGGGAAGCAAACTGCACCCGCATGAGAGAGGGGACCTGCAGCCCCCTCGCCCCCTCGCCCTGCTCGGCCCACCCTGCGAGCAGGCCCTGGGCACAGCCCGGGTGCTCCTGCACCAGGCAGATGCGCCCACGACCCAGAGAGGTTTGTTCAGCCGACACCATCGACACGAGCCTCCCCTGCAGAACTCTGCCAGCACTCAGAGGCAGCAGCTGAACACAAAGGGGGAGTGGCAGCAGGGCCCAGAGCCCGGCAGCAGCGATGCCGCAGGTCTCTGAGTCTGGCAGCCCTGATGCTGCGGGCAGCCGGTCCCAAAGCCCGGCAGGTCCGATGCTGCAGGTCCCCAAACCCAGCACCACTGATGCCCCAGGCGGCAGTTCCATGACCTGCTAGGAGCGACGCAGCAGGTCCCAGAGCCCAGCAGGGACAACGCTGCAGGACCATGACCTGCTAGGAGCGATGCCGCAGGTAGCAGGTCTGTGGCTCCCAGCAGCGCTGGCCCCGAGTCCCGGGGCAGGACAAGCCCAGCCGGGGTGTCCCCCTATCCCCCCGGGCTCTGCTGTCCCCGCACTGATGACAGGCACCGTCCTCCTCCATCCCTGCCACCCCCGGGGCCATGGGACAGGGGGAGAGGGAAGAGGGAAGAGGAGGGTGGTGAGGGGATAGGAGACGTCGAGGGGCAAAAGGACATGGTGAAGGTGGAAAGAAGATTTCAAGGGGAAGGGATGTGGTGAGTGGCAAAAGGAGATGGTGAGGGGGGAAAGGAGATGGCGAGGAGACAAGACACGGTGAGGGAAAGGGAGATGGCGAACATGAAAGGACATGTAAAGGGGAAGGGACACGGCAAGTGCAGAAAGGAGATGGGGAGGGGTGAAATTGCACCATGAGGGGAAAGGACATGGAGAGGGGAGAGGAGACAGCGAGTGGCAAAAGGACATAGTGAGGCAGGAAAGGAGAAGGTGAGGGGGGAAAGGACACAGCCAAAGGAAAGGACACGGCAAGTGAGAAAGGACACGGCAAGTGGGAAAGGAAGATGTTGAGGAGTGAAAAGACACAGCGAGGGGAGAAGGGAGATAGAGAAGGGGAAAGGACACCACAAGGGGCAAAAGTACACAGTGAGGGGCAAAAAGAACACAGTGAGGGGCGAAAAGAACACAGTGAGGGGTGAAAAGAGGGTGGGAGAGCCAGGGAATGGGGAGGAAGGGTAGGGGAAGGGGTGGTGATGGCGGGGGGGGTAAAAAAAAACTCCATTGCAACTCAAAGAGGGGGGAGGGCAGTGGGTACCAGCCCTGTCCACATGGGAGGTGGAGAGAATGAGCAATGGACAGAAGCGGGCAGGGAGCTGGAGCTCAAATCTGACGTCTCAGGCTGGCTCCCTTGGCAGGCTAGTATTGCTTCAGAACCACCGCTGGTTTTTCAGTTGCTGGCAGGCAAATGTTCTTTTCCTAGTCCATTTCACCATTCCTTTAAATTTAGTCTTTTTAGCTGTGCAAAGGTAGGAGGTGTCCTGGGGCCAGAGCACAGGGTTTTCTCTCTCCGCACAGCCTGAGGGCTGGACCCACAGTGTCCTTAAGTAGCCCTTTCTCTTTCTCTTTCTCTTTTCCTTTTTTCTCTTTAATTTTTCTTTTTGCTCTTTCGTTTTTATTTTTATTTTTATTTTTGCTATTTTTCTTCTTGCTATTTTTTTCTTCTCATTCTTTTTCTCATTTGTTCTCGTTATTTTACTTCTTGTTATTTTTTCATCTTCTTATCGTTATTTTTCGTCACATTCTTCTCGTTATTTTTCTTCATATTCTTCTCGTTATTTTTCTTCACATTCTTCTCGTTGTTTTTTTTCTTCTTCTTCTCGTTAGGTTTCTTCTTCTTCGTCTCATGATGTTTCTTCTTGTGCTCTGCACCCAGCTCCAGGCAGCCTGGCTCCTCCTGGCCACCACTGGGACTCTTGCCTGCCTCCTCCCCCGTGAGGGTCACCGAGTCCCTGTGTGTGCACCTCTTCTTTCAGGGCGGGCTGGAGGTGTCACCTTTGCCATTCACAGATGGAGAATGAGATGCTTTGTGGCTCCCAGGTGGTGTGCTGGCCCCACGGTTTGGCTTGGGGCTCTGGAGAGCTGTGGAGATCCTGGCTCCATCGGCAGCCCGGTGTTGCCAATTGCATATTGCTGCTGCTCAAACAGAACAGATCCTCACCCCTCAGCTGCCCGAGGACAGAGTCCCAGGAGAGCGCTCTTTTGACCTGCTTCTCCTCTTCTTGTTCTTTTTCTTCTTATTGTTCTATTTCTTCTTCTTCTTCTCCTCCTCCTTCTTCTTCTTCATCTTCTTCTTCTCCTTCTTCTTCTTCTTGTGCTCTGCACCCAGCTCCGGGCAGCCTGTCTCCTCCTGGCCACCACTGGGGCTCTTGCCTGCCTCCTCCCCCGTGAGGGACACCAAGTCCCCCTGTGTGCACCTCTTCTTTCTGGGCGGGCTGGAGGTGTCACCTTTGCCATTGACAGATGGAGAATGAGGGCTGCCATCTGCCTCATGGTGGCGCTTTTTCAGGGGGGAGCTGAGCACCTGAAGGGTTGATAATCTGATTACAATTTTCAGAGGAGGCTTTTCTGTATTCGGCAGGCTGAGCGCAGATGAAGATGGGCTGAAAGACAGGAAAAGGTGCAGATATGGTGTTAAAGCCAGGTCCTGAGTGGGAACCCCTCTTCCTCACCATCCCGAGATGCATGAGCACAGCACCGCACATCTGCCATCTCAGCCACAAAATCTGAATTAGAACCTGCTCTAGGGCAGCAGCTGCAAGCACACACGATGACCTGCCCCACGCCCAGAGCACACGCTGTCCCACGGGGGGCTAGGAAGGAGCGAGTGTTGCTGCAGCACGTGCTGATGGCAAAGGTTACAAAGGAAAACCCAGAGCAAGACCTAAACCAGGCTGGTGCCTCCTGATCCCAGGGGACACCGGTACATGGTGAGGGCCTGCAAAGCTGCCTCCCACCCTGTGCTAACAAATACAGCACCCTGCTTCTGGGATCCAGAGCGAGCCCTGCCAGCCCCAGAGAACAGGAGAGGCGGCTGCCGAGATCACTCCTCGAGCCAGCTGCCGTGCCAGGCAGTTGCTTCATGGAGTATCTGAAGATTGCTACTGGCCCTGCTGCCTGGGAGCAACTGGCATTGCTTACCTCAACTTGCCAGAAGGCTGGGCAGTGGAGTCAGCGTGGGTGGTGTCCGTGGGCTGGATCTGCTCGGGAAGCTGTGGGTGAGGTTCTGTGTAGTGGTCACCTCTGCTCGCCGCCTGTGGAGTTCTGCCCTGTAGTTATGGACAGGAATAAAAATCTGGTGGTCTAAAAAAAAGAGGATTCCATGACCCAAGGGGAGAAAATCGAAAAGGGGACCCCAGAGAAAGGGGACAGACAGACTGGGTGAGGGAAGCAGGGGGTGGCAGAAGAATCAGAGGGTGCCAACTGAAGACCGGGCAGAAAGTCAGACTCACCTTTTTTGCAGAGAGTGCCAGCTTCTTTGCTAGTGGTGGTGATGTGGAGCTGCTCCCCTCCACAGCGCCACCGGTCAACAGGGACCTCTTCAATCTAGCCAGCCTGGAGCCTTCTGGAGCAGGTGGCTTGACTCCAGGCACAGCAGGGAGGTGCTGTCTGGGCTCCTGCAGCACCTTGGAGGAGGTGGGAAGCTTTGGTCCTGTGCTGACTCTTCTACGGGGCACAGAGACCCCAATCTCCTCCAGCCCAGACAGCTTCTTTGCTGCCTGCGTCTCTGGTTTCTAGACAAAGGGAGAGACAGAAGTTCAGTGAGGAAAGAATTCCAGGGGCCCGGGTCACCCAGGAACCCTTGGCTCAGCAGGATCCCCCCTGCAAACAGTCCTCCCTTGCACTCACCTTCCTCCAAAGCTGCAGCCCCTGCCCTGGATAAGTGGACAGAGGGGCAGCGGCTCCCAAGAAGGGACCTTCAGGACTCACCTGGCCCATCACTGGTTTGCAGGGCAGGATGGACACAGCCTCATCAACGGGTCCCTCAAAGCTCGTGCTGGTGCTGGGTGTTCTGGTGAAGGCAGAGAAGCGCATGTGTTAATTGCGAGGGGAGCGCCTGCAACACTCTCGTCAGAGATGAAAAAAAGAAACAGAAGCGAAGCTCCAAGGAGGGGAGATGCTCTTAAGCTACAGCTTTTGATCCACAAAAGGCTGGTCCTCTCCCTGCCTCCCTGCTCTGAGCCAGCTCCGTCCCACACCCTGGCTCGTGCTACCAGCCCTGTCCCAAATGCCAAGAGCAGTGGGCAGAGGGGCTGGGAGACACAGCCTGCTCTCACCTCAGGTAGAAGAGCAGGTAGGCCTGCTGTTTCAGGACCACCTTGACGTTGGTGAGGCGGACTATGGAATCGTTCATTTTATACCACTGCCCATCGCTGGCCTGCAGAAGAAGAGAGAACAGGGTTGGGCTGCATCCGAGGACCTTCCTGGCCTAAAGAGCAGCGGGAACAGCGCCCAGTGGCAGAGCTCCGCTCCACAATACCCACAGGCAGCCCAGGGGCCCAGAAGACCCCCATGACCTGCAGCGGAGCAGAGGCTGAACACCCCATCCAGTGCTCCGTATCTGCTGAACGCCCTCCTTCCTGCGCACTACAGGGACCCATGAGGACCCAGCAGCACCCAGCCCTGAGCACGTGCCAAGAGAACACACTGAGCTCACCTTCACTTAGCAGTAGTAGTGCCCTGAGTGGCTGCTGAACCCAGAGTGCACCAGCACAGCGTAGAGCTCATACTTTATAGGGTCCCCTTCGTTCTCTGACATGTAAGGTCGGATGTCCAAGAACTCAGGGTACGTCACATCCTGTGGAGAGATGATGTCTCAGAAGCCCGTACAGCAGAGTGCTTTCTTGCTGGAGCAAGAGCTCAGCTGTTCTCCGAGCCTCATGTCTTGAGAGAGGAGGACTCGCTCTCCCCAGGCAGAGGTCACAGTGAGCAAGACGCCAGGACGAGCTGAACTCCCACTGCACGGCTGGAGAAGGGCTACAGCACGGCTCACACCGTGCACCTCCCACCCTGCTCTGGGCAGCAGGGCCTCGGGCCAGGGTACAACCCTAGCTCTGGAGTGCCAGGTGCTCACCTTTGTGATTTTGCCTCCAGTGAAGATGGAAAAGCGCTTCAGCGAGAGTGTGAGAACATTGGAGGCTCGGTGGATGCTTAAGCATTTGATCGCTGGCACTTTGGTCTTGCACCTGCACAGGAAGAGCTCGAGCTATTCAAGGTCTTCCACCACAGATGGAACTGTGATTGCCAGGTGATTGCCAGGTGATTGCCAGCCCTGGCCAAGTGGCTCCATTGCAGCCTTCCATGGCCACGAACCTCCCAGGTTCAGCCATGGAGCAGGTAGAGATCCCTCCCTGCTTCCCCCCGTCACACCCGCGGGCCCCTTCCTGCCACAGGCCCACACACTCACTTGTTACACAGGTACGCGTTCTCCTCGCACAGCATCTCTGGCCTCACAAACAAGTTCAGCGCCTGCTGGATGCTTTCAACTTCCTGCAAGGACAGAGGAGAGGTCAGGGCACAAGTGGCTTGTTCACGCGACAGCCTGGCTCCCTTCTGGCCCCAAGGGACAACACACAGTATGAGGCAGCACAACAACAGAATCTGCTTCCCTGTCGCCTGCACTGGGACTTGACAGCAGGTTAGGGAACCTTGAGGCAGTAACCGTGCAGTTGCATGAACAGCCCCTCCGAGTGCCGAGCTCCTCCCCATCCTGACCCTGCCACAGTACCTCAATCTCCACCGCCAGGTCCAGGAAGGGTTCGTAGGTGTCGGAGGCCAAACTGCACGCTTTGCACTTCACTGCAAAAGAAAAAGCCATGAGCACACCCTGTCACAACGCCAGCACCCACCACCATCCCAGCACAGCGCAGGCAGTGCAGGATTCCCCCTCGCTGCCTTTGGGCACAAGATTCACGACCTGGCAAGGAGGAAGGCTGGCAATTCCATGTGTGTAGGGACAGCAAGAGTTGCCAGATAGCTGGCAACACGGGCTCCTTTGCTGGTGGCAATGAGCTGGGGACCCACAGCCAACAGCTTTTTCCATCTCCACAGCAGGCATCGTGGCCCGCAGGGATTGCAGGATGGACCAGCTGCAGCTCCAGATAATTTACACATAGTAATTTTCCCAAAAGATTTTTCCTGCAAGGCTCTCAGGGAAGCAGCAGCCCCGAGAGCGACAGACCCTGGCAGCCAGCACTCACCACGGGACCGCAGGTAACCACCAAAGATCTGGTGAACCAGCGTTGTGGTCTCGGTCTGGTGATCCAACCTAGAGACAGCAGCACAGGATCTCACACCGCCCCTCCGCAACAGCAACCCCACGGGCCACCGCTGTGTACTCAGGACACCTCCCCTGTGTGCTCTGGAGCAGGGCAGTCACAGCCTCCCTCACTCTGCTCCCCGGTGGCAGAGCTCACGAGGTGGCACCAGGCTGCTCCAAGCAGCAGAAACCCCTGCCTGGAGCTCTGGGCTGGGCACTGCAGGCAAAGGCAACACAGCTTCCCGGGACAGAGGGCCCCGGGAAGGCCTCTCACCCGCAGCCACAGAGACGAGGCTCAGCTTGGAAGCACACTTGCATTCCTCGGCTACTAGGACAGGATCCAAACCCACCGCACCCTTTGGATTTGGGGAGAGGAGCACAGCTATCCTGGGGCAGAGAGAGTAGCCCACAGCCGTGTCACCGTGGTGCAGAGCTAGGCCCCGGCATCACAGCACCTCCCTCCAAGCCACCCTGGGGGACACGTTTTCTCCACAGTCCCCTCCCACAGGCACACGGGACCCGTGAGGGGACAGCAGAGAAGAGCGGCAAGGGCTGTCAGAGGCCCCACGTACTGGGTACAGCCGTTCAGGCAGGCCCTCTGCATGGCATCGACGACGAAACGCAGGAACTCATGCGCATCCTCCTGGCGGCCAAAGCGGATGTGCTGGGCAATCTCTGCAGGAGAGGGAGGAATCAGTCCCAGCACACGCTGCGACACAAGCAGCCCTTCCCTCCCTCCGGGCAGAGAATCTGGGGCTTGAGCCCCCTCAACCCAAACCAGATGTCAGACTTGGACTGGCCACGGGGGAAGCCCCACACAACCTCTGGCAGGCTCCAAGAGTCAGCTCCGAAGAGCAGTCTGCCAAGATCTGTCCCGATCTCAAAGGTTCGGCTCCTGCATCGGTCGCTGTTGCCCCGCATGGCTATGAAAGGGGAGCACGGCTATCCTTACTCTTGATGTCTCTGATGAAGGACATGGGCTGTATTATGCTGCCGCTGCCACCGAAAACCTGGATTACGTGGTTCTCCATAGCGCACAGCATGCAGAACTCGCCTCGCTGGCCTGGAGCGGGAGAGAAGACGTTGGGGACAAAGCCAGAAGATATGGAGGAGTCGACGGGACAGGAGATCTCTGGTCCAGTACAGCTCAGCCACGCTCGGTTTTTCCAAGGAGCTTTGTGGTGCGGTGCCTCTCTGGGGCATCCTGGGTACGCAGGGAGCAGCACATGCCGCCCCCAGCTGACCCAGCCCAAGTCACAGCATCAGCTGCTGCGACATCCCAGGTGGGACAGCATCCACGTGGACGGAAAACAGATCACAGGGCAAATCCCACCAGAGCCCTAAGGACAGGGCTTGAGCCCCGCAGGCTCCCCTTGGTCACAGCTCAGAGCAGCGTCCACCAGGACTCCCTTGCAAAGTCCCCCAGAAGCAGCAGCGCCTGCCCATGCGCCGTCTTCTGCCCTGGCTTCACACAGTCCGCACGGGCAGAGACTGCTCAGCCCCCACGAAGCCAGCAGACCCCATTGGACCAGTCTTAGTCCTGGTTATGCCCAGTAGAGTCAGAGCCTTCCCAGACACAAGGATGCTGAGCTTGGCAACGCTGCTGTTGCTGGGAAAAGCCAGATGGACACAGGTATGACCTCTTGATGGAGAAACAAGGCAGGAGGGAGCAGACAAGGTGCATCCTGACACCCGCACACCCTTGCCAGAGCCAGGCCTCCCCACTCACAGGTTCGGCTGTGCTCTCCGGAGAGCAGGTAGTTGGCGAGCAGAGGCGTGTAGGTAAGGCACTGCACGGTGGAATTGAGGAAGCAGGTGTTCCCTAGGTTTTGCAGCCCGGCGCCGATCCGGTGGATCTGCTGCCACTTCAGGGACAGGCGCTCCACGGGGAAAAGAACCTTCTGGGGCACGGGGATCCCATCCCCTTGCATCCCTGGGACATGGCTGCTTCCTGCAGGGAGAGAAGGGTGGTGAGCATTGGTCGAGGTGTGGGGTGCAGACAGGACTCCCCTCACCCTCTCTACATACCTCGCTCGGCAGGCACTGCCTGCTCACGGCTGTCACCAGCCTCCTGGAAGGGGTCGAGCGGCTCGTCCTTGTCCTGGAGAGGGTTCAGCTGCTCAGAGGCGTGGTACTCGGCGGGCTCAGGCTCCATCTCCTTCTGCTGGGGCTCCTGGAACTGGGTGGCAGGCATCTGGTGCAGCTCTTTTCCGTCATCACCGTCGTCCTGCTTGTCCCTGATGGCCACGGTGCTGCCTGGCGGCTGCGATGAACAAAAGGCTCGATGGAGTGGGTGGGGAGGGCACGAGCGTGTTCCAGGGCCCCGCACTGCATCCCATTGCCACGGCAACGGCCCCAAGCCCTTGCCCCCCTGCGGCCTCCGGAGGCCCCAACCGGTCCCCTCCCTAAGCACCGACCCCCTCCCGCCCCCTCCCACCGCTGCCGTCGTTGAGCTGCTCTTGGCCGGCCCATCTCGCCCCGCTACGCTCACCAATCTGCGTCGCTGCCACTCTGTGCACGTGTCGCCGCCCTGCACGGGAGCCCCACGGCACCGGGTGTGCCCCTGGGCCCCGTGCTCCTCCTCCCAGGGCGGAACGGAGGGAGAAACGAGAGCAGAGCCTCCTCGCTCCTCCTGTAGGGGTGGAACAGGGGCGGGACGAGGGGTGAGAGGAGCCGGCATCGCGCTCCAGCCCTCGGGTACAGCCAGGGCAGAGGCTCCTCGATCTGCCTCCCGGGGCAGAACCGGAACAGAGCCCTGGTGGCTTCGCGCTCCCCGTCCAAGGGGGGAACACGGGGCTGAAAGAGGGAGGGACAAGGGACGGACGAGGGGTGAATGAGGGAGTAATGAGGGGTTAATGAGGAAGGGGTGAGGGAGGGGTGAGGGAGGAACAAGGGCAGAGCCTCCTCGCTCCTCCTCTCGGGAGGGATACAGAGAGAAGTCTCCCTGCTCGTCTTTCTGGGATGGAGACAGAGGGCAGGGCCCCCGCCCCTCCTCGCTCCTCCTCTGGGACGGAGCGAAGGCGGGAGCTGCGGGACCTCTGCACTGCTCCTTTCCGAGTGGAATGAAGGTTAAACACTCTTTTGCGTTCGCTGCGCAAAACCACAAAGAGAGCGAGAGCAGGAGCTCAGCCGTCCGGCTGCTCCACCTGCCAAGGCGGAGTGAGAGCCGGGACAGCGTCCCCGTTGCCAGGACAGTGGGGGGCGGGGCCGCGCCTGCCCATTGGCTGAGAGGGCAGAGGGGGCGGGTCTGGGTGATGAGGCCGCTGTTCCCATTGGCTGGGAGGGTGGAGGGGGCGGGTCCAGGTGCCAAGTCCGCTGTTCCCATTGGCTGGGAGGGTGGAGCAGTTGGGTCTGGGTGTTGAGGCTGCTGTTCCCATTGGCTGGGAGGGCAGAGGGGGGCGGGTCTGGGTGATGAGGCCACTGTTCCCATTGGCTGGGAGGGCAGAGGGGCGTGGCCGCGGGTCCATTGAGGCAGTTGGGGGTTCGAGTCCCCGTGGTGGCTCCTGGCACGTGGGATCCGTTAAGCCTCAGCGGGGGGGACCCAGTGCTGTGAATCCCCACGGTGGCCGTGGCAGCCCAGTCCCCTTCAGCCCCGTGGCAGTGGGGAGCTGGTCCCAATAAAGCCCCGTGGTCGGCTGGCCAGTCCCTATGAAGCCCCATGGTGGGGGCACTGGGACCCAGTTAGGCCTCGCGGTGGCCCTGGCAGCCTGGTCCCTGTTAAGGCCCATGGCAGAGGGGGGCCTCATCCCCACTAAGCCCCACAGCGGGGGGTGTCAGTCCCCACTAAGCCCCGTGGTGGCCCGGGTAGCCCAGTCCCCGGTAAACCCCCCGGCTGCCACTGCTCTCTCCGCTTGTTCTCTCCCCTCCGTCCCTGCCCCACGTTTACACCCGCACCAGGTCTCCCTCCTGCAGGGAACCCCTGGGACTCCAGCATGGATGAGGAGATGGAAGGCTTGGTGCTGGGTCCAGCCCTGTTCAATGTCTTCATCAATGATCTGGATGAAGGCATCGAGTGCACCCTGAGCAAGTTTGCGGACGACACTAAGCTGGGTGGAAGTGTCGATCTGCTGGAGGGTCGGGAGGCTCTGCAAAGGGATCTGAACAGGCTGGACTGCTGGGCAGAGTCCAATGGCATGAGGTTTAACAAGGCCAAATGCCGGGTCCTGCACTTGGGGCACAACAACCCTATGCAGTGCTACAGACTAGGAGAAGTTTGTCTAGAAAGCTGCCTGGAGGAGAGGGACCTGGGTGTGTTGGTTGACAACCGACTGAATATGAGCCAGCAGTGTGCCCAGGTGGCCAAGAAGGCCAATGGCATCTTGGCTTGTATCAGAAACGGCGTGACCAGCAGGTCCAGGGAGGTTATCCTCCCTCTGTACTCGGCACTGGTGAGACCGCTCCTCGAATCCTGGGGTCAGTTCTGGGCCCCTCACCACAAGAAGGATGTTGAGGCTCTGGAACGAGTCCAGAGAAGAGCAACAAAGCTGGTGAAGGGGCTGGAGAACAGGCCTTATGAGGAGCGGCTGAGAGAGCTGGAGGTGTTTAGCCTGGAGAAGAGGAGGCTGAGGGGTGACCTCATTGCTCTCTACAACTACCTGAAAGGAGGTTGTGGAGAGGAGGGAGCTGGGCTCTTCTCCCAAGTGACAGGGGACAGGACAAGAGGGAATGGCCTCAAGCTCTGCCAGGGGAGGTTTAGGCTGGACCTTAGGAAAAAATTCTTCACAGAAAGGGTGATTGGGCACTGGAACAGGCTGCCCAGGGAGGTGGTTGAGTCACCTTCCCTGGAGGTGTTTAAGGCACGGGTGGACGAGGTGCTGAGGGATATGGTTTAGTGTTTGATCGGAACGGTTGGACTCGATGATCCGGTGGGTCTCTTCCAACCTGGTTATTCTGTGATTCTGTGATTCTGAGATTACAGCAGGGGGACCACACAGCCAGAAAACACGGGGCAAAACAAGGGGAAATATTAAACTGAGAGACAGGCAGAGGCAGGAGCAGTGGCACACGTGATAGAACCACACAGAAAGCGAATGAGAGGTGGATCTGGGACTAATTAGAGTTTCAGGAGGGGGTTCCTTTTCTTTCTTTTACATTTTTCTCTTTAATAAAATTTCGCAGACTCGTCCGGTATGACATTAAGATTTAGATTAATTCCTTTGTTGTCATCACCTACTGAAAAAACAGATTTTTGGCAAAAGAAAGGAAAACCCCAATAGATCGGTTATTTGAAAATAATCTTAAAAATGGGAGTCTACTCATTTTATCTGAGTAACAATATGGAACTGTTGAGGTTTTTTTCTGAAGGAAGAGCTCTATTAAAGGGTCTGATCTCAGCACTTAATTCTGTGCATGTTATTTACCGGTGCTTTAGCTTTTCTTACTCCACTACACTGCTGTTGTTGCCATGGGAGTAGGGACAAGTGCAGAGTGTGTCATCCTCCTTTCCTGCTAAAATTTGCCTCTGTAACTGAAGTTGAAGTGTCTTATCCTCAATCACGTTTTTTATGTGACCCAAAAAGGCCAATACAAAAAATCCTTGATGGATCAAGATGGGTGACAGGGCTTTAAGCCAGGCTTGGGGGGCTCGGATCAGGCAGGTCCAGGCGAGCCGAGGGGCTCAGGCCAGGCAGGTGTCAGTGAGCAGAGGGGTACGTGAGGGCAGAGAGAGGTGCCAAGCTGGGCCCTCAGCCCGTGGCTCTCTGAGGTGCTGGGGCACGCTTGGTGTCTGGTGCAGGTGAGCCAGGGGTTTCTGAGGTGATGGGAGCCAACGGGGAACACCTGGAAGCATTAAGGGGTGAGGTTGTGTTGGGCGCGCCGCCGCTGGACCGCGGCTCTGCGGCTGCGCTGGTTTGTGGTGCAGGGCTGGGGCTGGGGCCGTGGGGGCACAGGCTGTGCTGGTCTGTGCTGGGGGGTGGACAGCTGGGTACTACTGACCAGTTCTTACTGGTGCACACTGGTCATTACGTCGTAACTTTACTTCTTTCTCTGCCTTAAACGTTTCATCTGAAGGCTGGCTGTTGGTGCACCTGTTTTGTGGCACTGGCAGTGAATAGCGGAGGGGGTGCAGCAGCAGGCGCTCCATGGAGATGGACCTTGGGGTGTTGCCTGAGGGCCTCATCTGTGGCACTGGGTGCGATGGGATGGGAGGGGAGGTGCAGGATGGACGAGCTCATGGTCCAGAGCTGGGTGCTGTGGGGGGAGGAGATGCAGCGGCAGGCACTGCCCCCACCTCACACCCACCCGACCGCCCTGGCCGGACCCTCCCAAAGGAGCTTCTGCACACGCACAGCAAGAGCCCTGCCGTGAGCTGATGGGGCGTGGAGTGGCCTTGTAATAGAACTCGCAAGGAGCCCTGTGGTACGAGGGTGCCCATCACTTCCAAGGCACCGGCCTGGACAATGTGGCCTGGAAGAAGCTGCTGCTGCAGTGCCCACATGTTCCCCAGGAACTGCTGTTGCCATCGATGTGGTGATTCTTCCTTTTGCCCTTCTCTCTCTCCACTCTCTTTCTCTCTCTCCCATTACCTTACTGTTCCTTGACTGGTATTGGTGCATTTTAGATGAAATCCGAGTGACCTTGGCTGTGTTCAGGGATCAGATTGTGATCTGAACAGATTGAAATCTGTGTCTGTATTTGGGAAGTTGCACCCCCATATCTCAGTATTTTGGTCTGTTTATTTTGGTCAAAGCCTGAATAAATGTTTTTCTTTTTGATTTTTGCCCTGAGAGTGACCCTTTTGGCCTCTGGATAGCCACACAGATAAAGGAACCTCCATCTTTCAAGTCTGCAGGCTGAAAGAAGCCTGGATGTGAGTGTGTAGCTTGTGGATTTGGGACACAACAACCCTATACACCCCCCTGCGGTACCACCCCGCCTGCCGCTGGGTGCACCAAGAGGGACGGAACGCAGGGCTGGTGTCCTATCAAGATGCAGAGAGGCAAGACAGGAGGGGTGACCTGTGAGTGGATGATAAATGCTTGGTACTTTCTGTCTTCAGATGTGAAACTTACCTGGTATTCCGGAGCAGTCCGTGAGCTGGTTTATGGGCTGACCAGCCAAATCCATGGAGGGAGGGTATCTATGCCCTCTAGAAGCTCTGTACTTCCTTGAACCCTTCACCCATTCCCATCCTCCTGCCCCAGCTGACTCCAGCTGCAGCCCTTCGGCCAGAGCGTGTAGGGAACAAAGCCCATTGCTACCTCCTGGTTGCTGCAGGCCACCTGCACCCTTGGGGTGCCTTCCATGGCACCTGGCAGGCGATGGAAAGAAACGTCTGACCTGGCATGGAAACACTAGGGAAGGAGAGTGGCAAAGAAATGGTCAACGCTACTGCTCCTCGACATCCCCTTCTGGTAAGCTAACCCCAAGTCCCGCAGAGCCCCCAACCCCAGGGCCTCGGCTGTGATGCAGAGCGGCCACGGGGAGGATGGGGCTGTGCCACAACAGCTCTTGTTGGGGTTATTTCTCTCCAGCCTTCTCTGGCCTCAATGTTTTTGACAAGAAATTAACTCCTGCATTGAGACAAAGGTGTTGAGCAGATCTGTGATGAAATCATATTTTAAAGCTCTTGTTGTCTCAAGGCCTCGTAAGGTTTCACATTAGTGTTCCTTGGTGCATGTGTACGTGCGTGCACAAATTGATGTTAAGTCACTGTGCTCTGGTTAAAGCCCTGGTGAAGCCTGGATTGGGCAGAATTCATTCGTAATACAAACGCAGAGGGCTCTGTATGTTCTTATATCCCAGAGAGTGCCAAGTTTATTGATTCTTCAATTACAATAACTCCTGCTGCCTTTGTATTGTTGTGTTGAAGACACCCCTTGCTTAGAGGACATGTTGGAGTTAGGTGATGCGCTGAGGTGAGAAGTGTTACAGAGATAGTGTGTTCCCTCGGATTCTTAGGAAAGTTAACCTCCACCTTCTCTTCTCCTCTAGAGTGGGCAGAGGACGGGCTACAATGCAGAGCAGAACAGAGCAACACAAACAGCCAGCTAGAGCCAGAGAGCTCTGGTTAATAAGGACAAGGTTCTACCTCTTGGAAAAAAAATGAGAACGCGCGTCATCAAAGTCCTTCTGTTTGGGGCTGGGGAACAGGATGGAATTGTTTCTTTGGAAAGAATTTCTATGTGGGTGAGAGGGTTCTCAACTGATTCCCGATCCTGGTTTCATGAAGAAGAAAGGGCTGTAAGACCTGAAGGAAGGGCTCTCTTTGGAGGTGGAGGTGTGACTGAAATAAGCTTGAGTGTCTTGTGCTTCTTACTCCGTCCTCAGTGTCTGTCATCTCCTTTAATTTTGGCATCGGGCAGTCATAAGCTGGGAAAGAGGCAGCTAGAGAATTTCTCCAATTAGCTTCATCACTAAGATATCCCATAGCATTGAGCTTGAGATGGAAGTGCAGCTTTTCAGAGGCTGCTGTACCTGGATGAAGTGCAATACGCCTCCCTCCTCAAGAAGAGCCTCCGTTCCAAAAACTCAGTGGATCGTCTTCCCTTTGACAGTCTCAGGGTGGCAAGAAAAGCTAGAGGAGCTCTGCGTGGTGCCGTGGTGGGCTTAGGCCAGTCTGGCATAGCTTAGAACTCGTTGGGGTGGCATGAGTGGTGGTGAGGGGATGGGGGATGATTCATTTAAAGCACAGCTACTTGGAGTGTTTTGCCATAACAACTTCTTCCCTTTACTTTGTCAGCAGAGAGAATCTGACAGAAGTATTCGTGAAGAGAGAGCCCCTGTGGGATCCCGACCCCTCTCCAGGGAGAGGGAGAAGCAGTGTGATGGTGCCCTCCATGCCAACAGTGTTCAGGTACACGGCTTTCTAGTGACTTGTCTTTGCTAATCACAGTCGACTGAGCTGACAGCCCAGTTCGGAGTGTTTTCCACTTCGACTTCACACGTAATGACATCTTATTTTGTGAACATTGGAGCAAGACAACAATATTAGGAAGAAATGTACTTCACTAGCTGAACGTGAGCAAATGAGGAGTTTCTGAAAGCAGCCGTTGCTGTGGCAGGCGGGCTCCAGCTGCCTTGAAAGTAAAGCTGTGCTGGGCTCAGCCGGAGAGGGCTGCGTAGAGCTGTACAAGTACTTTTAAGAAAGAAACATTCCACGAGTACAAGGAGGAGGGTTTTGCAGCAGTACTGAGAAAGCATCCTCTGGTAAGAGCCAGCGTATTGCCAGCAATCAGCCAGAGTTTTTAAGAAGGCAGGTTGATGAGATGCTTGGGGACATGATTTATTAGTGGACAGATATGGTTGGAGCTGATGATCTCAAAGGTCTTATGAAACCTAATGATTCTATGTTTCTGTTCTGTGATCACTGGGGAAAGGAGGATATCTTGTGCCTAATCCTATGTCTCTGATGCTAGGGATGTGAAAAGAAGCCCGTTCTTTTTGAAATAAGTGCTCTTAGGAGAGCTGATCTTGGGTTGAGCATGGCTGTGTCCGGGACCCTTGGCCTCTTCTGCCCAAATACAGGGAAGCTGGAGGAACCCTGTGTAAACCAGCATTGCCTACATTAAAGTTCTAAATTGGTCACTGCGTGCTCTATGAGTTTTACTTTTTCAACATTTAAAACAAAGAAAGAATAAGGCAGACCATTCAGGATGTGTTGTGAACACACTGTTAGCCCGGTTCTGGCACGGGGGACGCTGCGCTGTGCAATGTAGGCTCCAATTTAGCAGCCCACTTCAGTGTATTGGTATTCAATTGACTTTGATGAACTCGCTCACTGGGGGAGTTCTCTGGATCACTATTGCGTGTGGATGTTCAGCAGGAAAATATTCTCACTGTCAGTGTGTCTGCCACTTCAAAAAAAAAGAGTCCTTCCTTTCCTGAAGAAGGACACTTGGATTGAGAGTCGGCTGTCTCACACTCAGCACTGGTGAGACTGCACCTCAAATCCTGGGTTAAGATTTGGGCTTCTCACTACACGAAAGACATGGAGGTCCTGGAGCCCATCTAGAGAAGAGCAACAAAGCTGGTGAAGGGTCTGGAGAACAAGTCTTATGAGGAGCGGCAGAGGGAAATGGGGTGGTTTGTCCTGGAGAAGAGGAGGCTGAGGGGAGACCTCATCACTTTCTAAAACTGCCTGAAAGGAGGTTGTGGTGAGGTGTGTGTGTGTCTCTTCTCCCAAGTGACAGCTGAGAGGACAAGATGAAATGGGCTCAAGTTGCACCAGGGGAGGTATAGATTGGATATCAGGAAAAAAATCTTCACAGAGAGGGTTCTCAGGCACTGGCAGAAGCTTCCCAGGCAGATGGTTGAGCCCCCATCTGTGGATGTCTTAAAAAGATGGGCAGATGAAGTGCTTAGGGGTATGGTTTAGTAGTGGACAGGTATGGTTGGACTTGGTGACCTCAAAAGTGTTTTCCAGCCTCATAATCTATGATTCTGTTGGTAGGACCAGCCTCACCCAAGGTGGACGCTGGAGGAGTTCTGTGTGTGACGGGGTCGGGCCCATGCCCTGTAGCATCCCAAGGCTGCTTCCAGGAGTCTCCTGGAGCCTCCAGCCTCCTGTGGAGGGAGCTGCAGTCCCAGGTAGCAGCCTGAACCTCGTCCAAGGAAGCCACCAGAGGGGTTTTGTAAAGAGGTGGCAGGTCCATGCCCGGCAGCCCCTTCTCCACACCCCAGAACACCTTCCAGAAATTTTCTCTCCCGTGGAGAGGGGAAAGTTCCTGGCTGGCAACCCCAGGCTCCTCCAAGGCAGCTGCCCAAGGAGCCTCTTCCCCATTGTCAGGTCTGTGCCCCACAGCTCCTGTCACCTCCTGCCAGGGGGGTTCCTTGTGGGGCTGCGTGTGGCAGTGACACTTTGCTTCTGCCACTGCGCCATGGATTGGGGCTGTAGAGCATTGAGAGCTGGTGGACATGGAGCTCCATCCAACAACAGCTCCTGCTGTGCCAGGTTGGGCAGCATCCACATCCTCCTGTTCTATCCAGAGCTGTGGGGAGTCCTCATGGCCCTGAGCATGGTCTGCAGTTACTCTTTCGATCCTCAGAAAGTGGAAAACCCACCCTAAAAGTCCTCACCAAGGGACAAACAGGGCTGATGCCGTGTGGGATCAGCTCTGATGGGTGGTGTTGGACCGCAGGGCTGATTCTGGTCCCTGGCCACCTCCTGGACGCCCTGGGGCTGCTCCTGCCCTGACCCCAGTACTGCTTCCTTCGGAGACGGAAGCTCAGGGGAAGGACCTGGCATCTCCTCCCGAGAGCTCCCCCGACCACGCTGCTAATGCCCTTGGACAAGCAGGAGCAGGCAAGGCTGGGCCCAAAGCACCATCTCTGGACAAGTTGTCTCAGGGGGACATCAGGAAGCGACTCCAGCTTCCAGGAGAATCCTCACCACACTCAAACCACCCTGGGGGTGCTGAGAGGGATGGTCCTGATGATCCTTTTGCTGCTGCTGTGCTCTGACCTGAAGCCACGCGCAGGGTCTGGGTGGGAACTAAGACTTTTATTTAACTGTGTTTTCTGTGTTTCTGTCTGGTGCCACCAGGGCTCACCTGAAGGGCCCAGGGGAGCCCCAGGGCCTCAACTCTGCTCCAGAAATAGACAGAACAGTAACAAAACTTTGAAAAGACCAGGAACAAAACCTCACTGAGAAAGAAACAGCCCCTATTTGTGCAGAGAAACTCTGGGCAGAGGGTGGCCAAATGCCTGTTTGTGGGGGTTTCTGAATAGGAGGAGCAAGCACAGCTGCGTGCTGATGCTGGGCTGAGGCAGCAATACTGATGTGGGCATCTTTTCCCCACCTCCCTACACTTCACCTCCCATTCATATCACCAGGTGTGCAGGAAAAAGACCCTGAGCTCAGGAGGTTGGGGGTGGGGGGGTGGGACGGGGGGCTATGCCAGGGGTTGGTACTTGGGGAGGGGAATATTTTAACACTGGACATTTAGCACTGAGCACAATCATCCTAAAAGCCCAAATACTCAGTGAAAATCACAAATACTCGTGAAAATCAAGTTTTACTCAAGGACTCAGGGTTGGGGAGGCCCTGGCCCAGGTTGCCCAGGGATGTCGGGGCTGTCCCATCCCTGGAGGGGTCCAAGGCCAGGTTGGATGGGGCTTGAGCATCTTGATCCAGTGGGATGTGTCCCTGCCCATGGCCAGGAGGTGGAACTGGATGGGCTTTGAAGCCCCTTCCAACCCAAATCATTCTATGATTCTATGACTTTTAGCATAAACCACAGTTGCCATAAAAGCACGAACTGGAAAGCACTCTGTGAAATCAAGTTTTACTCAAGTTATTACAGCAGAAGAGAAGGCTCTGGGGAGCCCTCAAAGCAGCTTCTAGTAATTAAAGGGGCTCCAAGAAAGCTGGGAAGGGGCTCTTGATTGAGGAGTGCGGGGATAGAACAAAGGGGAATGATTTTCAGCTGAATGAGGGGAGATTGAGATGAGATCTCCAGAAGAAATGTTTTGCTGTGAGGGTGGGGAGGCCCTGGCCCAGGCTGCCCAGAGCAGTGGTGGCTGCCCAATCCCTGCAGGTGCTCAAGGCCAGGTTGGATGCAACCTGATGCAGTGGGAGGTGTTCCTGCCCATGGCCAGGAGGTGGAACTGGACAGGCTTTTAGGTCCCTTCCAGCCCAAACCACTTCATGATTCCATGATGCCATGCACTATGTCCGAAGCAATACATCCCTTAATTAAATTTAACAAAACAAAACCAAAACCCACCAAAAATTCACACTATGCTTGATCAGATGCTATACAAAATACACTTTATTTTTAACACAGTCCATCACAAACCACCCAATGGGAACCTTTCCCACATCCACATGGCCTGGAAAGCAACTCGGGGTTCACTGGAGGCCACAGAGGTTTGTGCAGAGGGACTGCAGCAGCTCTGAGACACTGAGTGTGTCCAGAGCAGCGACACGGCCAGCTGGGTGCTGGCTGATGCTGGCTTTTTGGCTCCCGGGGAGCACTCAGCCGCGTTGTCTCCTGAGGTGACCTCTGCAGGGTTGATTACCGAGGTGGGCTCTGCAGGGCTGGCTCCCAAGAAGCACTGGGTGCAGGAGTGTGATGGGAAGTGGTGTTGGAGGGTGCTAACACCCTGCCCGTGTGCGTGGTTGGACCTCTCAGGCTGGTTTCTGCCAGCCAAGGGCTGGTTGCTGGTGGTCCAACTTCACAGCCTGTAGTGCCGCTGCAGGGAGCGGCTGCAGGGCCTTCCCATCGCCGTCCACCTGCACGCGTGAGTGGACAAGCTATGCATGAACTTCTCGTGGTTGGCATCTTCTTGCACCGAGTGCAGCAGGAGCTCAAACGGCTGCTGGCAGACAGGGCAGGTCCTGCTCCTCCTGGCCCAGCACTGGATGCACGTAAAGCAGAAGCTGTGCAGGCAGTTGGCCATGTAAGTGGTGTTTGTGATATCCTGCAGGCAGTTGGGGCACTGGGAGTCTTCTGCTGCCTCCACCGGCCCTGCCTGGGGCTGCTGGCTCCTGCCGCCGTCCCTATCAGCAGAGCTTCTCTTTTCAGGACAGCTTGTATGCTTCTTTCTGCGGGAGTAGATCCACCAGCACCCAATAACTCCCACCGCTGCAGGCACAGCACAGACTATAGCATCGCAGAAGGATAATGGCGTTTTGAAGAGCCTCAGCTGATGCCCAGAAAGAGAAAGGCAACCCAGTGTCAAATGGTCACGGGGAACAGAACGGGAAGCCTAAAGTCCCATCAATGCCCTCAGGTATTTCTGTCAGAATGAACAGGCTGGTTTTCGAGCCGCTCTGGACATCCCCATCTCTGCTGCACCAGCAGGACACGCAACAGGAACCTCACCTGAGACCAGGGATACCCGGTCATTGCTCATCAGAGCACTCACCACTCTCACCTCACCTTGATGCTTAAAACAATTCCCCTCCTTCCTGGGAGTGCTCCCTGCTGCCCGTTCACGGGGTCGCAATTCCTGCAGGACCACCCTACGAGCTGTCTCACAGCCGCACCACAAACTGATGTTCATGGAGCTCCCGCCACTCCCTTCCCAGCAGTTTCTGGTGGAGCAGAGCCCCGTTCTTCTCCACTGCCCAGTTTGGCTCCACCAGCTGCACAAACAGTTCTCCCGCACCATCCTGTGGCGCAGAAAGGCAGCAGCAGGACACCCAAGGATGCACAGGCCTGTCCTCAATCCTGGCAGAACAAAAAATTCTGAAACACAGGTTACCAGTCTGGTAAAATCCAGACCCAGTGTGGAGCGCTGGATGTCCCAGGGCCGTTTCCCAGCACACAGGGCCCCGTGCAGCCCCACACCAAACCCAGAGCTGAGCCAGGGCAGAGCTCACACCCTGTAGGTGCTTGCCCTGTGCCACCAGGCACTGCCTCTGCCTTCTGGCTTGGCTGGAATGCGCTCTAAGGGTCCCTCCTGAGGTCAAGGCATGGCTGGAGAGCTGCAGCTGGGACTGGAGGCTTTCCCAGCATGCTGACGTGTTCTCACTGTGGGTTGGGATGGAATTAAGATACCAAGGGGAGAGCAGGGGTCAGTCAGCTCTCCCAGTCTGTATCCTGACTGCATTGATGGGAAACTCCTGGCAAGCACCAGGCAGATGAGGACAAGAAGGAATGCACACACTTGCCTACCTTCCAAAGGAAAAAACAAAGAAAACAGCAAGGAAAGTCAGCTTCATCTCCTGGGTTTCATCGGGTTCCCCGTGCTGCTTGAAGTCTCCCTGTTTCTCCAGCCAGGACAAGCAACCCTCAGGGGACACATCCTTCTAATTCAGGCTTGTTCGCAGCACGAGGTTCCCAGGGAAGCCAGAGAATTCCCTCTCAACATGCGAGATGAGACTTTGGCAAGCACTAGTTCCACATTTTCAGGGCTCCCTACACCCAGGAAGGTCCATACTGGGGACCAGCTTCTTCAAGGCTCCACCAGAGGACACACCAGGAGAACTCCCAAGAATCTGATCTCCTGTGCTCTGCAGGGACAGACCCAACCGTGCTGCTGGTCCCCGCCTCCTCTTACACTGCAAAACCCAAAAAATTGTGGAAATCCAGACTGGAATTAAGGACCATGCTGAAAGATCACAGAGCAAACACACAGGCAGCTAAATTGGAACGGAGCTTCAGAGGAAGGACCAGGATGTCTCCCTGCACAGCCTGGAGTCAGCGATGCAGCACTCGGGAAACAAATGCAATCGGGGTGAAGGAGCACGGGGCAAGGCTGGCACAGTTAAACCAAAATGGGACCACCGGGAGCTGGGAACATCTCCCATGAGGAAAATAACCAGGAGCACAGGCTCCACCTCTTAGGAGGCACCAGAGCAGGAGCTGATAGAAGCCTCAAGAGCTGGAGATGCAGTCATGGAGATCAAAGGCTGAGCAATGACTGCACAGAAGCAGGCACGGACAGACCTGACCTACCCTGCCCGTGGGGCAGAGTTTCCTCTCTGGCAGAACTGGCACCGGGCACTGTGACGGCTGAACCGCAGCTGCTTTGTTTCTCACACACAGAGATGCAGGCAGCTCCCAGCGGAGAGACCACCTGCCTCCTCCAGATCCTCCTGGAGAGTGAGTCCAGAGGGTGCTTGTCCTGGACAGCAGAGAGGTCTCCTAGGACACAGGGCAGCATCACAGAGGGTGACATGACAGAGGCCACGGCCAGAACCATGGTTGGGGTTGGAAGGGGCCTCAAACACCCTTCTGGTCCAACTCCCCCTGCCATGGGCAGTAACACCTTCTACTCGATCAGGTTCTCAAAGCCCCATCCAACCTGACCTTGAACACTACCAGTGATGGGGCATCCACAGCTTCTCTGGGAAACCTGATAGAGTGTCTCAGCATCTTTGTCATAAAAAGCCCTTTCAGATATTGAATGACTGCAATTGGCTCTCCCTGGAGCCTTGTCTTCTCAAGCCTGAACAACCCCAGGATCTCCCCAACCCAGCTGCAGGACCCTTCCCTCTGCCCTGTGGAACCCCATGAGGTTCACATGGACCCACTGCTCCAGTGTGCAAAGGGGGGGCTTTTTCTCACAAATTCCCAGAAATACAGTACCTTGAAAACTCTTTAGCAGACCTAAGGATCTCCAGTGGAAGAGAACTCTTTGTCTCCAACAGTGACCATTCTATGATGCTATCAATTCCTTTAATGGATTGTGCTGGGTTCTCCTTCATGAGTGCGCAAGCTTTGCAAATGCCACATGGGAATCTGTTGTGAACTCTGCAGGTTTTCATCTCTTTTGACTGCTATGGTGGGAAAATTGTAGAAGTTTGGTATCTGTTGTAACACCCTCCTGGGTCTGGGTCTGTGGCTGCCATGTGGCTGTGCCTCTTCTCTTGAGATGCTCCTCAAATCTCAGCCCACCCGACTGATCTGTCTGAATGAGAAAGTTTTCTCTCCCTCCTGCTGTGGAGAAATGCCCTTGCCACGTCTCCAGGGGTTCCCTTACTTCCCTGAACTCCCTTGCGATGGCCACAAAGGGTCCTTGCTGGCCCTCAGAAAATACCCTTCAAGGCACCAGAGCTCAGAACACCCTTCCTGAGCAGCAGCTGTTGATTGTTGGGGTTTTTTGCTCCATTTCTTTCCTGGCTGGTACTGGCAAGTGTGCAGTTTGTCCTTGCAGCCCCAGTGACTGTCACGGTTATGAGGACTCTCCTGCGCAACTCTGTCCTTCCCTGTCCTGGAGACTTCCTTGTCCCAGTGTCCCCTGGGCTGGAGGGGAGAAGGACGCTCAGCTGGAGCCCCAGGAGTTAGTCAAACGTGCAGCCAAAGCTGAACTCAGTGCTGGAGAGGAACCAGGTGAGGGCAGCAGAGCTCCTCAAGGGAAAGGGGAAGGATGCCGTGGAGTTCAAGACTCCAGCTCCCAGCATAACATGGGGTGAAGGTGCAAGCTCCCAGCCTCCTTTGGGATGATGGACTCCAGCACCCGGCCTGCTATGGGGTGAAGGGATCCGGAAGCAACTGCAGAATCATAGGAGTGGTTTGGGTTGCAAGGGTCCTTAAAGATCTTCCAGTTCCAGCCCCCTGCCATGGGCAGGGACACCTCTCGCTGGACCAGGCTGCTCAAAGCCCCATCCAACCTGGGCTGAACACCTCCAGGGACGGGGCAGCAACCTGGGTCAGGGCCTCCCCACCCTCACCATGAAGAACTTCTTCCTAATGCCTAATCTAAATCTTTCCCCTTTCCATTTACAGCCATTTCCCCTCATCCTGTCACTCTGAGGCCTTGGAAAAAGTCCTTCTCCATCTCTGCCATAGCCCCTTCAGGGACTGGAAGGCTGCTCTAAGTTCTCCTCAGTCTCCTCTTCTCCAGGCTGAACAATCCCAACTCTCTCAGTCTCTCCTAATAGGGGAGATGCTCCAGACCTCTGATGATCTTTGCGGCCTCTTCTGGACCTCCTCCAAGACTTCCATGTCCTTCTTACATTGTAAGCTCCAGAGCTGGACACAGGACTCCAGGTGGGGTCTCACAAGAGGGGAGTAGAGGAGCAGAATCCCCTCCCTCGCCCTGCTGGCCACGCTGCTTTGGATGCAGCCCAGGACACGATTTGCCTTCTGGGCTGTGAGCACGCACTGCTGGCTCATATCGAGCTTCTCATCAATCAGCACCCCAAGTCTTTCTCTGCAGGGCTGCTCTCGATCACATCACCCACCAATTCACGGCTATTCATAGAATCACCAGGTTGGAAGAGACCCACCGGATCATCGAGTCCAACCATTCCCATCAATCACTAACCCATGTCCCTCAGCACCTCGTCCACCCATCCCTTAAACCCCTCCAGCGAAGGTGACTCAACCCCCTCCCTAGGCAGCCTCTGCCAGTGTCCAATGACCCTTTCCATGAAAAATTTTTTCCTGATGTCCAGCCTGAACCTTCCCTGGCAGAG
Organism: Phaenicophaeus curvirostris; assembly: GCF_032191515.1. Taxonomy (NCBI): domain Eukaryota; kingdom Metazoa; phylum Chordata; class Aves; order Cuculiformes; family Cuculidae; genus Phaenicophaeus; species Phaenicophaeus curvirostris. The sequence continues at coordinate 355,786 of NW_027206664.1, read as the reverse complement.
CTTGAGGCCATTCCCTCTTGTCCTGTCCCCTGTCCCTTGGGAGAAGAGCCCAGCTCCCTCCTCTCCACAACCTCCTCTCAGGTAGTTGTAGAGAGCAATGAGGTCTGCCCTCAGCCTCCTCTTCTCCAGGCTAAACACCCCCAGCTCTCTCAGCCGCTCCTCATAAGGCCTGTTCTCCAGCCCCTTCACAAGCTTTGTTGCTCATCTCTGGACTTGCTTCAAACCTCAACATCCTTCTTGTGGTGAGGGGCCCAGAACTGAACACAGGATTCGAGGAGCGGTCTCACCAGTGCCGAGTCCAGAGGGAGAAGAACCTCCCTGGACCTGCTGGCCACACCATTTCTGATCCAAGCCAAGATGCCCTTGGCCTTCTTGGCTGCCTGGGCCACTGCTGGCTCATGTTCAGTCGCTGTCAACCAACACGCCCAGGTCCCTCTCCTCCAGGCAGTTTCCAGCCAGACTTCTCCTCGTCTGGAGCTGCTCAGGGTTGTTGTGCCCCAAGTGCAGGACCCGGCATTTGGCCTTGTTAAACCTCATCCCATTGGTCTCAGCCCATGGGTCCAGCCTGTTCGGATCCCTTTGGAGCCTCCCAACCCTCCAGCAGATCGACACTTCCACCCAGCTTAGTGTCATCCGCAAACTTGCTAAGGGTGCATTCAATGCCTTCATCCAGGTCATTGATAAAGACATTGAACAGGGCTGGACCTAGCACTGAGCCCTGGGGACACCACTTGTCACTGGCCTCCAGCTGGAGTTAACTCCATCTCCCACCACTCTCTGGGCCCTCCAGCCAACCAGTTTTCCACCCAGGAGAGTGTGCGCCTGTCCAGGCCAGAGGTGACAGTTTCTGAAGCAGAATGCTGGGAGAGACTGTGTCAAAGGCTTTACTGAAGTCCAGGAAGATCCATCCACAGCCTTTCCCTCGTCCAGCAGCCAAGTCACTTTGTCATAGAAGGTGATCAGGTTAGTTTGGCAAGACCTGCCTTTTGTGAACCCGTATGGACTGGGCCTGATCACCCGGTTCTCTTGCATGTGCTTTATGATAGCTCTCAAGATCACCTGCTCCATGACTTTCCCTGGCACGGAGGTCAGACTGACAGGCCTGTAGTTCCCTGGATCCTCCCTGCGACCCTTCTTGTACATGTTCTGGGTCCAGAGGGTCAATGAACCTTTTAATGTTAACTTACAGTTTTTGGAGATCTGTATGGAATTGAGACTCCTTATACTGATGGTTTTGCATCTCCGTATCATGGAAACCAATATGTCATAAAAGTAAGATACCAAAGAAATTGGTTACTTTTGTTCTATAAACAGACACAGGAATTAAAACGCTTCAGTGATGATTGAAGAAACCGAGAAACCAAAATGCTGCTTTACACACACAGAATCACTAGGTTGGAAAAGATCCCCAGGATCATCGAGTCCAACCATTCCTATCAATCATTGAGCCATGTCCCTCAGCACCTCATCCACCTGTCTTTTAAACACCTCCAGGGAAGGTTCCAGTGGAACTTCCCCAGTCTTCCAGGGCTGCTGGAAGATGATGGAAAGGGGTTTGGCCAACACATCCGCCAGCTCCTTCAATACCCTTGGGTGGATCCATCCGATCCCATAGACTTGTGGGTGTCTAGTCGGGCAAGCAAGGCTCTGACCACCTCCTCTTGGATCATGGGAGCCTCATTCTGCTCCTCTGACTCCTGGGTCCTCCTATAATTGTTAATGTGTTTATAGAGAGATTTTTTGTTATCTTCCATAGACTTGGCCAATCTTATTTCTAGTTGTGCCTTAACCCTCCTGTTTTTTTCCCTGCACGATCTCGCTTCCTCCCTGTAGTCCACCCAAGAGGCCTGTCCCTTCTTCCAAAGCTCATAGACATTTATCTTCTTTTTGATGTCTCTCAAGATCTCCCTACGCAACCAAGCTGGTTTTTTCCCCCGCCGGCTCCTTTTCCGGAACATGGGGGTGGCTTTCTCCTGAGCTGCTAGGATTTCCTTTTTGAAGAGCGCCCAGCCCTCGTGGGCTCCCTTGCCCTTAAGGATTGTCTCCCATGGGACTTGGCCAACCAGAATAGTGGCTGGAAGGCTGCCTGGTGGAAAAGGACCCGAGGTGCTGGTCGACAGCGGCTGAGCCTGAGGCAGCAGTGGCCCAGGAGGCCTAGAGGCCAACAGCATCCTGGCTCGGATCAGCCGTGGGGGGGCCAGCGGGACAGGCCATGGGAGCAGGGTACAGGACATCGTCCCGCTGTGCTCAGCACCAGTGAAGGCTGCACCTGGAATCCTGGGTGCAGTTTTGAGCCCCTCACTCCAAGAAGGACATTGAGGGTCTGGGGCGTGTACAGAGAAGGGGATAGAGCTGGGGATGGTGCTGGAGCCCAGGGGTTCTGGGAGCAGCTGAGGGCCCTGGGGCTGTTTAGTCTGGAGAAGAGGAGGCTGAGGGGAGACCTCATTGCTCTCTGCAGCTCCCAGAAAGGAGGTTGTCGTGAGGTGGGTGTTGGTCTCTTCTCCCGAGAAAAAAGCACTGGGAAGAGAGAAAACGGCCTCAAGTTGTGCCAGGGGAGGTTTAGATGGGATATCGGGAAACATTTCTTTACTGAGAGAGTGGTGAGGCCCTGGCAGAGGCTGCCCATGGCAGCGATGGAGCCCCCATCCCTGGAGGGATTAAAAACGTGTGTGTCTGTAGCGCTTGGGAACAGGGTTTGGTCAGCACGGTGGGGCTGGGCAGACAATTGGGCGGGATGAGCTGGGAGGCCTTTTCCAACATCAATGATTCCATGATTCTATGGCAGCAGTGCCGCTTGGCTGCTGGGACTGGGGCTGCCGAGCTGTGTTTCACAGGCGTTGGGCCCAGGGGGACTGGAGCTGCTGCCTTCAAGCCCTGGGGAGCCACGGGGTGGCCCTGACCCCCCATTGCTGGGGCTGCTGGTCTGTGGTGCTGGGGAGCTGTGGAACAGGCCTGGTGCCGCTTGGCTACCAGCGGTGGGGCTGCTGGTCCCTGTGAGCTGTGGGACGGCCCCAGCGCTGCCTGGCTGGGGCTGCTGCTCTCAGCACTTGGTGCTGGCACACGGGGGCTTTCATGGTGTGTTCTGGGCTGGCTGCAGGGATTTGAGTCCCAGTGTTGCGGCTGAGAATGGTCTCACAGGCAGCTGGGCCCAGGGGCAGAAACTGCGTGCCAGCTCTAGCAAGGAACCGATTTGGGATCTGGAATGACCCCTTCATCCCTCACCACTTTCTCTGTTGGCAAAACAAGGAGTGAAATGCGGGGCTGTCTCAGGGGGAAGCTGAAGGGTTTGTTTATCTCAGTGAAGGAGCTGGCAGGAATCGCTCTGTGCCTGCCGATTATGGTGACCACAAGGCTCATCTCTGGCTCGGAAACCCCTTCCCGCTGCCCGTACCCACCTGAGAGACCCTCCAGCCAGGTTGCCCTGGCAGATGCCAGAGAGAGGAGAGAAACCGGAGCAGAACTGTTGGTAGCTGGGCGGAGAGAAGGACTGGATGAAGGCTGAGGGCATCGGACCGAGAGAAAACCAGCTTCCCCTCTTGCCTGCTCTGCCCTCAGCACCTACTCCATGGCCATTGCGTGGCTGCAGCTGAGTTTCCTGTAGGAGGAGGCTCCAACGATACGGGCTGGGGCTCCAGGGGTGCACAGCTGTACCCCTGAACGTGCTGGTGCCATGCGGAGTGGGGCACAGGGGCCAGGAAAGACAGCAGGGAACGGGGGAGAGAGCAGCAGCCAGAGACTGTGCCAGGGAAATAGCCATTTATTTCCGTTCTCTTGACTAAAGAGTCTCAAGAGCCATGCTAGCGCCATCGGCGGTCTGGCCTCTTGCAGGGCTGCGGGGAGTCCGGGGAGCCAGGGCTGCTCCTCTTTGCGGGGCACCGGGGACCCCTGGCCGAGCGGCTCCTGTCCCGGCCGGGAGCCGAGGGCCCTGGCACTGCCGCCTCCTCGTGGGGCTGCTCGTGCTCCGCAGGGATGGGGGCAGATGGGGGCAGGCTGGGACCCTGGTGGCGGGTGGCCTGTAACGTGCTGGGCAGCTCCGGGTCGGAGCCTGCAGGGCTGCTGGAGGAGGCTGGGGAGTGGGTGACAGTGTTCCCATCGGAGGTGGTGGGGCTGGGGCTGCCTGCAGGGCTGTTGGCCTCGTCCCATTGGGCCTCTGGTGTGCTGGAACGCTCCTGGGATGTGCTGGGCCGTTCCTCTGTGTCGGAGCTGGCAGGGCTGCTGGAGGAGGCTGGGGGGTGGGTGTCAGTGTCCCCCTGGGAGGTGGTGGGGCCGGGGCTGCCTGCAGGGCCGTCCGCCTCGTCCCCAGCAGTGTAGAAGCGCAGCAGCCTCTGCGCCTCCTCGCCGCACGACTCCATGATGGCACAGATGAGGCCATGGACCTGCAAGGCTGTATGTTCCCTGAAGATGGGCTCCTGGAGCAGGACTTCCTCGTCCAGCCCGACGCGGCACAGGACGTACAGGATCAGCTTCTCTGCTTCCATGGTCAGGAGCCACTGCTGTTCATAGATGGCCTCGAGCTCTCGGCGCAGCCAGGGCAGCATGGGGTCGAGGAGATGCTGGTGTCGTTGGAAAAGCACCGCCCACTCCTCCAGCAGGATGCCACCCACAGCAGCCCCAGCCTCTGTCCCGGCAGCCCCCTGCTCTTCCAGGGATGTCGTGGGATGACGGGGGCTGATGTTGCACTGGTGTCCAGGAGGTCAGCTTGCCCGACTGCTGGTGACTGGGATCCATGCCGGGCTCCTGACGAGTGCCTCTAAAGAGTCATCTCCTCCCTGCGCAGCAATCCTGACCCTCTTGATCCATCCTCAGCAGAGCGGGCAGAGGGATGTCCTGTTGGTCCAGCACAGGATGCAGCCCAGGCAGAACTGGTGCTGGCACGGATGAGCAAAAGCCACGCTCTTCCGAGAGCTGCGGCAGATGGGGCAGCTCCACTCTGTCTCCACGGACGTGTTGGCACACTGTGGTGGATTGGGATGAGCTGAAGATGAGGATCTGTTCTCCATCGCTGGCACCGGTGCTGCCAAAGAGCGTCACGTGCTGCAAATGGAGAGAGTCCAGGTCACTCACTGTTGTGGAGGGAGAAGGAAGAAATACCCAGGCCCCTGGAGAAGGACACCCTCCTGGCTCCCCAAGCCCCACTGCCCCACAGCCACCCCAGAGACGTTTGCCCACACAGCTCACCCTGCTGCTGCAAGCACCTCGCGGTGCCCAGCTGCCTGAGCCAGGCAGGGCCGGGGAAACTCCGAATGGCTTAGGGATGGGCACAAGGAGCTGCCAGCAGCAGCCACAAAGCACCACCCAGCACCAGGAGAAGCCTGGCTCGGTGCTCCAGACCTCACAGGCACACGCAGCGGGAGTCCAGGCACACGCCAGACTGGGCCAGGCTCTGCTGGCACCCGGAGACCAGCAGCAAGGGATGCGAGGTCACAATCCACAGCTCTCTGACATCACAGTCCACTGCACTGACGTCCACCTCCACCACTCGGTGATGCCATGACGACCCTTCCGACCCTGCAGGTGCATGGCAACAGGAAAACCACGAAAACATCGCTCATTGTTTCCATCCCCGACATTCCGGTGCTGCTCCAGCTTGGTCCCCTGCAGTGTCCATGACCGTGTGTCCTGTCCCCACTCCTGGCACCTGGCAGAGCTCTTCTAGTAGGGGGAGCATCGTGGGGCCAGTCTGGGTGCACTGCCCATGGCAGGATGACGCCTCCTCCAACTGGCTGCCAGTGCTCATCCCTGGGGGAGACTCCCACCCTGTGGGGCTGTGGCCCCTGCCAGCATGGAGAAGCCTCCAGGAGGTGTTTGCTCCATCCCCACCCCTCCTGTTGGCATACGCACACCGTGCCAGGTCTATTCACATCACTTCTCTGCATCAGTGGGAGAGGCAAACACATACCAGTGTTCCAGGCTAACCTCAGCAACAGGACTTTCCCAGCTGGGCTTTCAAGTTGGAGGTTTTTTCTTCCTACAGCCCCACGGGACTGGGAGCGATGGGCACGATGACGTGTTGCTCTTGTTTGTCAGGCTGCACAATTGTTCTGCATGCCTTGCCCAGTAAGACGCCCACCCTTGATGCTCTCCAGTGTTCGTGGAGTACAAAACCCAGGAGTGAGTTCTCCCTGCGTGTTTTTTTCTGGCAACAGCGCGTTGATCTATGTGTTTACACGGACAGGCTTGCACCCTGAGCAGGGATCTGAAGTGACAAGGACACACTCAAAATTAAGGCACTAGCACAGTGCCCAGAGAAGCTGTGGCTGCCTCATCCCTGGAGGTGTTCAAGACCAGGTTGGATGGGGCTTTGGGCAACCTGATCCAGTGTAAGGTGTCCCTGCCTGTGGCACACGGGTGGAACTGGATGGGCTTTAAGGTCCCTTCCAATCCAAAACATTCCAGAATTCATTGTATGATTCTATGAAACAGACATCACAGTGGAAGATCTTAAACTTTCCTTCTCCAGTATCGGGTCTGCCTTCTGACTCACCAAGGAGGAAATAAATAACAGTGTGGTTAGCAGATGAAGTAATAAAATTGTGGTTTAAAGTTGTGAGGGTAGGCTTTGTGATCAATTCCTATACTTGAGAGGAATAAGCAAATACGAAACTCAGGTTTAAGTTACTCTAAGTGAAATTTGCCTAGAGATTGAAAACCCACTGTGAGGATCTGCAGCCTATTTAATCATGATTTTCTGCAAGTACATGTGAATAGAGAGGGAGCATTCTCAAATATTGTATTTTGAAAATAATGTAGCAGTGACATCATTTAGTGTAGGGATAAACTGATTGAAGTTACCTGGCTGCTTCCTCACTTGCATAGCTTGGAAATTCAAGTTTTATTGCTGTAGTCATATGATAAAGCTTGATTGACCTAAGCTATGCACATATCTTTGCCAGGCACCGGAGTATTTTGGAGAAATTCTTTGCTCCCACAGAGAAACACATAGCCCTGTCACTACCCCAGAGAAACACCCAGCCATGTTAGGCTTGTGGGGCTCACTGGCTTACCAGCCCGGTGTATTCACCTTATTAAGCTTGGGTAGGGAGCCTATGAATACTTTTGTAATGTGTTCTGAGTATTACTACAGACACATGTGTTTTGCTCTACAGCCTAAGGGAGAGGGAAGATTAAAATGCAGCCAAATGTGTCACCAAGCCCTAGATCTTCTTGCTTTTTCAATGCTTTGTAGTTTGGCTGTAAGTTTGAGTTTCTTCTTTGGCTCTTAATGCTTTTAGATTCCTGCTAAGTTGTCTTCTGCTTCTCCAGGGTATATAATAGAAAATAAAACATGTTTAGGTGTGCTATCAGACAAAGGAGGAAATTGAACTTCCTCTCCTATGTCCCAAGAGAGTCCTTTAACTATTGAAGTTTTGGATAAGAGAGTGGGACGGGATATTTCTTTTCCTGTATTTGGAAGGAAGACTGACACTCTCTACTTTAACATGTCAGCTTTTGAAAGAGAAACTCATGTCAGAGAGGGTTTGAGGCTGTGGATCATGCTTGGAAACCATTCCTTTCATCCTACCACAGTGGAGAGACTGCAGAAGCCTTGCACCTCTCCTCAGTGTTTCCCACATCCCATTTTGAGCGTCTCTTCATTCAGTCAGGCAGCTGACTGAATGATCACTTTTCTGCATATCTAATTCAAGCATGTTTTATAAGGAATCTGAAAGCTTAAGTAGTTAAGGAGAATAAATTGCACAGCAACTGCCCACGTGTCTTAAAGAAACGGCACTGTAAGCATTGGACATAGAAATGCTTCTGTGGCATGACTTGCTTAGATCGCTTTTGGAAAACATGTCTTAGGATCCTAACTCATGTTTGCCTCATCATGCCTAAACACCACTAAATTTAAGATTTGCCTTTTTCTAAAATAAAACACGGCATTGGCATTTGTCTGGTGATTCATGAAATTCAATCCAGGAATGCAAAAAAATCAGCTGTGTATTGAGGCATTCTCTGACAGCTGCAGTCCTAGAACACTTCCACTAGGTGCCTCTATTGTTTTTAAAGCAAGCTTCCAAAATGTAGTTCTTGTTTAGTCTAACTATTTAAGGCAAATTCTCAAGACCATTTCTCTTGATGTTGCAATTAAAGTACGTGTTTGCAATCACTTTAAAAAAAAAATCACAAGCTTATTTCAAAGCACACATCACATCAGCGTTATACAATACTGGTAAATACAGCGACTTCATGTTGCTGATTTCTATTCTAATTTTGTTTATTAATGAAAAAAAATCAAAAATGTGGCACTATGCAAAAAGTAGACATCAGAATTAAATATACATGCTTGTGAGTGATGATCGCACAGTTTAGGAAATAAGGAGGCCTGTGCAACAGATTATCGTCTATGTGGTGGTGCACACTGTAATTTAATCTCTTTAATTGCAATAATTCAAGCTAAAAGAACAAGGAAGAGTTTCATCCACTTTTGTGAGCACAGTTTTCTTGTGGAGAATCCTGTTTTCCAGCCAAGAAGCTAATTACTCCATTCACAAGAAGGCAAATTCTGCTGTATAAATTGTATTCAGAGACACCTCCCAGTGGCATGATTGCCCTTAAGCTACTTAAGATCCAAGTTTAGGCTGAAATTTCCCAGGTTGTGTTTATTCCTTAGGCTCTTTTTGGAAAGTGAAAACACTGCAAACTCTTCTGGATATCCAACAACAGAAAGGAAATATGTCATCTTAGAGAGGCTGGAAATTCTTAGTTTTTCTTGGAACTTTTAAGCAGAACTTCAGCTTTGGCAAGACAACAGATCATCTCCTTTTTAGCTAATGTGGGCTTTGTCATCAATCTAAATAATTGTTAAATTTGACCGATCTCTTTGTATCTGAAAGCCTCAATTCTAGCTGTTCCAAAGCAACCTAAACTTTTGAAATGTAGTCTGACAAATGCTTCTTAGAATGATTTGCAAGTGTATAAATGCCTTTAGCACGTTATAATTGGCCCAATATTTTTTTCTTGTTTCAGAACTTTAAATGAATCTCCACTTACGAAGCAGCTATCCCTTTCTTCTGCCCGAAAAAAAGCATAATTAAGCATCTTCCAGAGAGGCAATTGGGAAGCTGCGGTTAGGCCAGCCCATGCGGGGAGACAGAGCCCTGCCCCAGCTGCTGTGCAACAGAGCTGCTTCTTCCAAAGTCACCTGGATGATCCATAAGCAGCAGAAAGACCCAGAGCCAGACTTTTACAAGTCACCTGGGGGCCTCTTGGCAACTTTCCCTTTCCCTTATTTGTTCTCTCTATTCTTATCTTCATTGATGATGATTTCCAGTGGTGGGGGTTTGTTTATTGCGTGATGTGATTCTTGTTTCTCAAATCTTGGAGTTGCACAGCAGAAACATCTGCTACTTTGATATGGTTAACGAGTAGCACATCAAAGAACATGAACATTTTTAAATGCAAGATTCTAAGAGTACTTAACATTTCTAACAGTCTGTAAAGCAAAAGACAGCACTGCACACCTCACCAGAACATCTTCTTCTTACCACAGAACCAATAAATATTGCAACATCTTTCTTTTCACATTACAGTCACAGTGCTTGACTCAGGAAAGGAAAGGTAATTGTCAGTTCCCTGTATTACCGTCATATGCACATGAAATCTTATTCACGAACAATATCCTAACTTTGAATAAAACTTCTGAAATCTCTTGAGAGGCCAGAAGTGAATAATACTGAAGCGATTATTGAAATGTACTAATTACAGTGAAGGTTACCAATATCTGTTTCTTCCCCATTTTTGGAAAAAAAGAAATCCCACTCTAGAAATGCTTCAAAGGTGAAAAAAAAAATCTTCAGGGTATTGGTAGAAGCAAACTTTGTGCAGCAGAACCAAGTTTTCTGTTAAAACATCTTTTACAACATTATCATAGCTAATATTACTAGAGGGACAAAAAATACTGACTGTGGAGGATTTTTCATTATACTGAAGTCTCCAGACATGGTCCAAACAGAGACCATTACTGTCATCTCACATTTATATCAATTAGTGTTCTATGCTTACCTTGCATTCTGCTTTTCATGTTGTCATCAGATATTGAAATAGAAATGTGAAAGGTTCCCTTGGGGGCATGAGTTGGGGAGGGAGAGGGAGTGGTTTAGAGGAGATGTTTAAGGGAACGGGATGTGAGAGAACAGTAGAAGTCACATTTTGGAGAGAGCAGAGAACTTAATATCAAATGCCCTTTAATTCTGTATTTAAAAAAAAAAATAGAAAAAATGAGTGAGGAGTAGTAAAAGAATATAAAAAAAATAGGTGGTAAAAGAAAAGATGAGTGTGCTCATTTGTAGTCAGTGGACCAAGTAAACAGAAGAAAATGCATCTGAAAGAGAAAACAATTAAGGACAGAAAAAAGAATTTTAATTTTTCACTCAATGTATCGTGCTTTTAAACAGGGTTAACATGTACATAATGAAAATACGAAGTTACACTACGTATTTATTACAAGGGAACTGTCACCTCGTGGTGCCAAGAAGCACATAATTTTGTTGTTTAATAATTTTCTCTTCTGTCAGTCCCTTGAGCCAGAGATAATAAAATTCTAGCTATGGATTTTTGCACCCATGTTCGCATAGAAATGCTATATAGAATTACAGATTACATAGCTGATTAATAGTGACTTCATGAGTCACACAAAAGGATAATGAGCCATTTCTTTCATAAAAAGGGTTTAATGAGTGACTTTTCTACTTATTCCTTTCTCATTTTAAATGGATACATTAGGGATATATATATATGATTTTCTACATTTCCAGGAAAATACCTCATGTATTAGAACACACCTACCAATTTATGAATTGTCTGACTTTCCTTAGTTGTTAGTTTAATAACACAAGATGTGAAGAGGCAGTCAACAGCGTGTCAGATAACATGTCAGTAGCAGCTTACTGGGAGTGAAATCCCAGCAGCAGTTTCACTGCAGGCTTCTTCATAGAACTCTGTTGCCTTAATGCAATTTTGTAGTCTGCTCCCGTTTAAATGGAATCCTCACCTCATGTAGAAAAGACTTCATTTTAAAATTCAGTATTGTTATAATATACAAATAAAGAATATGTAAACCATAAATTTTCTATTATCTGAATTTGTTTATGTCTTTCTTTCAGAATTCGTAGGATTAAAAGACAGATAGACTCATATTTTCAAACAGCTGGGGATGATGTTTTCAGTTTATAAGTCTTCAAAATGAATAAATAAGCAGATTGTTAATATATTACAGCATTTCTCTAATCTCAGAAACATTATGTTCTAAAATAAAAAAATCTTGCACTTCTGTGTTTCTCCATTTCCCACTTGTTGCTCATTTCTCAGACCTCTCCACCTGGCATCCATACGGTACTGGTACACTTCTCAGAAGGCGCTCAGCAGCAAACTCCAGACCATTTACTTGCATTTGTCACACACAGATGTTCAAGTTATTGTTTCCTTCGGCCACCAGGTTGTGGTTCTAGAGAAAGAACCTAGTTTCCAGCTAATTAGTAACCTTTTCTTTTCTATTCAGGATCACAGAGCTGAACTGATAGCCTAAACTGGAGTAAAGTGGTATGGCTTAATCTTACTTGGACTTAATGCCAGAAACATGCTAGGTCTGCTTACAATCCAGCACAGATGCTTTAATAATTTACAGGCCTTTACCATTTTAAACATAAATGATAAAACATTTATCATTTTTTAACATAAATGATAAAAGAGGATATGGAGGGTCGAGTGCGCTTTTCTTTAATCTCCTTTGTTATATTGAAAGTAGCCAACGGCTGAATGACAGCTTTGCTTAAATCCTCTCCTGATTTTTAGGGGCTTTGAGTGTTGGGCTATAACATTAACTGCATTCTTTTTAATGTACTTCACTCGAAGTCATAAATTATTAATTCTATTTTTTCCTTCAGAAAAAAGAAGACTATTTCCCAACTAAGGCATTGTATAAGGTGGTAAACAGGATTATTGCTTGTTGCATTTCCAAAAGAACTGCATACATTCTAGCAAATTGCATTTTGCACCAACTTTCCAGGCATTTATTCTCTTTGGTATTATCTTACAGAATAAAACCAACAAATCATAAAGCTGTTTTCCAAAGTTTAAAAGGGGCTTTTTTGCTACGGTTTATTTCACATGTCATAGAATCATAGAATCATAGAATCATAGAATCATAGAATAGTTTGTGTTGGAAGGGACCTTAAAGATCACCTAGTTCCAACCCCCCTGCCATGGGCAGGGACACTTCTCATCAGACCAGGCTGCCCAAGGCCTCATCCAACCCGGCCTTGGACACCTCCAGGGATGGAGCAGCCACAGCTTCCCTGGGCAACCTCTTCCCGTGTCTCACCACTCTCCTGGTGAAGAAATTCTCCCTTATGTCTGCTCTAAATCTGCCCCTTTCCAGTTTATAGGCATTGCCCCTAGTCCTATCACCACAAGCCCTTGTAACCAGTCTCTCCCCAGCTTTCTTGTAGCCCCTTTCAGGTACTGGAAGGTGCCTGCTGGCCATGCTTCTTTTGCTGCAGCCCAGGACACGGTTGGCCTCCTGGGCTGTGAGTGCACATTGCTGGCTCCTGTCACGCTTCTCATCAAACAAGCACCACGAAGTCCTTCTCTGCAGGGCTGTTCTCAATCACATCATCCTGCATCCTGTGTGGAAATTGGGGATTGCCCTGCCCTAGGTGTATGTTGTATTGTAATGTATTTCTGATATATTTGGTTTGTAATGTGTTTTGTACTGTATTGTATTTTGCATTTTATTTTAATTTGTGTTGTATTGTAGGGCATGGTATTTATGGTTTGGGGCTTTGTATGGTGTAGTGTGGTGTTTTATATGGTGTGTATGGAAATGTTCACTATGGTCTGTTGTCTGTTGTATGGTATGGTTTGATAGAATATTTTGCGTGGTACGGTAATGACAATGGTACGGTGTGGATTTTGAAGCCAATATGGTGTGCTTTGTATTGTGTGTATGGTACCTTTTGGTGCTGTGGTTTCTACCGTGTGGCATGGCTGGTTTTCTAGGGTTGGTAGGAATGGTCTGCTAAGGCATTTCTGTCACCTGTTTGGTCTGCAATGGTATCGCCTTTTGTGCTGTGAGCATGGTACGGCACGGGGTACGGCACGGGATTGTGCTGCACGTGTGGGGATGCATTTTGCTTTGGGTAGCAGGTTGTGCTTATGGTGTGGTGTGGTGTGGGATGGGATGGGATGGGATGGGGTGGGATGGGATGGGATGGGGTGGGATGGGGTGGGATGGGATGGGATGGGATGGGATGGGATGGGATGGGATGGGATGGGATGGGATGGGATGGGATGGTGTGGGATGGAATGGGATGGGATGAGGTGGGATGGGATGAGGTGGGATGGGATGGGATGGGGTGGGATGGGATAGTGTGGGATGGTGTGGGATGGGATGGGATGGTGTGGGTTGGGATGGGATGGGATGGGATGGCTTTTGCCTGGCGGGCAGGGGGCCGGAGCCCTTCTTGGAGCAGGAGTGAGTGCCGGGCCGGGCGGGGAGGAGAAGGGAAGGGGAGGGAAGGGAGGAGAGGCGGGTGCCCAGTGCAGGGGTGGGACGCGTCCCCTCGGCCCCCGCGGGGTCGGGACCGGCGCTGCCTCCCCTGTGCCGGGGCCGGGAGGGGCCGGGGGGAGGCGGGAGGGGAGCGGCGGGGGCGCAGGGGGGGCCCGCGCTGGAGGGGCTGCTGCTCACCCCAAATGGGCGTTTGTTCGGGGGGGGCAGCTGCACATCTTCCTGCCAGGATCGCAGCTTGTGTTTCCCCGGAGGTGGTCAGCGTCCCTGGAAAGGTCTTCAGCACAGAGGCAGAGCTGGATGAGCTGAGGGAGCTCCGGTCTGGAGAGCGGCTGTTCCTGCGGCCTCACAAACAGCCCCCGCTCTCCGTTTCTAGGGAGAAAGGTCAGGCCGGCACCAGCACCTTCTCTCGGGTGTACTTGGAATCATGAACCCCGGGGGAAGTCATAGAATCATAAAACGATATGGATTGGAAGGGACCTTAAAGATCATCTAGTTCCAACCCCCCTGCCGTGGTCAGGGATACCTCTCACCAGATCAGGCTGCCCAAGGCCCCGTGCAGCCTGGCCTTGAGCCCCTCCAGGGATGGGGCTTCCACACCTTCCCTGGGCAGCCTGGGCCAGTGTTCCACCGCTCCCATGGGGAAGAAATTCTTCCTCGTGTCTAACCCAAATCTGCACCTCTCCAGTTCATCCCCATCTCTCCTCATCCTGTCATTACAAGCCTTTGTGAACAGTCCCTCCCCAGCTTTCTTGTCGGCTTCTTTCAGGTAGTGGGAGGTTCCTAGAAGTCCTGTCTGTGAAGTTAGTCTGTTATTTCTGTGCTGACAGCTGTGGTTCTGATGCACAGTGATCAGCTCTGAGGGATCTTTGGCCCAGGTGTGTTCCCAATGCTTTTTTTTTTGTATTGTGAAAATGCCTTTGAAAATGTTTTCAGTAGATACCAGCTTGTGTTCTGCTGGCATGGAAATTAATATTTTATCGATTAACGGGATTTATGTTGATTCCAACAGCTGTAGTTCTAATTCACAGTAATAAATTCTGAAGCATCTTTTGCCCTGGTGTGTTCTCAATGCGGGACTATTTTGTGCTCAAAATGGTTTTAAAAATAGTTCCAGTAGATACCTTACCAGGCTCTGCAGTGCTGGCACTTTACCTAGATGTGTGTGAGTAACACCACGGCCACACCACAATAAGATTAACGAAACGAGTCCAGTTCTGGACAGTTTGTGTGCATTTTTGAGGCTGAGTTGTTTTCTTTTAGGCAAAGTGGATCCGAGCGTATCTCCTGTGTCGCTTAGCTGTTAAGTACACAGATTTCTGGTAAATCTCAGCTACTCGAGTCACATTCTCTGCCCGTGTTGAATAAGAACAAGATGGATGGAAATCTGCATGCAGGTTGGATTTTATTTGGGAGATCACAGGTGGCCCTGGGCTTTGAGGATCAAATTTAAGCATGTCTCTAACAGAGAAAAGAAGTCCCTTTCTCCCAGTCCCCTGTGCCTTGACCAGTTTTGAGGTTTTGCAGTGAATTGGCCCCTATATTCCTTGTGTGTCCCTTGTCATAGCTAGGTCAGGAGGGTTATCTCCAGGTGTAAGAACAGGCGTGTGTCGGAGACTTTGCCGGACTGAAGTCAGGCCAATAGTAGCGAAGAGATATTTCCATTCAGAAAGAATAAACTTGTGGACTTTGTTCTGAGCTGAATCAATGTGTGTCTTTGCTTCTTGGCAAGTGTCTCACATCTCTAATCCTGAACCAAGTGCTTTTTGTATGTTTTAGAATAATAAACTGCCAGAGGTTTTTCTGTATTTTCTCAACAAAGCCCTTAATCTACATTTATTTTAAATAAGTAGAAATGCTAGGGTTGCTGTTAATTTCTGGGCTCTGATACCCTGAATATTTTTCAGATCAGTGCCTTTTATTGAGGATAAGTTGAGGTACTTGGGCTTGTGGAGCCTGAGAAGTGATCTGATACTAGCTTGCACCTACTTAAAGGGCCCTTGCAAGGACTGTGGAGCCAAACTCCTCTCAGTTGTGGCAGAGGGTGTAAAAGAGAAAGGCACAGGCCAGAACTTGCAGGTCGGTGGGCTCTGACTGGGTATTGGGGAGAATTTGTTCCCTAGGAGGGCAGTGCAGGCCTTGGAGGTGTCACAGGGAGTGGATCTTGGCCCTGGGAGAGAGTAGTGGTGGAGAGGACTTCCAGGGGCCCTTTCCATCTAGCAGGGATCCCATCTGTAATAACTTTCTGCTGGCAATAACAGCTCTGGAGCGCTGTTTCCGCCTCAGACAGCTGCCCATGGAGCATCCTCCCATGCTGGGAGCATTGCCCCCACGGCTCCTTCGCCTGGCGTGAGCTGCAGAAAGAGAAGGGAAACAGCCTGAGCGCCCCCGCTCTGTGCAGCCTGCGGGCAGAGACGGGGGCGAGCGCAGCCCTGCCCATGGCAAGGGCCCCAGAGGCAGCGTGGAGCCCCGTGGGGCAGGACAAAGCCGCTGCCCGGTCCTTGCCGTGGGATGTGGCACTGGCACTCATGGGAAAGCGACCGCACAGGAGCTGCAGGGCCAGACGAGGACGAGGCAGTCAGTGGCCTCGCCTTCCTCCTCTTCAGCAGGGTCCCCCGCTGCCCGCTTCCCGCCGATTGGCACCTGCAAGTGGCCCAGGGCCAGGCAGAGCCTCATGCGTGGGGTGCTGCCTGCAGAGAGGAGCGGCACGGAGCGAGCTGGAGGTGGCCGAGCCCAGCAGCTCTGCTCCAGCATCCCCCTGCAATGGACAGGGCTCCGTGGGCGTCCCTGCCTTGGGGCCGAGGCCAGGGCTTGGGAGGAAAGGCAGACGGGCTTCGCAGTCTTACCGGGGCTCGGCGATGGCCGAGGCGTCTCTGAGGAGGAGGAGGTCCCTCGTCCTCGTCTTACATCCCTGGGTCACCTCCACACGCTGGCGGAGCGGGGGCTCAGCTGAAGCCGGGACGAGCGTGCGCTGCTGCCCAGAGTCAGGCTTGACCCTGCAGAGCAGGTGTTGTTGGGTGTGAGGAAGGAGGCTGCTTCAGGGCTCGGCTGGGCCGGTGTGTCCCCAGCCTTGTGGGGAGCTCACCTGGGGCAGTGACAGCAGTTTAGCCGGCCCATCCCGTCAAGGCCACCGAAGCTCCGTGCGGGACTGACTGATGCTCAGGAGAGCAGCAAACAGCCAAAGCAAGGCACTCAACAAAGATATTTTAGCTGAGCAATGCTGCTGGTTGAGAGCTTGACTCTTGCCAGTGCCAGACGGTGCAGCCACAGCACCGTCTCTGAAGGCACTCGAGCCGTTGCCGGGGCCAGCGCCAATTGGCATTCAGTAAATTCAGCTAAGTCTAGGCCATAGCAGGTTTATCTGCTGAGCTCTCATAGAATCATCGAGTCATTGAACAACCAGGTTGGAAGAGACCCACAGGATCAAGTCCAACCATTCCGATCAAACACTAACCCATGTCCCTTAGCACCTCGTCCACCCGTCCCTTAAACCCCTCCAGCGAAGGTGACTCAACCCCCTCCCTGGGCAGCCTCTGCCAGGGACCAATCACCCTTTCTGTGAAATATTTTTTCCTAATGTCCAGTCTAAAGCTCCCCTGGTGGAGCTTGAGGCCATTCCCTCTCGTCCTGTCCCCTGTCCCTTGGGAGAAGAGCCCAGCACCCTCCTCTCCACAACCTCCTTTCAGGTAGTTGGAGAGAGCAATGAGGTCTCCCCTCAGCCTCCTCTTCTCCAGGCTAAACACCCCCAGCTCCCGAATGTTGTAGCATCTCATCCTATGAGAACAATTCTTTGCCTTTTACTTCCACTTAGGGTCCGATGGTACTGACTACACCAAGGAAAAGAGAAAGGATTGGCAAGCCAAAGTCCCTCTGGGACTGCTGAATGTCTCAGCTGACAGTGATGTCACTTCAGTAGGTCCTACTCTGGCTGGAGAGGAAGTTGGTAAGAAAGATTTGGGTTTTATTGATTGAACGTGGGAGGATGTTTGTTATTGTTGCTATCACTTTACATACACTTTGATAGTTAGCTAACATACAACTGCAAGAATGTTTTCCTTCCTCTCCAGAAGGGAGGTTAACTCTGTTGCTTCCAAAAGAAAAGAAGGAGAAGGATTCAGGATCATTCTGTGCCGATGTTGTTGATGAGGGCAGACGTGAGCCAAAAGCAGATGAGGAAGACATGTAAGTCAAGCACCACACGACTGAACAGTTTTCACGAAATGACAGGTTGCATTTCCTAAAGTTTTTCTTCTCTTCTTTTAAATTCACAAAGAAAGAAAACTTACCTGTTACACAGAGTCTGCCAATTGAACTTTCATTACTCTCATTTAATGTGTCACATGCCAATGTTGCCATTCATAATGTTACACAGCAGTACAAAACAAATGTCACTTGACACACTGATAAGGAATGGTGAGGAAATTGTGCATCCTCTCTACACCTCCGCAAGGTTCATGCCGAGAGAAACAAATCCCTTTTCTTTCACTGCTGGCATCACCACAACCAAATGATTGTAAGGGTACAAAGGACCTTATTTCTGTAGGCTGAAAGTACGTACCAGTTGTGGTACTGATGTACAAAATGACAAGAATAGTGCCTTGCTTACGCTTTCAGTACTCAAAATACTAAATCCTAAAGGAAGAAGAGATTTTCCAGGGTTTTAGATAAGATCTGTACATCTTCCCACAAATCGAGGTAAGCAAAGAAGTTTCAGAAAGCTTAAAGTCACAGGGAGGTGGTTGAGTCACCTTCCTGGAGGTGTTTCAAGCACGGGTGGATGAGGTGCTAAGGGGCATGGTTTAGTGTTTGGTAGGAATGGTTGGACTCGATGATCCAGTACGTCTCTTCCAACCTGGTTATTCTATGATTCTGTGAAAGCTTCACCTGTGGCTAGAGCATGATTCACATCCTACATAAACACAGCCAACTGTGTAGCTTGGTCTCTGTGGGAAAAGGGGATGCGATGCTGATAACAGTGCTGGGCTGTTTTTACAGTTAGGATGAGATATCGTTTGCCTAGTTGCCTGGAACCAAGCGTTCCAGGTCTGAAAATGACCAACGTGTCCACCACAGCAGTGTAATCCTTGCTCACGTGGCTTGTGAGCCTGTGGTGCTCTGTTGGCACCATCCATCGCAACCTATTGCTGTGGTTATGCTTTGACTTTCTTCCAGGCTGTGGATGCTTAAATTAGCACATTTACAGCCCCAGAAAGTGGTTTGTGCCCAGCCAGATTGAGGCCACCAAGGGTAGGGACGGTCCCCATGGGCTCCTGGATGCTGTCCAGTTCCATCAACAGTCCATGTTCCTTCAGCTGCTCCTCATAAGACTTGTGCTTTATACACTTCACTAGTTTTGTTGGTGTTCTCTGGACACAGTCCAGCAGCTCAATACCTTGTAGTGAGAGGCCCCAGACTGAACACAGGATCTGAGGTGTTGCCTCATTGGCACCAACTACAGGGGCACAATCACTTCCTTTCTCCTGCTGGCCACACCATGTTTGATCCCAGCCAGGATGCTGTTAGTTGTCTTGGCCTCCTGGGCACACTACTTGTTACTTTCAGATTCGGCCTGACTTTCTGAGCTTAAACAAGTTCCTTGTGGGTCTTTTTCTGTCTGTCATCTCTGCTTCTGGGCTATCAGGCCAGGCACCTCCCCAGGCATCTCCCAGCTCTGCTGGTGAGTCTTCATCTTCTTCACCTGCCCTCTTGTGCCCAGCACTGTCTCCAATTCAATATCATATCAGAGAATGGGCAGTCACTACTCCAGGTGCTGGCAGGGAGGACAACAGGATCAAATCTTTTCCTTCCTGCCTGGCTACTCCACCACTTTGGCAAGATGTCTTTGGCTGAAGCAATGCTAATCGTGGCCTGAAAAATACGCAGCCCAATTACTGCAGCTCTACCACTGAAGTAATGGGGATCTTGGGAGTGGGACTGATGAGCAGCTTCATAATGGGCTAATGAGCAGTCTGGCTGCTCTCCATCAAAGGCCTAGTGGAAGTTGGTACGAGACCCCTGGGGTGGTACAGGAGGAGAATGTGCAGGCTGGGAAATGTCCAAATATAGCATTAAAATACAGCATGAACTGGGTGGAAGCCTGTGCTTAAATGTGGCAGGTGCATGAGAAGTGATACATTCTCAAAGAGACTATATTTGCGTTATACAAAGCCCAAGGAATAGATTATAGATGTGCTGTTTTAGTCTTAGAGCTTCTAGGTGGCTGGAAACACCTTTTGTTCCAGATAGTGGAGGAAGCTGCCTAAAAAAAAGCTGCCTCGAGAAAGGATGCTCCGAGGCTTCTTTTAGAAGGAGCAGTGGCTTAAATCAAAGACATGTAGTAGCAGCTGAAGAGCTGGTAGAAAATTGCTTGACATGGAAAAATGGCTTGTGTCTACATATTGCTTGTCTCCTGGTACTCTGGAGCAAGGATGTGAATAGAGCCAATTCATCAGTCTCACTAAGAGCCAATACACAGCTAGGCTTGAAATGCTGCCTCTCCCTTCATCTACCACTCAGGGGCAGAGACAGCGATAGAGGGAACCGTCACATTCATGTGCAGTTGTACTTCCTGCCACTCTGTGTTTAAATGCTTCTGATGAAAATCTTGAGTGGTTTCACTCATTGGAGAAGGCAGATGCTGTAGAGGCAGGTCGTAGGTGAGTTTTTCAGTGTGGGCATTTGCACAGTTGAAAGAACTTGGGGCCAAAAGAGAAACCACTTTGTTTAAGAAGTAAGTTTCTTGGAGGAGATAAGAGATGCTGTCTAGAAATGCTTGGATGTCACTTCCCAGACTTTGGGATGGGAGGTTGGCATGCACATATCTGTAGGGATCTCTAATCCCTCATTATTTGCTCTTGTATGAATGGGGTCAGTACTTCAAGTGGGAAATGGCTGATGCCCCTGCAGTACCTGACACTGACTTGTGTTGGGGTTAACCCCTCACTGGAGAGTGCACTGCCAGGTCTCAGGGTGCACTGGGTTACTGGGACTCCCTGGATAGGAGGTGCAGGGAGCAGCCGGCTGCGGGTGCCTGAGGTTTTTAATGACCATCTTCAGGGTTGATAATGGCAGTAATATTTTATTAAGTGAGAAAGCTACCCATTTCATTACTCTGTATGCTCCAGCTTAGGGTTAAATAATACTATAATTCTACTTGACGATACGTTCAAGACCTTCTTTTGCAACTTGGAGTGGTACTTTCTCAGAGGAGTAAGTTTCTTGACTCTAAAGGCAGTGTTTGCATGAACAAAGATGCAGAATCTTGTCTGACATCTGTATTGTACATGCAGCACGTAAGTCGTCAGATGGAGGCTGTAATTACTATTTCTGTACGTTAGGAAGTTAGTGTGCTTGCTTCTATTCCAGGGTAAGAGTATTGATAGTGAATAACTGAGAGGATGCTGCAAAGGAAACTCAGTTGATATGCAAAACACAAGATGTCAAGGTCTGACATTCCTCATCACTTACGAGATGGCATCTAATAACTCATAAGTCATATCATAATAACTCATAAATGTCATATCACTCCTAAAACATTATGCATTCTCTATCAACCAGAATAATGAATGATAACAAATGTTACAGCACACAAAACACCAAGAAAACAAAAGTGAAGCATGAAATTAAATTAAAGAAATAAAGCAGAGAAAATGAGAATGCTACTATACCTTGCTTTATTAATACTTCTCATCTGGATCTCCAAGCTTCACGGGTAGGATGGATGCTTACAGGCTCCAGACAAATCTGACCACACATAAATAAATACTCATGCATCATTTATATATAGCTGTTGGCACACAACAGTTTTTTTCCAATTCATTGTGGACTTGCAACGGGGCAGACGTAGTATTCTGGTAAAAAAAATGAAATGCTTTTTGAAGGTTTCTTTGCAATTGCAAGCACTGGAAAATTACTGTTGGCAGCCACAGCATTTGTAATCACATGGCTCCAGGAGCTGAATCCTGTAATACCTCCCTCTGAGTGACCGAATGGAGGATGTTTCCTTTTCTCAGCATCCTACAGGTTTTCTCTAAGTGTAGATGAAAAAGAGAACATCATCGCTTCTTTCTGTCTTTATATATTCTGTAGCAAATTTTCTTTAAACAGTCTCTGCAGTGCCTTAAACTCATCAAGTCTATTCTGTGCCTGAAGTGTTTGTGTTACCATTTTCGCCCTTCCTTTTTCTGTCTGTTCCTAGTTTCCTTTGGAGATTTGGGTAGGAGAAGCAGTTGCTGTTGCTCTTTGTCACACTTGTGTTGTTTTTACTCAAATGATTAGTTGTTGAGGTTTTTTTTTCCCACTGGTAAATTTGAAAAAAATGTTGATTTGCAAAATGACTTGATAAGCACATGAAAAAGAGAATTGTTCTTTGGAAACTTAGATTACAGAAAATATTTGGTCTATTCCCCTTCCCATACTCGGTGACCTCTGCTCCTTTTTAAAAGCTGAGTAGTAGTTATGAAAAAGTGTGTTTTTTAAATCACAGAAAGGCAAATTTGGAGACTGCACAGAGGCATCATAAGCCCGTCTCCAGCTGATGTCTTGTGGGATTCTGGTACTTAACTGCAGGTTGCCTGAATAAACCTCTTCCCTTGCCATGCATTTTAAAATTAATATTTCTTTCAGGGCAGGAGTAACAGGGCTAAGCTGGCTTTTGGGACAGAGGAAGGCGATCGTTATCCATGTTTCAGCAAAAACCATCTAATGCTTTCCACTGGCCATATGCTGCTGAAGCCTTGCTCCTAAGGGTCCTTTATTTAGAAGAACAATTCCTGGGCAGATAGCCTCATAAAGCATGAATAAAGCAGTTATCTTACATCAACACTTACTGCAGTGGCTGTTACTGTGTTTTCATATGTGCTTGTGTAACGCAGTTACCATCCAAACAATGAGTCAGAGACTGGAAAGGGCAGAACTGTCCCCAGGTAGGTTTTAGAGTAGATCCCAGGCTGAGCGGCAGTTCAGCCGCGCGTGGTATATTTGCAGGTGGGGTGTGACTGGGGGGAATTGTGCAAGCGTGACTTGGCTTGCAACTCCTCCCTGATGCTGTCACGTCATAGCAAATAGCAGGAAAACTCCACAGGGCATAAATAAACGTGGGTCTTGGACTAGATTCTCCAATAACATTTGCTTCCAGTTCTGTAGGTCACCTTTTATGGGGGCAATACACACCTGCCTTTAGGTGTCTTGGTAAACTTCTCCCCCCCAATGCTCTTCTCATGTTTCTGTGTCTGTCAATACCAGAAGGCATTTCCTTCTGTCCTGTTTTTGCCTTGTGGTGCCCTCCTGGCACCATGTTCGTGGCCTCCTCTGGACTCCTTCCTGTTCAGAGGTCTCCAGAGCTCCAGATGAGGATTCATCTGAGCAGAGCAGTGGAATACTCCCCGTGACCTGCTGGTCACAATTCTGATGCATCCCAGGATACAGTTGGCTAACTCTTATCATGTAGGATTTTAACATAATTTGCATAGAACATCATTAGTTCGTTATCTGTTAGTTTCTTATCCGTTTCTCTTCTGTGAGATAAGACCACCAGTGACTAATACCAGTGCATCTGGAAGCCTTGTGTCCTGTCTCCACTTCATTCATTTTCCTCCTGCTATTTTAGTCTCTCTTCAGATGTTTACTCAACGGATTGGTGGCAAGCAGTAGGCACAACTTGTGCCATGGTTTCATGCGGTGACCTGGTGAGTCACATGGCTTCAGCTGTTCTCTCGCTTTGAGAACGCATTATCAACAAAAATATCTGCAGGGTGAGATTTGCCACCTCTGCCCCTGAAGTGGCCAGAACTAATCTAATGCTGATGCGCACAAATGTTTGTGCACACGGCACTGAATTCATGGCAAGGGGCATTTTAGTTTTGCTCAAGACCTAGTGTGTCTGAAGAGCTGTGCTGATACAAATTCACAGCATAGTTTATGACTTTAATAAACCAACATAATTTTTTTCCAGAAAAAGCCCTGCCAAGGTATCTTGACATTGTTCCTTCTTCTTACCCCACACAGGGAGTGTATTTAGAATTCCCTGTTTATACCTGCTGATAACGTGCTGTAACTAACGAACAAACCTTTTGTGGAAACTCCTAGTGTTTTTATAAACACAAATTACAATATATACTCAATCATTCAAAATGAAATAATTAGTACACCAAATAAAGTAAACGCATTTTATTGTTATCTCATTATAAATGCCTAAGCACTTCCAGCAAAGTACTGTATATGCAGATATAAATGTTAGATACCTATTTAAAAAGCCTTATGGGAAAACAGACAAACCTCCAAATTAAATATATGCTGTAAATTCTGTGCAGTTCAATGGAGGTTGCCAATGCAGTCACTGTACACCTTTTGTTCCAGATAGTGGAGGAAGCTGCCTAAAAAAAAAAAGCAGCCTCTTGGGTTTTGATTATTGAGGAAGAGTAGACAACAAGGGAGAATCGGGAAGAGCTGTGGGTGAAATAGCAGGTATTGGAGGTGGGAGGTGATCTGGGAGGAGCTGCTGAGGGTGACAGAGAAGGATGAGGACATTAGGATGAGGCTGGCGATGGCAAGGTGCATCTGATGTGTATGGAGCTGGAGCCACTAATCAAGCATTTGTATCTCCTGTCTCATAAACAGTTGACAACCATCACCTCCATCCCTTTGTACTGGAGGTCGGTGAGAGCTTTAACAGCTTTGTACTGCTCCTCATTGTCGGTTAACCGAGGGTCTTGCTGTGGATCTGAACATCCAAATCCCGCTGATTAAATGTGTAAGAAATCAGCACTGCTGGACTGTAGGATAGTTTTTCTTCTTGGCTTTTAGTTTTTTAGGAATCCATGAGCTGGGGACATTAGTAAGTTGGCAAAGTCAAGATCTTGAAAGTCAGGCACTGTCATTACATCCTGAATTTGCCTCTGTGACTCTGTGGGATGTAATTCATTTTAATGAGCTGTTCATGTGCAAGAGTTAACCTGCACCTGCTTTTCCTGCCTCCTTGTGCTCCTGGCAGCATTGCCCCTGCAGGTGTTCGGTGATCACCTGTTTTCTTTGTGGCTGGGTAACAGCAAGTTGCATGGGTGATTAACTGTGATTCAAGGCACCTTTCCTTGACAGGCAACTATTTCATCATGTGCTAAAATGTATTTGGGTATCATGTCCCAAGGCCTAGGAGCCTCAGAGGGTGCAAGCAACTTAACGTTCTCTATTGTGACCAAAATAGATGATACAAATTATAGCTGTTCAAGAGATGATTGAAAAGCCTCCTTTGCAACAGCACACGTAATGTAAGCCTGCCCAGTGCATGGGTTAGAGCCCTTTCCAGAAGTGCTGATGATCTTTCTTAATCAGCAGCTAATTTCTTGTTACCAATGCTCTTGCTGCACAGGATTTTTTAGTCTGGAATAATCTCTTGGAAGCCTTTGATGGTGTGTTTAGCAACCTGAGAGAAGTGACTTCCCTCAAAGTGGCTGGGTGATGATCTCGGAGGGATATAGAATAGGGTGAGATAGTTTGCAGTGTAACATCAGTTGTTCCTGAAGAGCTAACGTGAATCCCTTGCCAGTTATAGACTGCAGGCAGCAATCAGATCCTGCTTGTTGTATTTCTGATGAAGGAAGTTGCAGTGTCTTGGAAGGAAAACTGCCTGTGACTGACATGTTTTGCTTCAGCAGCCGGGGTAATAAGTTATTTCTGTGCAAAAACTGAGATGTAATTATTCCTAATGGTGTCATGTTGACTTGCTCTTGTAGTGCTAGGCAGAAAGGTAGTTTCTGTAAATAAAGGAAACTAAACCCAATTAATAATGAAAAGGACGACTTCTGCAAGCGTGTGCCTGAATGAAGAGCATGGAGAGATGTGTGGGAACACTTATTCCAATCAGAACAACAAATTTTCCAGCAAGTTGTTTCTGATCCTTTCTGTCCATTCCTCATCAGCATTCATAGAAGGAGATATTATTTGTGAGAACTTCTGTGAGAAAAGAAGCGTGTGAATATTAATGAGAATTACAAGAAATGACATGCAACTCTGTGCAAAATCTGTATGAGAAGCACCTGGGTGCCCATCATGTGCTCTTGGCAGATTTTGCACAGTTTTGCAGCATCTCTGGTAGCAAATGTGGGTGCAAATGTAGCATTAAGTGTCTGATCAAGCCCTACAGGCAATAAATAGCTGATAGTCACACTGAATGAACTCTAGTGAAGTCCTTGGTTTAGTCTCTTGCCTACAACATTAAGTTCAGAAATAAATATAAACATATTTTACTGATCTGTTGGAGTAGGGAGTGGAGAAAACACCTTCTGACTTCAACGAGGTCAGGTTTTCACCTTAGGCTCTCCAAGCACAAGTTGTGAACTGAATTTGTGAGCAAAATAGAGCTGAATTTATTAGTTAAACCTGTGACTGAGCAACTGTGCAAAGTCTTATACTGGGGCCTGGGACTGCTGCTTTCAAGTAGAAAATGAACCAACAACAAACAGGGCAAAGCTGCAGCTCTCTGAATGGAGAGAGAGATGTATTAATATAAGTAAAAAATCAGCTGTTTAGAATTCAGGATTGTGTTATTGTTTTGTTTGAACCTGAGATGGTCTGAAACCAAGAGGTTGCGATTTCTGTTTCATCCCCCTCCATCTGCCCCGTAGGCAGCGTGTGATAATCCTGATGCTGGCTGAGGTGCTGTTAGTGCATCTGCTACTAATCTGGGTGCTACCAGTACCTTTACTATAAGTTTTGGTTTTGTTTATGGTTACTTCTGGGCTTCTAGCTAAATTTGAATTAGACGTGAATTTTTAGTGAGATCTCTGCTTAACCTGCATGGGCTGCTCTCTTGTTTTGGATCAGTGCAAATAATTTCTGAAGTTTTTTGGAAGAGTTAGGGGCTGGTGATGCAGGTTTGCTTGGTTTTGTTCCTTTTGGTTTTGTGACTTTTTTTTCTCTTGTTGTTTGTTTTAAAAGGTGCTTGCCCTTGACCTCTTGTTCATATTTAAGCACAAAGTGTTTGAAACAGTTTCATTTTATTTTGAAGGAGTGCTAATAGCTTACCCACGTTCCTCTTTCTGTTGCTTTATTGTGTTCTTGTATTCCCTGAACTGCAGGTTCAGGGAATTCTATGCAGTTCAATGGAGGTTGCCAATGCAGTCACTGTACACTAATACTTTCTGCTACAGATGGTGAACTTGGTGAACTGACCTCAATTTCTCACTATGATGCTAGTCAAGTCTTTTGGAAAGCAACAGCAAATTGTATTGATTATGAAATATGTTCATAAAGCACTTTTGTTTTTATGAGGGAGAAGTGGGTGCATACAGCCTGCTGGGACTTAGTAGAAAACTGAAGTGTGAAGAAGGATGAGGGTGCCGCGAATAAGAGACGGGACGATAGCCTGATGCAAGCAAGTGTCCGATTTATTGCGTTTAAAGCACAAATATTTATAGTGATTACAAGAAGCATGTTTCAAACTAATTGGTTCTTACAATACACTAAGCAATCACGGATTGGTTAATACAAATGAGCCTTTTTTAAACATCTACTTGCTTTTAGCAACAGCAACAGTTTCTCTTATCTACTTGCTTTCAGCAACGGCAGTAGCTCCTCTCATCAAGGCCACTGCCTTGCAACCACAGACACCCGTGCTCATCCGCACGGAGCCAGCAGTCTCCATTCATCTTTAAACAAAAGCCTTATCTCACTCCTCCCAGGGTCTCCAACTAACAAGTTCCAGCATGTCCTGACCTACATGAGGGGATGGTTTAGAACCATCCCAGCTCCAAACCTGTCCACAAGCTGTGTGTCTCTTGGGAGCTGTAGGTCAGACCTCCCGCATCCTCCTCTTCTCCTGCAGGCCAATGTTCTTGACTAGATGTTGTCCATCAGTGGTTGATCTGGGGCAGGGACTCTCCTGATGTGCCGTGATATTAGCAAGGCAAATGCCTGTACTGCCCCATGGGAGCAGCTGTTCTCCTTAGGGGAGTAGTGCAGCAAAGGGGGACCTCACTTCCATCAGGTACCATCCTCTGGAAAACTGTGGAAGTGCCCAGGAACAAGCAGAAGTACCAATCCAAGTGTTCTTACTCTGGAGGAAAAGGGAAGACATCTGTGCTTTAGCTTTGCTATTCCCAATGATGGGACTTCCTCTGGGAGCTGAGGAGCACAGAAATACTTGCTGATGGTATGTGCAAATACAGCGGAACGGAAAGACCTCTTTTCTTGAGATGCTTCCCAGAATGACATACCTGTCATACCAGCTGGGTTGGTGACTGGCGAGACCATCCCTGATGCCATTCAAGTAGTTTATGCTAGTAGTCCATATGCTGCTTAACTGCAATCGGGGTCTAATTTTTGGAGGGAACTGGAGCAGGTTTCCTCCAACATTCCCCAAGGATCAGGAGATCTTCCCAACAGCTTCTAGCTACCCATAGGGAAACTGGGGTTATTCAATGACAAAAACATAGCTCCTACAGGCTGAATGTATCCTGGGTCAGTGCTCCAGCTCTCTCGTACACGGTGTTTCACAAAGCTGGAGCGCACTTGCAACCTATTGGCTGTTAGAGCATGCTAATGGACAGCCCTTAAGGGCAAGTAAAACTCGGTATCTACCATATGTCTGTATTCTGATTTTTGGAGGAGAATTTGATGGCTGGACTGGCAGCCCTGCAAGCTGAAGTGTATCTTGTACTTTCCCCTGCAACATGCCTCATGCTCCTTAATGAAGAAAATGCTTACAAAGCTTAATTTCAGTGCTGTTAAACTGCTTGCTTTTCTTCTGAAGCTAATACAAAGGAGCCAACTGCATTTTTAGTTTTATTTTTTAAGGCCCAGAAGGAGGACGGCGAGTGCAGATAAGCAGATGTGTCTAGTTAGTGCTTGTCATTTGTCTTGGTGAGAGCCCTGTGATTCCTGATACTTCATAGGTCCTGGAGGGAAGGCAACTGTACAAACCCTTTAGTTCATTAAAGAGAGGCCACGATAGTAGAAACCCTGATGCCTATCAAGGCTGGTTTTTATGTGAGTCTCCACCCTATTCACTCTTGTCTCCCTCCTGACACCTCTACTGCTGTCCTTCCCCCTGTAGCTATTAGCAAACCAATTATTAGCACTGCTTTTGAGTGAGGTTTAGGTGGTCAACTGCTGAATTCAGAAGGATAACAAGGTGTTGAAGCTTTTTCTCTGAGTGCTAGTCTAGGTCTCTTTCCTCAGCCCTATATGTGATTTTTGGGAAGAGATAATTACATACCCACAAAACACCTACTACTTTGTCAAACTTGGCTAAAATTTAGCCAACAGTTGCAAAAAAAAATCTTGGGAAAATTGGTCTGGGAGGACCAACATAGGCAGTGCAGCTAAATAAATCCATTTTTTCTCTGGAAATCGGGCTAAAATTGTCTCAGAAAGACGCTGAGAGTTCATCAGTGCAAAGTCTGCATTCTTGGACAGCAATTAAATATCCTTTCTTGGAAACATCTGAAGGGAATTTCATGGTGTACCTTGGCAAAAGCTGAGTTGACAAAGTCTGTCTTGGTGGAGTATCATGGATTTAGGGACATCCTATTGACACTGGGTGTGTTTTCTTTCTGTTCCCATGTCCTAGTCTACAGTTCCTCCTCTGATTTGCACACTTCCAAGTGTGCACACTTTTTTAACATTAAGTATCAAGCTAGACTCATGAAATATTTTTTGGAGTAGACAGGTTTTAAGTAAAATGTGTGCTGAGTGCTCTTCTTCCCTTGGCTGCTAGATGAAGTATTTGGAACAAATCAGAAAGTAGCTTTAAAAATTTAAGACCTCAAAGTCTCTTTTAAAGGATGAAGTGGAAAATATTTAATTGGTTACCCCAGGGAAAAATTAAAAACTACCATGAGGTCATTCCCAACTGTGAAGGATGAAGAAATCTGTGAAATCTTCTCAGCCAAGAGGGACAACTGTGTCCTGGTGTGCATCCAGCTGCCAGCTGGTAAAGGGAGATGGTTATCCTGCTCTATTCCATACTGGTGTGGCCCCACCTTGGGCCCTGTGTGCAATTTTGGGTTCCAAATGATTAAAAAAATAGATCTAAAGCTACTGGAGAGCGTCCAGACGAGGCCACAAAGTTGGTGAAGGGTTTAGCGGGGGAAACTGTAGGAGGAGTGGCTGAAGTCACTTGGTCTGTTCAGCCTGGAGAAAAGGAGAGTGAGGGGAGACCTCATCGCAGTCAACAGCTTCCTCGCAAGGAAAGGAGGAGGAGCTTGATGATCCTTTTGGTCCCTTCTAACTCAGGACATTCTGTGATTCTATGATCATGCTAAACCCACCCTTGAACTGAGCTGGAGAACTGTGTATCAGTGGAAAACTGTGTGAGTTGAGGACTGCAGCCTAGTGAGAGTTTTGCTAAATGTTAGTACAGAAGTGTTAAGATTTCTGTGCTTGGACTTGAGCCTGGAAATTGCATCCTAGCTATATGGATCGCCACCAAAGGGGCGTACATCTAATAATTTTGTGCCATAAAAGGATAAGCATGTTCTGATAAAGGCTTTCTGTGTTCTTTAGTGCAGAGCTTTGCTTGCAAATTTCCTCTCAGATGGTGCAACAGCAGGCAAAATGGGATTAAAATTAAAATAAAACAAAACGTAATTTTAACAAATTAAAACCCAAAAAGGACAGTGTCAGCTTTGTGAGCAAATCTAGTACAGAATACTGTACCCACGTGATCATATTGGACACTGACCTTTTCAATAGCACTTATTAAAGATCTTATGCCTGATTTCTGTGATTACAGCAGCCGGCACCCGCGTAAGGTTGTTATTGAGTATATACCAAGGCTGTGCCCGAGGACACGCAAACCTCCTCTGTTTCTGTCAGCTCTTGGAGTTGCTGAAAAAAAATGAAGACACTCCAAAATAAGAAGGTGTTATCTTTGGAAATGTGGCTCTGAAATGTCACACCTGGGAATACAAATCTGGGATGATGAAAGGTTTCTGAAGGTTCATGCAGGATGTTATGAAGAGATGGTCTCCATTGCTTTTTTCCACCCCCCACAGAAGTTTCCTCTGTGTTTTTTTTTCTGAGTGCTGACCTTGGCAGGAGGCAGGATCCCAACCTTGAACAGGCATCAGGCAGGGGTCTGGTGTAGGGGGTACTTGCCATGTTTCCGTCTCGCCTGTTCACAGTTCTGAGAATGCCAGTATAATTGGGAGGATATGTTTTTAATCGTGTTTTTTTTCTGAAGCTCTAGGATATAAGCAAATTAACTTTGATCTCTGGCTGCTAAATGAAAGGCTTTTGTCTGGATCAGGTGGAAAAAGTTCCCTTAAATAACTAGGATAAAGAAAAACACAAGGTTGATGAGGGCTAATAATACTTCAGTGGGATAGAAACAATAAACCCTCAATGCAAACTTAGGGTAAGGAGAGCTTTCTGAATGTTGTGGTGTGAGCTGGTTTGCCATGTGAGACTGAGCCTGAGTGCAAAAGCTGAAATGGCAATTGCAAAAACAGTTACTGGTGATGATTATTTGCGTATGAGCCATATTTCTGCTTTTTATGAGAAAATGTGAAGCAATGTCAGAACTTCTTTGTTATGGACAGGTACGTTTTGCCATCCTGGTCCTATGCAAGGTGGTGAATGGTTGTATCCTCACATCCCTGGGCTGCTTGTTCACCTGTGTAATCAGCTCTTCCTCTTCCTTGGCTGCTTTAGTTCTTTCTTTTTCTACTTGCTTGTATCAGTGTTCACAAATTGGTTCAGCAAAGTGCATGTGTTGATGTCACTGGTGCTTAATTAATGCTCCTGGTTGCTAGAAGATAGATGGAACTGAGGCAGATGTGTTGGCTCATGCTGAGTATGCAGCTTGGTTTAAGGAGCTCTTAGAGGATGAGTATGTGTTTGCATATAAGATTTCTAACTAGATGGATGGTATAGATCAGGACATGAAAAAGGATATTGAAGGACGTGGATCTGTTGGAGTGAGTCCAGAGGAGGCCACAGAGATGATCTGAGGGCTGGAGCACCTCCTGTACAAGGACACACTGAGAGAGTTGGGATTGTTCAGCCTGGAGAAGAAAAGGCTCCAGGGAGACCTTAGAGCAGTTTCCAGTGCTGAAAGGGGCTCCAGGAAAGCTGGGGAGGGGCTCTGGATCAGGGAGGGCAGGGACAGGACAAGGGGGAATGGTTTTCAGCTGAAAGAGGGGAGATTGAGGTGAGATCTTAGGGAGAAGTGTTTTGCTGTGAGGGTGGGGAGGCCCTGGCCCAGGTTTCCCAGAGCAGAGGTGGCTGCCCCATCCCTGGAGGGTTTCCAGGCCAGGCTGGATGGGGCTTGGAGCAAGTGATCCAGTGGGAGGTGTCCCTGCCCATGGCAGGGGTGGAACTGGATGGGCTTTAAGGTCCCTTGCACCTGAAACTGTTCTGTGGTTCTATGAAAAATCAAGTTCCTTTCTGAGTTACTTGAGAAAGTACAAGTTCAATGGGCAATCTTGCAACAGCTGAATATTTTTAAGGACTTCTAGAAGTATTTCAAGAAGTGACTCCTTAAGAGCTATTTCATTTTTCAGCGTGTCTGGATGTAAGCAAAGCCCTGTTTTCACTAGCATGCTGCCATTGTCTTCCCAAGTAGAATTAAATGAGATGAGCCTGATATGAAATGGAAATGCATACCAGGGAAATAGTCATAAGACAGTGGTTATGGAGGAATTTTTAAAGACGTCGGATGAAATTTGTCTTTAATGAAATTTTCTTTAGCCTTGGTTTCACTTGACCAAAACTAAAAGTTTCTTTCTACCCTCCTTATCTTTTTTTTTTAATCAGGAAAACACTTCTTATTAACAAAGAAAGGTGCTCCATGATGGCAGAGGGTCTCACTTACGGACTATAGGTTAGCTACACAGATAAAAATGCTTTAAGGCAAAGGATACTTTGTTGTACTTGAGAAATGCCTGCTTAGTGATTTCACTTAGTATGCTACTACACAGCAATTTCTGTGAAATAGCAGTGAGGGCACGTTTGTGAAAGTCTTGGCTCCTATCCAGGCTGCAAATGAGCATGAGATCAGTGGAATGAGATGTTATTTTTCCCAGTTTGGTGTGCTTACCCCTGCTAGCAGGTATGAGGTTCAGTTCACATCCATTTAATTAAGGTACTTATGTTACACTAGTGGGGAAGGAAAGTTGTTTTCAGGTCAGAAAGAATTTATTAAGAACAAGAAAATCAAGTTACCAAGTAAGATGGGCGAAATCAAAAGCTTTTATTGAAGCCTCTGTACATAAGGACTGTGGGTAATGATGAACTTGAATCTTAACCATCTCCTGGCTTTCTATTTGCAGGAAACAAGTTGTATGTGACTTTGACACTGGTTTTTTGCTATATGAGGGTTTAATATAGAAAGGGAAAGGTACTAGCAAGGTACTTTGCAGGTCAAGTGATTCCAGCTGGGGCAAATGGATCACATTTGAAAACCCTAAATTCAGTATTACAGACTTTGAACACCCTGTGAAGAGACCTCAGTTGTCACATAGGTGTCCTTCTGGGTTGGTTGCTCTAGTGGTCTGCACGGCAGGGACCAAGGATATTGGCCTGGACGTGTGCCTTTGAAGCACCAGACAAAGCTCAGTGTGCCACTCTTCTGGAGATGCATTTAAGTTTTGCTTGTAGTGAAGCTCAAACCTATTAAGCTAACATCAGGTTCTGAATTGCCTTGGTTGAGCTGGTGCAGACCTCTGTGTGTGTTTACACTCATAAATCAATTGAAACACTGTGGGAACATTCTACAGAGAACAAGGCCTGGATGCTGTGAGATTGTTTAATACTGAGCAACTTTAACAAGGCCTTGAAACAGAGATCCAAACAATAAACAGGGGCCAGCTGGGAGGAATGCAGCAGCTAGTTCAGTGGGAACGAGCACCAGCTGAAAGAAAAATAATTAAAGAGAACTATCAACATAGTTAATTTTAGTGTAACTTGGTTTCTTAGCATGTGCAGTAGTTTAGCCAATAATATGTTAGTAATAGCCTTATGGACAGCTACCTTTAACCAGGAATACACTGTGGATACCCTCGTGGGCACCCAGTTATGTAACCAAAAAGGGTTTATAAAGAAATAGCTAAGCTCAATAAAGTGAACACTCGCTGATCATATTGATCTCTGTGTTTGATTCCGTGATGCTCCCATCAACAAAATGCAAGCTGCCTCATCTTAGTGAAATCCGCAGGAAAGCAGCGCAGTATTGCCCCCCCCCCCCGCCCCCAGCACTTCACCAGCCTTCCCCTTAAACAAAAACAAGACCAAGAGGAAACAATTCTTGGTGACCCTTTGCAGATTCCCTGGGATGTGGCGTGTTGCTCCAGCACTGGCCGTTCGGTTGTGCTGCAGCTGCTCACGCATTCCCTGAATGTGGACTCAGGATGGAGAAGAGCTGGTGGCAGCAGCTGGTGAGGGGTCCTGTCTATGCCTCTCTGCTTCCAGCTCAAGCTTCCTCAGCAGAGAAACAGGAGCTGCTGCTGTGGGGCTGCTGTGGGTCTCCTGTTGGTCCTCCAAAGCATCCCTCACCTTGTTTTCTTCCCATCTTGTTTTAAGAGACCACAGGGTGTTAATTCCTTCTTCTCAGATGTGACCGTGTCAGCTTTGCCTTGGGCAGAGCCAATTGTGGATTACCTTTCTTCTCTGAATCCTAGTGCTTTCACTTTAAGTCTCTTGTAAATCCAGTCTTGATTCAGTGATTTTTGTCCTTATGGGATCTTTCTGGATGGAAAGAGGGAAAACAAGCCTTTCTTCTCTCTGCTATGCTCTGTTAACTTAAACCTCCCTGCATGGAGTTCTCTCAGTCCCCTTTGCAGACTGTGTGATTTCCTATGGCTCCTAGGAGGAAGAAGCAAATGCTTCAAAATTCAGACTACAGTGTGATCAGTCCTGGAGAGAAGAGAGAAAGGACGATTGTTTGCTCCCGCTCTCATCTGCAGAGACTCCATGTGGCTAACCAGAGCAATGGGGACCCTAGATTTTTTGTTTAGTTGGTTTTCAGGTTGTTTTTTTTGTTCTTAGAGTTGTATCAGCCAAGGCAGTCTGGGAAGAACAAACACAGCCACAACAAATTATTAAACCTTTAAACCATGATTTAAACCTTTAAACTTACTCCTCTGCCTGCCTCCAAGAGCCTGGCAGAGCCCGGGGTGCAACTCTGCTCAATGCTGGTGTGCGCAGGGAGAAGACAAGAGCAAGAGGAGTCTGTGAAAGGCATCATTGTGCACTCCTCTTGCTCAACTAGGAAAGGATTACAAGGA
Source organism: Phaenicophaeus curvirostris (assembly GCF_032191515.1). Lineage (NCBI taxonomy): Eukaryota > Metazoa > Chordata > Aves > Cuculiformes > Cuculidae > Phaenicophaeus > Phaenicophaeus curvirostris. The sequence goes on along the minus strand of NW_027206664.1, from coordinate 321,058 downwards.
GAGGAAATTTCTTATTGCAAGCTTCTGTGTAAGTAGTGGCTCAGCAGGGAGGAATCCTAGTGTTGAACAGCACTGCAGTTTGTTATTTTGCGGGTATATTATTTGTCAAGAGCTTTTTTTTTTGTTCCTCTGTTAATCCTAATTACATAAATAATCACTGTGGAAAAGGACATCAAGTACACAGTAATCTTGCATTCACCGAGGTCTCTAGGGCTGGAATTCCTACAGCCGTGAAGCAGCTGCAATGTCTCCTCAGTTCTTGTGGTGCTCAGCTATGGGATGGGATACTGATAATTTAATAATGCACATAAGCCTATACTGACATGGCTTTGCAGCTCCTGTTCTCCTGCCTTATAAAAATACAGGGAAACAATCACATAGAGAAAGACAAAACAGCTCATATGATGTGTGCAGCTTGTATATTCTTCAGAAAGCATTCAAAAAATCGTCCAAGGCAAGGAAAGGAGAAAGGCTTGTAGCACAGATACAAAAATTGAATTGTATTAATTCTCAGACAGAAATTTGGCAAATTGGGCAGATGAACATGGACACGAGCTGGAGGAATCTCTGCAGAAAGTGGCAGCAGCTCCAGCAGCGAGAACATGGAAGGGTCAAAGAGCTGAAGGAAAGATGAGTTCACTTTGCCAAGTACTTGAAATATCAGCCACGTTGGGAGCAATACTGAAGGAGAGCTGCTGTGAACTGCAAAGGAAATCTTCTGCCTTTCAGCAGTGTTAAATACACAACTGGAATTAATAGAGGATGGATGTTATATTGTTTAGAAGGAAAAATAAACAGACTTGTTTTCAGATGTGGGACTGTTGAAAAATCCTCATCCAGACTGAAATGCACTTTCATCTTCATTATTCCAAACTACCTGGGATACTCCTGACAGCACTTGCTTGAGCAAATTTCTGATTGCATCCTCTCTTTAACCATTTCTGTATCATGTAAGAAAGTCTCCTAGGCAGTAGGTTGTATTTCCCTAGCTTAATCGGCTCCTGATTTGAAGAAGATCTTGCAGCTCCTCCTAATCTTTAGGTACTGCCAATACAGTCTTTTAAGCCATAGTTTCACTTACACAGTTCTGACCCTAAGCAGTATCTCCTGATGATTAACACTTTTCTATAGAGCAGCAGTAGAAGGGTTTATTAGCGCCATGGGGATTTATTAGCACCATGAGATCTGTGCATTCCCCAGTTCCTAATCACATGTGACTTAGGAGGTTCTTCCGTCTGCAGTTTTTCACAGACAAAATTTCATATAATCCCAGTGGAGAATAAGTAGAGGGGAAAATCACATTCCAAAGGCTGCTTTCAGTAGTGTTTTGCACTTCTCTTCAGTTTGCGAAAATATACAATATTGCTTTGATGGTTGAAAGGACTCCACGCTTTTCTGCCTTTGATATAAAATCAGGGGTCCAAATTTAGAATATTTTTTTCCCCTGTGTGTTCTCAGTTTTATAACAAGCAGGAGTTTAGGGCTTTAGTGTTATTACTTGCATAGTATTTCGTCTTGCTCTCTACTTAGACTGTTCCATTCCCTAGGAACTGAGAATGATAGAATCATAGAATCACCCAGTTGGAAAAGACCCACCGGATCATCAAATCCAACCACTCCTATCAATCACTAAACCACGTCCCTCAGGGCCGGGTCCACCATAAGGTCTGTTCTCCAGCCCCTTCACCAGCCTCGTTCCTCTTCTCTGGACTTGCTCCAGAGCCTCAACATCCTTCTTGTGGTGAGGGGCCCAGAACTGAACACAGGATTCGAGGAGCGGTCTCACCAGTGCTGAGTACAGAGGGAGGATAACCTCCCTGGACCTGCTGGTCACGCTGTTTCTGATCCAAGCCAAGATGCCATTGGCCTTCTTGGCCACCTGGGCCACTGCTGGCTCATGTTCAGTCACTGTCAACCAACACCCCCAGGTCCTTCTCCTCCAGGCAGTTTCCAGCCAGACTTCTCCTCGTCTGTAGCTGCTCAGGGTTGTTGTGCCCCAAGTGCAGGACCCAGTATTTAGCCTTGACAAACCTCATGCCATTGGTCTCAGCCCAGTGGTCCAGCCTGTTCGGATCCCTTTGGAGCCTCCTGACCCTCCAGCAGATCGACACTTCCACCCAGCTTAGTGTCATCCGCAAACTTGCTAAGGGCGCACTCAATGCCTTCATCCAGGTCATTGATACAGACACTGAACAGGGCTGGACCCAGCACTGAGCCCTGGGGACACCACTTGTCACTGGCCTCCAGCTGGAGTTAACTCTATTTCCCACCACTCTCTGGGCCCTCCAGCCAACCAGTTTTTCACCCAGGAGAGTGCGTGCCTGTCCAGGCCAGAGGCTGACAGCTTCCTAAGCAGAATGCTGGGAGAAACTGTGTCAAAGGCTCTACTGAAAAGTAAAAAATATATAAGAAAAGCTTTAGAAAATCTGTAGATGTAGGAATCAGTGATAGCAAGGTTGACCTGTTGGATACTTTTGACTTGGGGTTCTTGAACTGACCTTGGGTTGTAAGATCGGGAAGCTGAACAAAGAGGTGAACATCAGAGATGCAAATCAGGGTGAAGACAGTGCTTACAGGCAGCGTGTGGGGTTTTGGAGGACAGCCAACCCAATGTTGCTGCTGGTGATTGCGAGCGCGTGGACAATAGGCCTGGGCCAATGAGGACAGATGAGCAAAGGTATATAAACCTGTAAGTTCCAACAATAAAGGTCTCCACTTTTGCATCTATCTGGAGTCCGTCTCATCGTTTCATTCCCGCAAAATGGTGACCCCGATTTGATGGGGTATTCAACGCGATCAGCGTCCAGCAGGAATCTCAGCTCCGACAGGGTCATCGGCAGGACCGACTGACTCCTCACACATTCCTGGGCATCACCGTCAAGACGACAGGTGAGGAGCTGAGTAATCATGGGGCAGGGTGCATCAACAGAGCAAGAGGCAATAGTTAAGTTACTGCTCCCAATTCCTTCAAAAGAGAGGAATCAAATATGATGAGACTAATATACACATTTTGCTGAAATGGCTTCGTAACAATGGAGCCCCGTCGGATGGTGCCCTAGTATTCCGACCAAAAACATGGACAGAAATGGGCAATTTAATCTGGGAGGCGGCTTCTTGTGGTGATGCTAATGCTACCTCTATAATGACGACTTGGCGTTTAGTTAAGGACACAATTGCTGCTTGGGATGCCAAAAAGGCTGCAAGCGATTCCAACTCTAACGATGTATCAGGGACAGAACAACCTTTAATTGATCTAACTGAACAGACGCCGCGTGTCACCTGTGCTTGTGCTCCCTAATTTTAACCCCTCAGAGTCGACACCCAAAAATCCTGCCCGTAACTGGGAGAAGATAAATCGTGATGCATTAGCAGATGGCCATGCTCTTCCCTCTGCATTCCCAGTTATCGTACGCCAGAATGCACCCAGTGAGTGGGCTCCTTTTAACTGGGATGTGATAAAGGAGCTGAGGAAAACTGCTACCATGTGGGGACTCACCTCTCCCTATGCTCAATCCCTTTTGGAGAATGTACTGTCAGGCAATACAATTACACCTTTTGACTGTAAACAGCTCACTACAATGATCCTGACACCCGCACAAAAATTATTATGGCAACAAAAATGGGGAATGTTTTGTGAAGCGGCAGCCTTGCAAAACCTCGACCGGCCAAACACCTCTGCTGCAGAGCTGGCTCTGGCTCGGGGTGCAGGCCGGGCCCGCAGGTGGCACCGGACCCGCTGCCGCTTGGCAAGAACTACACCATGCAAGTGAACAAAACACTGCAGACCGTCCTTACCCAGCTCTTCCCTGGATATGGCAATGGATGGTGACTCCGTAAAGCACTTCTTATTTTCTTTTGTTCAAACTTAACATGGGAAACAGAGCAACCTGTATGGATGGACCAATGGCCCCTATCGACAGAAAAATTAGCCGCCCTAGAACAGTTGATAGCAGAACAAGAAGAACAGGGACACATTATCCCTTCAACCAGCCCTTGGAACACACCTGTGTTTGTAATCAAAAAGAAATAAGGCAAGTGGAGGCTCATACATGACCTCTGAGCAATCAACAATATTTTGGAAGATATGGGACCACTTCAGCCTGATCTTCCATCACTGACAATGATACCAAAACAATGGGACATAATTATTCTTGATTTAAAGGACTGTTTTTTTCACTATTCCATTACATCCAAAGGATAGTAAAAGATTTGCATTTTCTATCCCAACAATCAATAGAAGTCGACCACAGCGCCGTTATCAATGGACTGTACTGCCACAAGGAATGAAAAACTCTCCAACCATCTGTCAAGCATACGTGGCACTAGCTCTGCAACCTTTTCAACAAAAATATCTGCAATTAATACGTTACCATTACATGGATGACATCCTCATTGCAGGGCATGAGACAGAAACACTCACGGCCAGTATGCATGATCTTAGAGCCTTTTGGCAAAACTGAGGATTGCAAATTGCACCAGAAAAAATCCAAACAATGGCACCCTGGAAATATCTCAGAAACATTATTTTTGACCATTCTGTCCAACCACAGCAAGTTCAGCTGAACAAAAATGTCAAGATTCTAAATGACGCTCAGCAACTTGTCGGGAACATCAACTGGATACGTACTACAGTAGGAATTTCAAATGAGTTAATGCAACCTTTATTTGAATTATTAAAAGGATCTACAGAACTTACAGCACCACGAGAGCTGACAGCCGAAGCACACAAAGCAATTGAACAACTTATCTCCCAGTGACAAGTTTATCGATACGACCCTAATTTACCATTTAACATCTATTTATGTAATCAACCCTCACAACCAATAGCCATTATTGGTCAGTGGGATCAACATCGATTGGACCCTCTTCGAATAATTGAATGGATCTTTTTACCACACCAACCACACAAAACTTTAGTCACTCACATAGAAATGTTTGCTCTTTTAATAAAAAAGGTGTGAACTCAACTTATGGAACTCAGTGGACAAAGCCCAGCAACAATATATTTGCCAATAACAACAGATTATTTGCAATGGAGCATTCAAAACAGCTTTGAATTACAGGCATCACTAGAAGATTTTATCGGACAAGTAAACAACCATTTACCCTCTCATAAATTATTTACCTTTTGTCAACAAATCGAGATTTTTGAAAAACTGTTGTGTCAAGACCAGCCAGTCCAAGGCTTAACTGTCTTTACAGATGGTTCAGGGAAAACAGGTCAGGCAGTGGTTACTTGGTATAGTGATAACGCCTGGCATGAAAAAATGACTACAACTGAAGGATCACCACAACTGGCAGAATTGGCAGCCGTCATTTTAGCTTTTGAAATGTGGCAACAGATACCACTTAATGTGGTATCAGATTCTATTTATGTTGTTGGTTTAGTTCGACGAATGGAAAGAGCATATCTGAAACATGTATTATCTGAATCATCGTTTTTGTTGTTAAAACATTTGTGGCTTTTGTTGAGCTGTAGGAAACGTTTATTGTATTTTACATACTTGCAGTCATACCTCACTGCCAGGATTTGCTGCAGAAGGAAACATGAGAGCAGATAAATTAGCAAATGTAATTGGAATATCCACAACTACACCGCTGCCCAATTCAATTGAGCAAGCAAAACTCTCTCATGATTTTTTTCACCAGTCAGCTAAGGCTTTACACAAACAATTTAATTTAACTCTTGAAGAAGCAAAACAAATTGTCCAGTCCTGTGCAGATTGTCAACCTTTTCAATCTCACTCTTATTCTGCAACAAACCCTCGAGGTATTCAAGCACGAGAACTGTGGCAAATGGATGTGACACATGTAACAATGTTTGGGAGACTGAAATATGTTCACGTCTCCATTGACACATACTCAGCTATGATGTGGGCAACCGCAAATGCAGGCAAAAAAGGTCGCCATGTACAAGCCCATTTTCATGCTGCCTTTGCAGCTGGATGTTCAAGCTTAAAATACAATTGTATAAAATAAATTGAGTCCTCTTATTGAAAAATGGCATAATTATGGCTTTTTAGGGCAGGACAAAATACACTATTCTAAAAAATAACAAGCATGACAAGCAAGAAGTGAGAGAGAAAAACTGTAACTGGACAACACTTAAAGGAATGCTGACTAAAGCATCAGCAAGAGATTTTTTTTTTTTGTCTTAAGTACTGTGGTTTCAACACATGTGATACAAAACCCTGCACAGAACAAAAGAAACGAGGAAGACAGCAAGGAAGAGAAGAACTCACCAGGAGAGTAGAAGGGAAAAAAAAAAAGGAGGAAAGGTGAAATAATAGCTGAGCATTATTATCCAGGAATTGAATACATTTCCCAACATTCTCTTGAAGACTGATTAAGGCTTTGTTGTATGTTAGATTTATGCTTGAACAGTGCTTATGGTGGGATTTCATGAAGCACATATGCCCTACAGCTCAGTTATCAGCCTACAAGTGCTTTCCTATTTAAACTTATTGAACTAGAGTATAGAGCACTGTAACTTGGGAAGTAAAGTGTCCAGGTGTTTTGTTTAAC